>NC_084469.1:71167417-71475917 GCF_027409185.1 Cynocephalus volans
GACTGTATTTGGCGATAGTGTGTTTCATGGGGTAATTAAGTTAAAATGAGGTCCCTTAGGTGGGCTCTAATCCAATATGACTAGTGTTATATGAAAAAGAGTCCTTATAAGAAAATATGAAGACACAGAGACACAAATGGAAGATGATGGGAAGACACAGGGAAATGGTGGCCATCAGCAAGCGAAGAAGAGAGGCCTCAGAAGAAACCAACCTTGCCAAAAACTTGATCTCAAATTCTAGCCTTTGCAACTTTGGAAAAACAAATTTTATCATTGGTACTTTGTTATGGAAGCCTTAGCAAACCAATATAAATGGCATACATTTTCTAATATCGCACCCTGGCACAGTGATTGAAACCAGGATTAAAAACAAATAATCCATTTCCTGATTCCACTTGCTATGCCATTGTAAGACTCTGACTTCAAACTACCTTTGAAATCTAGCATATATTTTTCCTGTACTATTTTATTGGTGGTGGTGCGTGACAAAGCAAGATAAAATTACATTTGATGATATCACTGAGTAGGTGGTTCTTCTAGAGAGAAAAATAACAAAATTTTGCATCTCTTCATTGTCTCTAGCTTTGTGCCTCATATATAGAGCAGATAAAGAATGGTTGAATGAATAATAAAACTATACTAATAAAAAAATAGAAGTTGGACTCCATGTCTTTTACCAACCTACTGTATCAGGTTATGCTGAAAATGAGCATATTTTCTTTCCCCTTCTGATATTCTGATACTTGTATATTAATAGCTCTTAATGAAGGGCAAGTAATGGACATATGGTAATGTTTGGTGACATTGTTAATTGTAATAATTTGTAAAATGGGTGTTACTGGAATCCAGTAGGGAGAGACCAGGAGTGCTGCAATGCACACTGCAATGCACAGTACAGCCACTCACAAAAAAATGGCTGTACAGCCACTCACAAAAAAATGACTATCAAGCCCTATATTAGTCCATTTCTGTTGCTCATAACAAAATACACAGAACTGGGTAATATTTAAGAAAACAAGATTTACTGCTTACATTTTCTGAGACTGGGAAGTCCAAAGTCCAGGGAACACAGCTGGTGAAGGTCTTAATGGTGGCAACAGTGACGGCAGTGTATCACATTGCAAAAATGGCAGAACACAGAGAGACTAACCTCCTCATTCACTTTCCTTTTAAAGCCCTCCAAACCATGCCAATGACCACCATTTTTAATCCATTAACTGCAGCATGATCCTGCAATCTAATTAGCTCTGCAAGGCCCCACCTGTCAATTACCATAATAGGATTTCCCACTCTCAATAGTTACAGTGGGGATTAAATTTTGGGGTGACATTCAACCCAAGGCATTTCACCTCTTGTCTCCCAAAACTCATGTCCTTTGCACATGCAAATACATTATTTATTTCATTCCCAAAGTCTTAACCTGTTACCACCCAAAAGTCCAAAGTTCAAACTCCCATCTGTGAAATCAAAATGATTTATGTACCTCCAAGATACAATGGTGGGACAAATACAGCGTATATATTCCCATTCCAAAAGAGAGAAATAAGCCAAAAGAAAGAGGTAACAGGACCTAAACAACTCTGAAACCCATCAGGGCAGGCATTAAATCTCAAAGCTGGTTAATCATGCACCTTGACTCCATTTTGGACATCTTCTGCATGCTGGTGTGGGAGTTGTGTCCCCAAGTCCTCAGGCAGCTCTGCTTCTATGGCTTTCCTGGTGATGCTTTAGCTCTCTCAGTCTGGTGCTGCACACTGGTAGCTCCATAAATCTCAGGTCCCCATGGAGGTCCCGCTCTATGGCTCCACTAAGCATAGTACTGGGGGGTGGGGGGGGGTCTGCTGGGACTCTGACCTCACGTTTCCACTCAGCAGTGCTCTAGTGAAGGCTGTCTGTGGTGACTCCACCCCTGTGACAAATCTCTTCTTAGGCCCCCAGGCTTTTTCATATATCCTTTGAAATCTGGGTGGGGACTCCCAAGCCTTCAGAGTTCTGGCATTCTGCAAGCCTGCAGACCTAACATCACATGGATGCTGCCAAGGCTCCTGGCTTGTATTTTCTAAAGCTGCAGGTCTAGCCACACCTGGGGCCAATTTAGCCATGGCTGGAGTAGCCAAAGCAGCTGGGGTTCCAACTTCCACAAAGTCCTAGGGCATGGACATAATGCAGCTGAGTTCCTTGCCAATTCATAGCAAGGTTGATCTTTGCCCCAGTTTCCAATAAATCCCTTCTCATTTATGTCTGAGACCTCCTTAGAATGGTCTTTACAGTCCATATTTCTATCAGCATTCTATTGAACACTATTTAACCAGTCTCTAAAACATTCCAAACTTTCCCTGTTTTGTCTGCACTCTCACAGGCTTTTTCTAGCCTGTTCCTCCAAATTCCTCCATCCTGTGCCCCATTACCCAATTCCAAAGCCACTTCCACATTTTCAAGTATGTGTCATAATCAACAATCCACTTCTCTGGTACCAATTTTCTTGTATGAGTGCATTTTTGTTGCTTATAACAAAATACATGGAACTGGGTAATTTTAAAGAAAACAAGATTTATTGCTCACAATTTCTGAAAGTGGGAAGTCCAAAGTCCAGGGAACACAGCAGGTGAAGTTCTCAGTGGTGGCAATAGTGATGGCAGGGTATCACATTGCAAAAATGGAAGAGCAGAGAGAGCAGAGAGAGACAAACCTCCTCATTCACTTTCCTTTTAAAGCCCTCAAAGCCATGAAAATGACCACTATTTTTAATCCATCCACTGCAGCATGGTCCTACAATCTAATCAGCTCTTCAAGGCCTCGTTTTTTAATTACCATAATAGGATTTCCCACCCTCAACAGTTATAATGGGGATTAAGTTTTGGGAGGGACATTCAATCCAAGACAATCCCCAAATATCAAGAATGCCAAGAATAAAAAAACTAGTCCATATGGTATGTGCATATGATTCATACTATTTTTCTGTAGAATCCTTCCTGAGAAAAATGAATACCCAGTCACTCTGCATACAACTGCTCTCTTACCAGGGACATATCCCTGGTGACAGGGTCAGATGAATGTTATGGTTCTTCTCTTTTGGGGAATCTTTTCTGTTGAAGGAGTACATTTCACATATGCATATATGCATCATGAAGGAAAGGTGAGTTACAGTTTTAGGTTGAAAGTTAGTCACACATGCTTCTCCACACAATCAGGCCTACTTCTGTAATGGTGTCCAAATTCCGTGGGAGGTGAAAACTCCCTCTTCTAGGGAAGCCATCTGTTTTCCCCCTATGAAATAACTAATGATCTGAAGTTCCTGGATGTCCTGATCATGTTCTTAATTCAACTAAGCAATCTGTGAAATTCACATGGGAATTGGCTCAGTAACATGGCATTATCTACAGCTCCAGAAAAAAGGATCAATGTCAATGCATTTAGGCACCTTGAACAAAAAAAAATATATCAAGAACAACTTAAGCAAGGTTTTATGCTTTTTGTTTAGTTTCTTAGAATACTAATTACAGCAGGTAATGATTGCAGAGATATCAGTCAATATGGAATCTTAATACAAATAAATTAAGTACAAGAGACATGACCCATACTAATAATATTTTAAAATTATTAGCTCTGTTTTATTGAACATGAAACAGAATTTAGAATCAAGATCTCAATCCTACTCATTCTTACTCCACTCTTTTTTGCTAAATAGCTGAGTTTGTTCTAAAGCTGTAACAGAGATAATTCCTTAGTGAATGTTACCTTTCCTCTTGAAAGAGGCTGGGGAGTGGCAGAGTTAGTGCAACTTGCATTCATGTGCTTGTGTGTTATATATTCATCACCTTATTTGTTCCCATAGCAATCCTAAGAGATGAATATTATCTTGCTAGAATGATTGTACCATAAGTTACAGGCTTTTTTTTTTTTTTTTTGGTCCCCACTCTATCCAAAGTGTCTTGCACAATGACTGACAGATAGTAGAAACTTACTTAGACATCTGTGGACTGAATGGATGATCAGAGGCACACAAAAATTAAGGAAATTGGGCAAAGATAAACAGAGTAAAAGTCTGCAAGGTTCCAAACCCATGTTTGTTTAATACATGTGGAATAAAGAATGCTCAGTGAAAAATAAAATGGAAGTTGATGAGTTAACTATTATTATATCCAACAATACCAAATCTTGATGGATTAAAATAACAACTTATTTAGCTTTTATTTTTGTGAATTGGCAGTTTAGACTATGCTCAGCAGTGTTGGTCTTCCATATGTATAAGTCTTGGAAAGGAGAAAAAGTGGAAGAATGCTCAACATTGTCACTATCCCTAACACTGCAAATTTAAAGGGTGAGGAAATACATTCTACCTCTTAAAGGGAGGAGCTATGAAGTTACATAAAAAAAGGAAGAGGATACAAGAAGGTGGTTGATTGGGCCATTTTGGCAAGCATCTGTCATAGGAGGAAACAAGAAAACCAGTTAATTCATTTTCCCTTCTTTGTGGTTAATGGTTTAGTAAATCAAACACAGTGCTATCTATTTGTTTGAAACAGAGGAGTGCACACTCTATATTCTGAAGAAGTTTGAAGACTCTAATAAAAATTTCAACTCTTGAATAAACTATATTCAAGAAGTTGGTGTTAATTGTTCTTGGTCAAGAGCCAATAATGGATGCCACCATCAGAAAAGCAGCACAAAACAGGTCAGATTTCAGAAGCACTGACTGCAAAGGCTCAATTATTTAAATCAAAAACCCAGTGCAGATGATCAAATAAGTAGTTGACAGTATTTGCTCTGGAGCACAGAGAACCATCTGCTCTCCTACAAGCTAAAGCTTAGTAATAAATGCAGGCAACCATGTGCAGATTTAACATTTAAATGCAGGCTGCATTATCTGGCCTTAATTCGAATGCAATTCAGAGTCTAAGTTTCTATAGAACACTGTGGATTATCTGCATAGGAAGAAAAACCTCATAAAGACGGTTTTTATTGATCCCCCCCCCCTTGAGATATGTCTTGCCTTCTGTTATAAGGAAACAGAATGCCCAATATCCAACCTTCTGAAAGAGGCAACTCTGAAACCTAGTGCTTTCTTCATTGTCACCCTTTATAAAGAGATTAGGAGTATCTCTGTTGACTGGAAGGGGAAGGATCTCTCTTTCTCTCTCTCCTGATTAATTTCTATCTCTCCCTTTCCCCTAACATCCTCCCCCACCCCAAAATTAATCAAAGAAATTATTCTGTTATGGTATCTACTTGTTTTAGGAAAGTAAAAGTAAATGTCCTACTTCCCTGGAGTGTTAAGTAATACATCACTATTCTTTTAGACAAGGAAAAAGAAACACTTAATCTGTCCCCCTTGCATGAATCTCCCCACAACATTTAAACACACTGAATTGAGTGTATTGTGTATAAACAAGCCTCAAAAATTGTTCTTTTGGCTTTAGATCTTTGAAAGAAAAAATTTACAAATAAACCTATTTTTTATTTCAAAAAGAAGTTGAGTGAATTAACTTTGGTTTTTGGCAATTGCATTAAAGTAGTGAAATTTCAATTTTTTTCAAAATTTTGGGTAAAAAATGTTTGAAGCAAGAAAAAATATAGAAGAAAATATATAAGGGTAGAATAACTAAAATTAAGAATAAGAGAATTATATGAATGATAAAAAAATAAAAAGGCCCCCAATTTTTAAATAATCATGATATATATTTTCCATTTTTTATATTCAAGTTAAATGAGGTATAAAATTTTTATAAGATTGTTCCTACAAATCCAGGTTAGATTTTTGTCAAAAGAAATGGACCTTTCCTTTCTGCCCATATCTTAGTAGGGAGTAAATGGTAAGATCATATAGGAATAAAACACATAAACATTTGGGGTTTTCAAAGCAAGAGCAAGTCAATCTTAAAAGTTTTGTGGACTTCAGACCTCTCCTTATGAAACATGAGTTGAGATTTCTAGGCCAGGCTCTGTAGTCCAATAGTAACATTGAAAAATCATTTTAAAACTTCTGGTTTCAGAGTGACTAAAAAACTGTACCCCATAAATATGTAAGATCAAAAATAAATAAATAAATATAAGCAAAATATATATTTTTATATATTTTTAATAATATATTTTGCTTATATTTATTTATTTATTTTTGATTTTACATATTTACACACATTTTGTTTATATTTATTTATTTATTTTTGATTTTACATATTTACACACATTTTGTTTATATTTATTTATTTATTTTTGATTTTGCATATTTCTGGAGTGCAGAGTTGACTATCAATATTTGTGTATAGTATGTGATGATCAAATCATTATTATAAGCATATTCATCATTACAAATCACAGTTACTCTTTGTATCCCTTATCCAATTACTCCCTGATCCCTGTCCCCTTCCCCCTTTCCCACCTCTAATAACTATAGGTCTGTTCTCTCCTTCTGAAAGTTAAATGTTTTATTGTGGTCTTTCTTTTTTTCTTTCTCATTTTCTCTCTTTCTTTTTTCTTTCTTCTTTTCTTTCTTTCTTAGCTCCCACTGATGAGTGAGGACATGCAGGATTTCTATTTCTGTGCCTGGCTTATTTCACTTAACATAATGTTCTCCAAGCTCATCCATGTTGCTGCAAATGGCAATTTTTCATACATTTTTTTTTTGGATGAGTAAGTAGTATTCCATTACGTATATATACTATATTTTACTTATCCAGTCATCTGTCAATAGACATATAGATTGGTTCCATATCTTGCCTGTTGTAAATAGAGCTATGATGAACATGGGAGTGCAGGTGTCCCTTCGACATGATTTCATTTCTTTGGGATTGCTGGACTGTATGGTAGTTCTATCTGGAGTTGTTTGAGAAACCTCCATACTGTTTTCTCTAATGGCTATACCAATTTACAGTCCCACATACAGTGAAGAAGAGTTCCCTTTTCTCCACATCCTTGCCAGCATTTGTTATTCTGAGTATTTTTGATAATAGCCAGTCTAGCTGGGGTGAGATGATATCTCAATGTGGTTTTGACTCCCTGATCATTAGTAATGTTGAGCATTTTTCCATGTACCTGTTGGCTATTTAAATGTCTTCCTTTGAAAAATGTGTATTCAGCTCCTTTGCCCATTTTTAAATTGGATCATTTGTGATTTTTGGTTTTGTTTTTATTTTTGTTTTTTTTATTGTGAAGTTGTTTGAATTCCTTTTATATTCTGGATATCAATCCCTTGTCGGATGTATGGTTTGCAAATATTTTCTCACATTCAGTAGGTTGTTTTTTCACTCTGTTGATTTTCTCCTTTGATGTGTATAAAACATCAACACATCAAAAATGTTATATACCATGATCAAGTGGGATTCATCCCAGGATACAAGAATGACTTAACATACACAAATCAATAAATGTGATACAATACATCGATAAAATCAAAGACAAAAATCATATGATTATCTCAATAGATGCAGAAAAAGCATTTGACAAAATTTAGCATCACTTCATGATAAAAACCCTCAACAAATTAGGTGTAGAAGAAAAAATATCTCAATACAATAAAAGCCATGTATGACAAACCCACTGCCAACATCTTCCTGAATGGGGAAAAACTCAAAGCTTTTTCTTCAAGAACAAGAACAAGACAAGGATGCCCATTCTCACCACTCCTATTCAACATGGTATTGGAAGTAGTAGCTGGAGCAGTCAGTCAAGAGAAAGAAACAAAGAGTATCCAAATGAGAAAAGACTAAGTCAAATTGTCACTGTTCACAGATGACATGATCCATGTATATAATTACCTATAACCTCTATCAAAAACCTCCTAAACATCATAAACAAATTCAGTAAAGTTGCAGGATATAAAATCAATACACAAAAATCAGTAACATTCTTACACACCAAGAACGAACAAGCAGAAACAAAATCAAGAAAGCAAACCCATTTATAATAGCTACCAAAAGAATAAAATATCCAGGAATAAATTTAACCAAAGAGGCAAAAAAATCTCTACAATGAGAATTACAAAACTCTGCTGAAAGAAAATAAAGAAGATACCAAAACCAGAAAGACATTCTTTGTTCATGGAATGGAAGAATTGATGTTGTGAAAATGTCCATACTACACAGTAATCTACAGATTCAATGCAATCACCATTAAAATACCAATGTCATTCCTCACAGGAATTGAAATAACAATCCTAAAATTCATAGGGACCAACAAAAGACACTAAATAGCCAAAGAAATCCTGAGCAAAAGAAAATAAATTTGAGGCATTAACTACCTGACTTCAAACTAAGCTACAAAGCTATAGTAACCAATATAGCATAATACTAGAACAAAAACAGACACATGGACAAATGGAATAGAACAGAGAATCCAGAAATCTACCGAGGTACTTATAGCTAATGGATCTTTGACAAAGGCATCAAGAACATACATTGGGTAAAGGACAGCCTCTTTAATAAATGGTGTTGGGAAAACTGGATGTCCATATGCAGAAGAATAAAACTAGACCCATGCATTTTACCATATACCAAAATCAACTCAAAATGTATTGGAGACTTGAGTATAATACCTGAAACTATAAAACTCCTAGAAGAAATCATAGGGGAAATACTTCAGTATATAGGACTCGGCAATGACTTAATGAATAAGATGTCCAAAGCACAGGTAACAAAAGAAAAAAAATAATCAGATGGATTATACCAAACTAAAAAGCTTCTGCAGGGATTATGTTAAGGTTCATCTATGATAGTAACAATGACATCTGACCATAAAATCTTGTTACACAGCCATTGGTTCCCCCCCCAAAAATGTTGTTTATTGAAGCTTCCACTCATATTTTGTTAAAATAATAAAAGTAAACTGTAAGGGTGAAAAATGGATAGAAAAAATAAATAGGAGAGCCCAGCTGTATTTGTTAATTTTTAGGTAATTTAAGAAGAATTTTGAAAAATCCCAACTTTTTCAAAAATTGATTTTAATAACAGTCTCAAAAAAGTATGGTTTAAGATTATTAGAACCATATACTTTCAGAAAAAAGTTAGATGTTATTCCAATGATGGGGGAATCATACTGAAGCTATGCGCGTGTGTGACAGAGCTTCCTAGCCTAGACCGCAGTCAGGATGCAACTCCTCCCCAAGACTGCAGGCGCAACTGGGAAGTTTGGTGGTCTATTGGTTGTCTTTCCAGAGAAGAGGCTTCTTCCCTCTTTCCTATATCTTATTCATCAAATTTTACTAAAAAAAATCCAATAGTGACAATGGTAATGATGAGAATTGTTTATATCAATGCACAATTTTGTTTATTCACTATCCACCTATGAAAGATTGGTAAAAATATTTCCTCCTGGGGAATGAAACTTTACCACTAAAATTCTTACCATGACTGACTTCAACAATTTTCTCTGGAAGAATTCATTCAAGTAAATTCAGATAAACATTGTTTCTGGTCTTAGCTTAGATAGCATTCCCTGCTAACTGATCACTTGATGCTGTCAGGACTTTAATTACATTGTAAATTGCATAATTGTTGAATCCTCTTTATTCCTGTGACTATATCATATATATACATCATATATATATATATACATCATATATATATATATATACATCATATATATATATACATCATATATATATACATCATATATATATATATATATATATATATATATATATATGATGTATATTATAATTCAGGGCTAACTGAACAAAAGCCTAGGGGTTGTTTATAAGTTTTGTTTTGATAACCACAAATCATTTCATGACATATTAACTAATGCAGCTTTTTATATTTACCTTTAAAGTACTTAAAAGCATGAACAAATAATAAGATAATAATAAATATAGTAAAATATAAACCACCTTTAGCTAAGAGGAAATAGAAGACAAAGAAGGAGAAGTGGAGAAAAGGAGAAAGAGGAAGAGCAGGAGGAAGAGAAAAAAACACAACATGCATGTTTCATGCTAATTTGCTTCCAGCTTCATATTTTTCAACTCTAATTCCCTTCCTCCCAACTCCCTAGCTTTGCTATTTTAAGTTTTGATAGTTCATATATGTACGTAAATCACCTTAAATAGAGGTTATAAGTTAAATAAATCAATTAACTAGCAAGACGTTTGGTACAACTTAAATTAAAAATAATTCATCCTGTAAAATTGCTGAATGGGATGTACTATTCATTTGTAATGTTTAAAATTCACTAGCACATACACATACTGTTGTTGTGGAATTAATTAATTAATTGGGGAGCAGCAGGCAAAAGTCAGAGGGTGGATGTGACAAAACCAAGTTTATGAACTTCAGTGTGATATTAGTGAAGAACATGGCATAGCATAATGAACACATCAATGTGGACTTGCAATTGCACGGACCTACCTAATCCAGGATTCCTGTTACTGCAGCAGTATGCCACAGTTTATGGATGTGGCACAGTTGAGAAAGAAATACTAGATTTGTACAGTTTCAAAGAAAAAAGAATCAGAAATAAAACACACAGCATACACTTTTCTTATATGGGTTTTTAAATGTCACCATTTACTGCATATAACTGAATAACTAATTCATTCAATGCCAACCTGTCTCTTGTTCTAGCTACTGCTTCTGGAGCCAGTTGCATGTGGACTCCAACTAGATTTATACAGATGCAGCCTGCAAGCTGGTCCCATGTACCCACCACCTCCTATCCTGATGCTTCTTTGTTTATGCTGATGTATAGAGCGCAGCAGAACCTCATTTTGCTACCATGTACCAAAAAAAAAAAAAAAAGAAAGAAAGAAAGAAAAGAAAAAGAAAGAAAAAAAAAGAAAGAAAAAAGAAAAAAAAAGGAAAGAAAGAAAACAGAAGTAGGGGCAGGTGTTAATATCATGTGGTTGAATTTCTCACAGCTCCATTCTGCCACCTTCCTCAATAGACTAACCGATGCGATCCAGTCATACTTAATGGACCAGTTTTATTTTACAGGCTCCTTTGGCTCTACCTTCTTCCTTCCCTCATTAACCTTGCTCCTACTTCCTGATATGGAATTGCATTTTCTTTCAAAGCATCACTTACAACTCAGCCTGAGTTTTTCAAAAATCAGAATCTGTGGCATAAATATTGCTCCCTCTAAAGTGGGCATGTGCCTATAACCAAAAATTGTATGTATTTTTTTTTCTGATTATAACTAATGTTATATGTTGGTACTTTAAGGAGTTTATAACTGAGGTTGCTG
Source organism: Cynocephalus volans (assembly GCF_027409185.1). NCBI lineage: Eukaryota > Metazoa > Chordata > Mammalia > Dermoptera > Cynocephalidae > Cynocephalus > Cynocephalus volans. The sequence continues at coordinate 71,178,590 of NC_084469.1, forward strand.
AAAAATATACAGCCTCTTGTTCATTAAAACTATAAAACTGTATGTGAAAGATAATTAGCTGTAGAATTTGAAAGTTGAAGGTAATATGACCTGGTTTATGATTCTAACTAATATTTGATATTTTGTATTTATCTACTTGTGGTCTGTTCCAATTGCTGAATACTCAAAAATTCTGTCTGCAATTAAGAACAGAACACCTACAAATGTAAATGGAGTACATGTGAACAATGAACTCCATTACTGGAGTTGACTTTAGTCAGGGAAAACTGAAGTGATGAAAGTAAAAACAAACAAACAAACAAACAAATGAATACCCTTATACATTATGAAATCGCTCAATGGCAGACCCTTGCATGACAAAGATAATTCAGACTATATATTCAGTTTTAAAGATAAATAATCTCTTACTATTTCTCTCTATTTTCTCCAAAAGCATCATATACATTTCATTCTAGGGCCAGAATAAAACATTTTATTTTTCATGTTTGGCAATACTATAAATATTCATAACCACACATCTGTCAAAAAAAAAGTACCACAGAAAATGTTTAAACCACAAAGGAGGAAAAATTCCTTGAGTGGTCCTTGAAGAAATCACACTACATGTCCCCTCCAAGTGTTCTAGCACTTAGGCTAAAATTCCTGACCTTCAATTAATAAATAGCTTCTACCTAATGAAGAATATTCAGAGAAAAACAAAACATTCATTTTTGAAAAAATTTAAAAAACGTTATTTTTTGCCTTTTCTCTTAGGAACTGTTTCTGACTACATAGTCATTTTGATCTGGCTTTTTTATAACTCAGATTTTTGTTTTGCTTTTAAATCACTTTTAAATGTCAAGTTTTTGTTGTTGGGTTTTTTCCTTTCTTCTTTCCTTGTTTTCCCTCTTTTGTTTTTCTTCTACATTTAGCAAAAGTATTTTGTTGTAAAATCTTTCCCACCTAGTCGAAGGATCCCAAAGATTTAGAGAGAGTCGAAGTTGTCACAGAACTAATATAGGTCCTGCTTCAAATCTACTCTCATCACCAAGAAGCATGACCTACATTTTAAAGTCTGGATGCTGTGGGCACATCGGTATGTAGGTGACAAGAATCTTAAAGAAAAATGACAAGACATGTCCCCTCCAAATTTGTATAACCCAGACTTTCTTCGTTTTCTTCTTTTTTAAAAAAATAATACTTGAATGACTATCACCTGAATTTATCCTGAAACCTTCTGCTTTATGACCTATTTTTCTAGATTTATTAACCATGGACAATTTTCATATTATGTCAAAACTGAAAGAGCCCTGGAAATTACCCGGTTTAAATAAAGTACCTAAAACCTTGAGAGGTAAAGCAAATTGTCCATAAACACACAGCCAGATAGACAAAATTCTCATCTGTGGCTTCATTCTTAAATATAAGAAATGTTTCCCCTGAAACATCTGGAGCTTCCTTTAATGGTATTTAAATTATATGTCTGCAACCAGGAGTCTCGAATCACAATCTTGAAACCAAACATGATTTGTAAAGCGCTCATGATTACAAGATCAAAAAGACTACATTAATATGACATCAGCTCATTAATTTGTACCTTCATTCCTGCCCTCCTGCAATTTAAAAATAGCTTCCCTGATTATGGCAAGGTTTTCTTCATTTTGGGGGGAAAAAAAAGTAGCATAATTGAATTTTTCAGTGTTATCTTTGATGAACATTAGAAGCTCAGAGTCAAATCTTATCTGGGAAAATTTTAAATTTATTTGTACAAAGCTGGAGAAGAGCAGAGATCTGAGGATCTGAGCAGGCATGTGGACTGAATGAATGAACTGCCGTACATTTCAAAAGTTACTGTCTGTAAGTTACTTCAGGGAAAGCGTCATCAGGTACTTGACGTTTTACTTTTCCTTTTAACCTCTTTGTGCTGCTCTGGTCTTTCGGAGAACTCAGCTTTATTCTAAACAAGTCCAAGTATCTGAAATTCTAGGTACTTAGAAGTTAATCAGTTCTGCAAGTTTTGGGGATGGTTCTCTCTCAGTAATCTGATCAGCACATTTTACATAGAGACCATTGCAGAAAAATTTTGATTCCATGGTAGATGACTTTTGTTTGCTGTTGTTTTAAAGTGAGGTGTATTGTTTTATTTGTATATGAGGAATATCTCAAGAGAACTCTCCTGTGTAGGTCAGGGGACACTGAAAGTTTAATGCTTTCTCATCATTTTATGACTTTCTTTCTTTCTTTCTTTCTGACAAAATAATTCTTTCCTATCCCAGGACCATTGAAAATATTGTTTTCTCTACGTAGAAAGTCCTTCACTCTTGGCCTTCTGGCTTTTCCTGATATGCTATGGCCTTGCTCAAATGCCACTTATTTCTGGAGGCCTTTACCATATATACTTTACCATACCAACTGGCCCCACGATTCCCAGCCCACTCACTCAAATGGAAAAGTGGTGGACTTATAACTTTTCTACCATTTACTTGTGTCTTATGTATTACAATTTTCCTAGACTTGGTCAGCCTTGTTTACTGGTGTATTCCTAGTGCCTCCATCAATGTCTTACATACAAGTATGAGCTAATACATGCAAGCATCTACTGGACCAAATGCTAGAGGATGTTCTGCTCTAGAAGAAGGTGGGGAGTGGGGGGCATGCTTTCGAAATGTCCATGAAAAAGAAATTAAAGACAATATAAATTCTTCCATGAACTTTTTGAAGACCCCCACATATTAGGGCATGAAAGAAATATTAGAAGATGAAAAGCAACTTTCTCAGCTCTACTTTCAAGAAGAATAAAAACAAATCGTTCAACAGCCCATAATAAAAAGTTATTTATTGAGCATTTCCTACTGTGAATTTGTTGTGTATGTTAACAAACATAAGAAAAAAAAAAAACATAAAATCTATAATAATAGTATTCCTATTTTATAGATGGAAATGCTGAGGTGTAGACTGTTCAAATACCTTGGACTTGCCCTGGTCATATTCCTATTAGGTGGCAAAGCCCTGGAATCCATACACTTATCCACTTTATTACTATTCTTCTGTTAACATAACGTAAACATAGCAAAATAAATAAATAAGCTTTGTCGATAAGACTCAATGATTATAAATACCAAGATTTTATTATGTCTTGTAATTTTTGATGTTTATTGATATATTGTAGGCTCAGTGTAGGGAAACCACAAAGGACAGAGCGGCATCAAGGAACTTGCATCAACAGAGTTGTTAGCACTTCTAGTTCCAGAGGGATAACTAGGAGTGGTTAATAAACCTAGAAAGAGAGAGAGTTATATAATTTGGCTACCTTGACAGGGGCAGTAAATATTGATCAAAGGATCAGCCAGCCTACAGTAATCCACAGGGAATGACACAGCAGGATAAATACCCTCTCTTAAAATGGGTCAAGGGAAAGTAGACTTTCAAACTACAATTCATCTGTAAATGATTTATTAACAAAAATGCTCCCAGCAAAAAGCAGTGATAGAATGGGGGAAAGAAGTAAGGAAGGATGCAATTTCAGTAAAAGGCTCAGCTTCAGTCTAAACCTTTAGGGAAGTATGGGCTGTAAGTTACACCTCAGAGTTTAAACCATCTCAAGGCAAAAGAATTGGGCCAGTCAGTCATAAGTTAGGAGACAACCATAAGCACACATAGTTTTAAGCATTTCCTACTTTTCTGCATGTATAGTTGTATTAATTTGTTAGGGGTGCCATCACAAAAGACCACAGACTGCATAGTTTAAGCGACAGAAATTTATTTTCTCACAATTCTGGAGGTTAGAAGCCCAAGATCAAGATACTGACAGATTTGTTTTCTTCTGAAGCCTCCCCATCTCCTTGGCCTGTAGGTGGCCACCTTTTTGCTGTGTCCTCACATGGTCATCTCTTGATCTGTATGTTGTCCATGTCCTAATATCCACTTCTTATAAGGGCACAAGTCAGATGGCTTAGGGATCACCCTAAAGGTCTCATTTTAACTTAATCACGTCTTCAAAGACCCAATCTCCAAATTCTGAAGTATTGAGGTTTAGTAATTCAATATACGCATTTTGAGGGAGGACACAATTCAACCCATAAAACGGTCAAAGTGGCTCTCTTAATCCTAAGATAGTCCTCCAAAGAAAGTCACAGATACTGGTCCTTAAAAGCAAAAGTACACATAAGCTGGGAATAAATACACAAAAAGAGTACAGGGATGTTTGTGTATTTGGACAGAAATCAACAGTTATGTATCTGCAATATTGCATATAATTCTAACACTAACTACCCAGAATTAAGGAAGACTCCACAGGTTAAATGCATAGCCCCCAACCACACTACCATCAGTTCAGACCCCAGCTTCAAGTTCTGGGGTTCCAGATCACCTGCTCTCCTAACCAACTGGCTACAAACTCAGAAGTTCTACCTTCAGGTTTGACAATTCACTAGAATGACTTACGGAACTCAATAGCCTGCTACAATTATGATTACAATTTTATTATAAGGAATGCAAATCAGACCCAGACAAAAGAAGAGAGGCACAGTGTAAGGTCTGGGAGGGTCCCAAACATAGGGCTTCTGTGTCCTCTCCCATGAAATCAGGACTCATTATCCCACAGACACATCATCAGTGTGTTCACCAACCAGGAAACACAGGTGTCTAGATTTTTTATCAAGGTTTCATTACATAGGTATGACTGATTAAATTATTGGCCACATGATTGAACTCAGTCACCTCTGCCACCCCACCCCATCCCCAATCCCTGCTCTCCCCAGAGATACTAGTTGGCTCAAAGACCCAATCCTCTAATCACATGGTTGTTCTTTCCAGCATGTTCCTCCTCCATCCTGAATCATCTTGTTAGTGTAAACTCAGGTGAGGTCCCTAGTGTAAATTCATAGTGGGCCCCTAAACTCAGGGGCCCACTATGAATAACAAAGACAATCCTAATATTAGGAAAACTCCAAGGATTTAGATACTCTCTCCTAGGAACTTGGGACAAAGACCAGACAATTATTATTATTATTGTTGTTGTTGTTGTTGTTGTTGTTGTTATTATTATTATTATTATTATTATACAATAATATCCCAACATCATCCTTCTACCTGTGTCTAATCTTCTGCCAGGGCTCTGCAATGGACCAAACAAAGAGGAAGCCAGATGAATGTAGTCTTGGGGAGATAACAGAGAGGCAGAGGATAAATAGTATGTTTTTATTTGATGTAAACATTTTTTTTTAAAGAAAATTGAAGCTCAGAGTTTAAAGAACCTAGCAGGAATTGATAAGATGATTAGAAAGAGATGGTGCATTCAGTGCCTCTACTGATTATCCAGGAGTTCTTACATATATCATTTAGTTTATTCTTGTCCATAATTTTTATATGATGAAATTCAGACCAAAAGATCTATACTGCTTTTGACTTAAAAGGTTCAGGTGCCATGAAGTCCATGATTTGCATTCTGCCGCTATTATTAATAAGAAGCACTTGCATTTGCAAGACTCTAGTTACTGACATTGTAGTCTAGTTACTGACTAGCTACGCAATTGGGGCCACAAAGAGCCTAAAGGGAAAATCTACAATTTGTTATGGTAGATTCAATTTAAAGGTATCATACATGCACCTCTAACAACTCCCACTTCAAAGCTCCAAAGTCAAATCACCTCAGAAAGAATTTCAATGTAATATTCAGCTAATCCATCAGCTTTTTCCTGGAAACTTCAGAAACATTAACCTGTATGAAGTCCCTGGAAAAAAATAGCAGTCATGTTACAATTAAGTTCAACTGATATGGTAATGGTTATAAATAGTTCTGAAAAGCAGAATAAGGTAATTATGAAATGATTTGAATGATATCTCTATGGCTATAACAAGAACGTGCATTCTCAGTTGTCAGGGATCTCTTTCAACATCACAGCACAGTGCCTGGCACTTGGTTGATTCTAAATTAAACATACACTGGCTAAATGAAAGTTTTCTTATGATTCCAGACAGTGTGATTTAATTCTCTGAGCATTGTATTTCTCATTAGTAACTTGAAGATGAACATACTTTCATCAGAAGTTTGTTTCAGGGAAAATATGAAAATTCTTTCCAAAAGTAAAGGGCTGTTATAAAAGAAAGATTATCATAACTCTCAGCTCAAAATATATGTATTAGTCTGCTTCTATTGTGTATAACAAAATACACAGAACTGGATATTTATTTATTTATTGCTTACAGTCTGAAGCTCGGAAGTCCAAAGTCCAGAGAACACATCTGGTGAGGGTCACAGTGACCCAGGGGTCTCATATGGCAGAAAATGGCAGAGCAAAGAGAGACTGACCTCTCATGTGCTCTTCTTTTAAAGTCCTCAGAACCACACCCCTGACCACCATTTTTAATCCATTCACTATAGAATGATCCTACAATCTAATTACCTCTTCAAGACCCCACCTGTCAATTACCATAATAGGATTTCCCACCCTCAACAGTTAGAGTGAGAATTAAGTTTCAGGGGGACATTCAACCCAAGGCATTCCACCCCTGGCCTCCCTAAATTCATGTCCTTTTCACATACAAATACATGTGTTTCATTCCCACAATCTCAACTTGCTTCAACTCAAAAGTCAAAAGTTCAAAGTTCCATCTCTGAATTCAAAACAAATTATCTACTTCCAAGATACAATGGTGGGGCAAGCATAGGATACATACTCCAGTCCAGAAAGGGAGAAAAAAGCCAAACGAAAGTTGTAACAGCTCCCAAACAAGTCTGAAACCCAGCAGGGCAGGCATTAAATCTCAAAACTGGTGAATCATGTACCTTGATACATGTTCAACTTCCTCTGCACACTGGTGCAGGGTTGGTTCCCCAGGTCCTCAGGAAGCTGAGCCTCTATGGCTTTCCTAGTCTCAGATCATGATTTAGCTGTTGCAGTTTGGCAATGCACACTGATAGCTCTACAATTCTGGGGTCTCCATGGTGGTACCACTCCCATGGCTCTACTAGGTGTGGTGCTGTTGGGATTTTTCTGCTACAACTCCAACCCAATATTCCCATGCGGCATTGGTCTAATGAAGGCTCTTTGCTGTGAATCTGCCCCTGTAACTAATCCCTTCCTGTGCCCCTAGAATTTTCCATGCATCCTTCGAAATCAGGGTGGCGGCTCCCAAGCCTTCATAGCTCTGGCATTCTGCTATCCTGCAAACTTACCACCACATATGCAGCCAAGGCCTCTGGCTTCTATCTTCCAAAGCTGTGGGTCCAGCAATACCTGGGGCCAATCTAGCCATGGCTAGAGCAGCCAAAGAAGCTGGAGTGCTCATGTAGAGAGCAGCATTTCCAGGTGGCCCTAGGCAACAAGCCTATGGAGGGCACCTCTGGCCTGTTTCCCAAAGCCATTCTGTCTCCCTAGGCCTCTGGGCCTGTAATGGAAGACTCAGCCTCCAAAATCTGTGAAATGCCTTCAGGGCCTTTTTACTATTTTCTTGGCTATTAGCACCTAGCTGCCTTATAGCTGTGCTAATGTCTTTAGCAACCAGTCCTTTTCCCGCACCATTGGATTTTTCTCCAGACAATGCTCTTTGCTTCTCTACTACATAGCCAGGCTGCAAATTTTCTAAATCTTTACTCTCTGCTTCCCTTTTAATTATACATTCTGGCTTTATGTCATGCCTTTTCTGCCATAACTCAGTGTAGGCTGTTACAAGTAGCCATGCAGCTTCCTGAATGTTTTGCTGATTAGAAATTTCTTCTGCCAAATACTCTGGTTCATATTTCTTCGTTTCCAACTTCCATGAAGTCCTAGAGCATGGACACAATGCAGCCAAGTTCCTTGACAGTTCATAGCAAGGGTGGTCTTTGCCCCAGTTTCCAAAAAGCTTCTTCTCATTTGTATCTGAGATCTCTTCAGAATGGTCTTTACTGCCCATATTTCTATCAACATTCTGTTTACTGCCATCTCACCAGTATCTAAAAAGTTCAAAATCTTCCCTGGTTTTCTTTCTTCTAAATTTTCACTAGCATCTAGGCTTTTTCTAACTTGTTCTTCCAAATTCCTCCCGCCTCTTATCAATACACAGTTCCAAAACCATTTCCACATTTCCAAGTATTTGTATAAGCAACACCCCATTTCTCTGGTACAAATTTTCTGTATTGGTCCATTTCTGTTGCTTATAACTTACACAGAATGGGTTATTTTTATTATAAAGAGGAAGAAATTTATTGCTTACAGTTTTAGATGCCGAGAAGTCGAAAGTCCACGGAACACATCTGGTAAGGGTTTTGGTGGTGATGACAGTGACCCAGGGGCCTCACATCACAGAAAATGGTGGCACAGAAAGAGACTAACTTCTCATGTACTCTTCTTTTAAACCCCTCAGAACCATTCCCCTGACCACCATTTTTAATCCATTCACTACAGCACGGTCCTACAATCTAATCATCTCTTGAAGGCCCTACCTTTTAATTGCCATAATAGGATTTCCCATCCTCAACACTTAGAGTGAGAATTAAGTTTTGGGGAGACATTCAACCCAAGCAATAGCTTTTTGGGAAATAACATTTGAGAGTTTGAGTACTTTTTTATGCCCCTTACCCTTATTGCTTCCCCTATGAATCTCTTTTTCATACCATTGCTTCTTTCCTGAATAATCTACACTCCAGCACAAACCAGTCAGAAGAACAGTTTCCAGGGTCTAGAATTCACCGTATATGCCTCCAAACCTATGCTCTCTCAACCGCAATACATTTGGTTGCCATTTGTCAGGACAGGTTTCATTCTAAAGGAGAACCTGACAAATATCTGCTCACCTTTTCTATAATGGTCTTCTTTACCCAATATACTCATAGTAGGCATGGTCTTGTGGTAGTTAAGATTGGGGAGTATAAAGTCGAGCTGTTCTTCCTCTTACTAGTTGTGTGGCACTAGACAAATTATTTAACATCTCTGACACACTGTTTCCTTGCACGGAAATAGGGAAGGTAATTCTACTGACTATTACAGAGCTGCTTAAAGAATGAGATATTTCAATAAAACACTTAGACAGATAATTGGCACATAGCACTCAAAATTAGTAGTAATTGTGGCAGCAACAGTCAATTGTGAAATTTATATTTGTGTTGTATCCTTACTTTAACTTTGATCTCTTTGGGAGGGGTAGTGTAGAATGATGTAATCCAAAGCGGGTTTGTTGTGGTGGTGGTGATTGTGTGTTTGTTGGTATTGTTTTGTTTTGCTATGGAAATATGTATTCTGTTGAACAAAGAAAAAATGTGCATCGCAAAGTTATAATACTACACATACAATGTCAAATGATTTTAAAATAAAATAATACATAGTAAATTATTTAATAATGGTTACTAATGTTGGTGGGAGAAAAGAAAAGAGTTTTTTGCTTTGAATGTACCTCCACAATTTTCAAAGCCCCCAAAAGGACACACATTACTTTTATTATTCAAAAGAGGCTCACGTACCTATTATAAACATCTCATTCTTCGGTAGGACTTTCATAGAACATTGTATGATTTTGCATACAGAGACTACCTATAGGAAAATGCACATGTTGGAGAAGGAAAAAGCATTTAACTGAACAAACTATTCTTACATCTTTTTTGTCATGAGTTCCTTTCACCATGTCTGTCAACAGAGACTATTAGAACAGGACAAAAAGCAACAATATAACTTGTACATAATCAAAAGACCCTACAAAATATGAAACTAAGTTTACTAAATTTGGGGTATGTGTGGGAGGGACTTCAGAGACTGTCTGCAGGTAGCTTATTATGTTGCCATCTATTTAGATGTCCAAGCTAATGGTGCATACCACTTTAATGAGTAAATGAAAACCTATATAAGATAAATGACCCATCAAATGGGAAAAAAAAAGAAGCTATGTTAACAGGTATTAATGTATCTTTTGCTTTAGATGAAGCCACTCCTTTGCATATTCTTAAAGTTTCTTGGAAGTTCCCGCAGGGAGCCAACTTTCTTCCACCATTCATTTTAACCTCTATATAGTGTTAATCCATCATTATGAAAGCAAGCATCTGAAAAGACTGCAATAACCTCTTATGAAGCTTTGCCTACCATCCATTTAAATGATAAAAGTTGATACTGCTGACGATTGAATTGAAAAAAATTAAGGGGTTATAAATTTAATTTTTTTAAATGGTTAGTTTAAAAAATATGCTATATATTGACAGTTGAATTGAAATGAATTAAGTAGAATAATGTATTTTATCATGTGCATATGTAAATTATAAATCTCAAACCAGTTTTGCAAAATCAATATAATTATCCCTATTTAAAACTGAGAAGATTGAGACTTAAAAGGAATGCCAGAATTAGCCAAGGTCATACAGCATTAGATGGTTGATCTAATATTTCAATTTGAATCCATGTCTGTCAGACTCATAATATTTATCTATTTCCCTTATATAACTACAAATGAGCAAATCATTAATCATTTTTATTGTTGTAAAAATAACTCAGCTCACTCTGAGCCAAGATCAGTGCTAAGCATTTTCCATGCATTTTTTCACGATTTATTTTTTCATAGCTACTTTTATGGCAGAAAACATGATGTAATATATTGTCAAGGGAGATGAAGAAGATAATGTTTCTGATTATTTTAACATTCTTAATTATCTGAATAATAAAGATGGATAGATGAATGAATGAATGAATAGATGATATCCATGAAGCCCTTAAGTCTACATGATTTAACCATAAGCTCCACATGTAGATTGGGACATAAACGTAACCTTTTAAGTTGTTTCATACTGTGTGTAATAACTTATAGTGTTTGTACTTAGCTAAGTGACTTTGGTAGTCCAGAATTGGAACCAACAAGAAAAGTAGGTCATATTTCAGTAGAATCATTAAGATGACAAATAAGTTTAATTAGTAACTGTATGTTTGGCAAAATAATACACCTAAATTTTAATCCTAACACTAATTCAATATTAATCTATTTCTCAACATTTACTGGCCTTTCCTTCCCCTTGTCATGCAATTTCTACGCCAGCAATTCATTCCCAGTTCAAGAAACACACCAAAATCTCACCTTTCACAATGCTCTTCTCTTTACCTGAAATATCCTTTCCATTATTTTACCTAATATTGTTTTCTTTGGAAACACATTCCTGTCTTTATTTTTTATTTTCCTAACCTATGTTCCCCTAACATCTTACTTACCCTAATATAGCCTTTATCTTATTGTGTAATGGTCATCATTTAATTGTCTATAATTCCCTCTACTATATAAGCCAATTGAGGACAGAGATCAACTGAGAGCTAGTTGATAATTCTATCCTGACTTATTGCAAATATTAAGAACTAATTACATTACACTTCATAACTGTATTAAAACTCTTTACATAATTTCTGCCCAATATCCCTAGAATATTTTTGGGAGCAACAAGAAGACATATCTTCACTATAATATATTACCACATTCTCCCTTAGCATCTCCAAAAAGGACTGCATCTCTGTCTTTACATTGATTTCAACCTACTAGACCCATGTCAAACTTCTGACATACAGAGTTCTAAGACAATAAATTTGTTTTGTTTATGCAGCTAAGTATGTAGTAATTTGCTATGGCAGCAATAGAAAACTAATGCACTCTCACAATTATTATTGCATATGGCATCTTCGTTATTCTAACTACAAGACTGTTGGCTCCTAGAAAACAAATGTGAAAAACATGGCTTCCCTCTATAGTAACCATTAGTAAGTGTTGAAGTTTAGTTATAAAGTAGAAAGAAACTTGTATGCTGTCTGATATGATATTAGTGCTTAAATCTCAGCTGGAAACATCCTGCCATTCAGTGTCTGAGACTATCTCCAGTGGTTGGGAATCCATTATCTACTGAATAATTTCTGTGTTTGGGAATCCATTATCTATTGAGACAGTCCCCATACAGTCTTTGACGGTTCTGACTTTGCATGTCCAGAAGAAATCTTAGATCAATAGAAGGAGAAATTTCCAATTCCACTCACTGATAAATGTCCTAGTTTTGCTATTTATGACAGGATGAGTTACTTTTTATTACTTTCCTCATATGGGAATGGGTGACATTTTCCTCCATAAGTTCCGACATCAGTCTAAATATAATCTCTTGGTTTGTGGCTTTTTATGTGTCACAGGTTCAAAACCCTACCCCATCCCACTAAAGGACCTTTGGGTACTCTCTGTTTTGTTACTCTTATACATCTGACACTAGGTCTTAGAATAGTCCTGTTAAGTTCTGTTGAAAAGGCTCCTTACAAAAACAGATTATTAAAAAAAATGATTTATTTTATTTGACCACAGGCAGTACATAACATGAATTTTGGAAAATATGAGTTGAAATAGTTTTTAGGAGTTCATAATGATCTTAGTAAGAGTCCAGGTACAACCCATACCAGGAGCTAGAAACAGGGTCACCAGGTAGTTGAGAATTTCAGTGAGCCATATGCTACTGATTGTGTCTTGTACAAGGATGATAGCTATAAAGGAAGAGACAAGTTGTAAAATTTTGGATATATTTTGAAAGTAGAAACAGCAGAGTTGCTGATGAGTTAGTTTTATTGTGAAGGATAGAAAGACATCAAGGCTGTTTTAAAAATTTTAACAGGTCAACCACCTGAGAGGTAGAGTTGCCATTTACAGATGCAGAATGATGTGCAGTGGGATTATGTTTGGAAATAAAACCCAAATGTAAGGTTTGAACACATTCTGTTTGAAATAAACTATTAGTAATCCAAGTGGAGATGTAGAGAAAAAAGTTGGATATATAACTCAAAGAAATGTCCAGGCTGAAGATATAATATTGCAAGCTGTCAGTGGATAGAAAAAAATGTAAGCCACAAGAGTAGATGTGGTCACTTAAAGAGTAGTTATAGATAGAAAATAATCCCAGTGCCTCAATCATTGACATTATAATTTAGAGATTATATTAATATATATACATATATAACATTATATATACATATTATATATATATATATATATATATATATATATATATATATATAATTTATGACATTATAGTTAAGAGATTTAGAACATTAGGAGAAACCAGCAAAGGATATAGAGAAAAAGAAACTAGCTAGTCAGAAGGAGAGCCAAGGGAGTTTGGTACTGGAATTCAATTGGAAAAAAAAGTGTTTAGGAAAAAGGCATGATTGATGACAGATCAAACAAAAAATAAATTAATAATTGTATTTGGCATTTTGTTGCTTACTGCGAGATGTTTCTTAGTGGAAATGTGGAAGACAATACTTAATTGAAGTGGGTCTGAGAGATGATTGCAAAAGAGGAATTGGAAAGAACAATAGAATTTGACAGTTTTTAATGGTTTTAAATTTAAAGATAACAAATAAACAGAGTGGTAGCTGGAGGGAAATAAAGTTTTAGAAGATGTTATTTTTCCCTTTAAATTGGAAAATTATAGCTCATTTTGTATGCCCTTGAGAATCATCCAATGATAGTTTTCATTGGGAAGAAGGATTGATGATGCAAAAATTGAGACAGCAATTGCTGGAATGATGTATAGTTTTATGTAATTAAATAATGAGAGATGGAAACTCATGCATAAGTGAAAGAGTTGGCCTCAAGACAATGAGGATTTTGTTTCCAGTAACAGAAAAAAAGAAAAAGAAAGAAAGAAAGAAAAAGAGAAAAAATGTACATTGATAAAGATGCAGACAATTAGCAGATGTGGAATTGCCAGTTTGTGAAAGTTCTCTTCAAAGTGCTTAGATTTTCTCAATGAAATAGGAACCCAAGTCATAAATTGAGAGTGAGGATTGAAAGTTGACCAATAATATACGAAATACTTATCTGGGACCATGAATGAATAAATCTGTTAGGAAAAGGATTCCTCGGCAGCCTACTTGAGGATGGGACTAGGAATTTAAAGGGCAATGAGTCAGTGTGGTTGTGTGTATCTCTTGAGTCATCTTCAACTGTGAACTTGTAGATGTGGAGTAGGTGAAGTTTTGAATTTAATCAGGAGTGTGATTATGTAAAGAGGGGGCAATGAAGGACACTGCGATAAGGTGATTTCAAGTATTTTCACTGAGTTGTGTCAAAACTGCCTTCCAAATGGCCTACATCAATGTTTGCCACAAACTTATCTTGGTTTCTATCTCACAATACTGTCATCATAGTTGGCTTTTTCTCAATTGCCTAATTTATATCTTCGTATTGACTCACATTTATAGGTGCAATAGGAAAATAAAGAATCATTCTCAGTATTACTGATGCCCTAAACCCCATTTACTTTTTTCTTTAAATTAATGTGTTTTATTTTTAAAATAGATTTTTCATGTTTGTGATTCAAATTTCAAAATTACAATGATAGACTATGTGAAAAGAAATTTACCTCTATGTCTTATCTCCTACCCACCATAGAAATAATCCTCATCATAGATTGTTAGGGGCAAGATGGCGGCGGCTGCGGCGGCTGGCGCGGAGTAGCTGAGGTGGAAAAGGTGGCCACTGGGCCTCAGGCAGCCGGGAAACTTGTGGACCTTCCTCTGGCCATCTCTTAAGGGAGGACTGCTGCTGCTGGCCGGTCGTGGGGGCTCAACGCCACTTTGCCCCCGGCAGGAGAGGCTGCCTCATTTACAGGCAACAGCTTTGAAGTGTGGAGCAGGAAAAGAACTGATTCTTAGCTGCAAAAGCGAGTCTTGAAACAGGGAACACGGCGCCAGGGCTGCTGTGGATGCAGCCAGGATCCCGGAGGCTGGGGCCGCACTGAAGGCGGCCAGCTGCCCTATTCAGGATTCGAGGTTTCAGGCCGGCATTAAAGAAGATTCCTGGGAGCGCCCGAGCGGCGCCGCGACTGAACAGCCCGAGGCGGCAGCGCCGAGAACACGGAAGGCAACAAACCAGAGACAGAGCGAGCGCCCGACCTGGCGACCTGGCACAGCACTGTGAGTGATCCCTGGCACAGCTCTGTTCGGGGGGTGGATGCCCACGCGGCTTCCGCCTGCACCACCAGGCCACTCACTGCCCCGGTGCTACCTCCATTTTCCCAGGTGCGGGCAGCTCCGCCCTGCTCGGCCATCACTGAGCCCATTTGCTTGGCCTGGCGCGGGGCTTTCCGGACCCTGCGGGCCGGCCTCCTCTCCCACTCCCTCCCCCACTCCCTCCGCGGTTCTCTGGTGGGGCTGGGGGTGTGGGGCATCCCGACCAGTGTTGGGAGGTCTAGGAAGTACGGGCGGGCCGACTGTCACTCCACCACACCCTGGACTCCGGCCCCGGTAAACTTCCTGTTACTGGGAGGCAGATACCATCTCTGCGACCACCAGTTTGGAAAAAAGCCTAACGAATTTCTGGTTGGGAATAGTGTGGTAGGAGAGTTCCCAGGTCCGCTTGAACCTGCCGGAGACCAGGCTGCAGGCGGGAACTAGACTCGGTTTATACCGGGGGGATACAAAGGTGAACAAGACCCGAGAAAGATCTACACAGTGCTACAAAGGCACCCAGAGAGACCGGTCGTCTGTGCCTAGCAGAAACCTGGTAGACTTCCTGGGTGAGGAGGTGCTGAGCAGGGTCTTGAAAGCCCAGCTGATAGACGAGGGGTGCAGAAGACACACCCCAGCCCAGCACAGTGTGCACAGAGGGGGGAGACGTGCGGCCAGGGAGGCGGAGACTCGACAGAAACCACACACCCGGTGGGGTCGCCACTGCACGATCTAACAGCCTGGGCCAGAGCACACGGAACGGGGAGAAGTCCTGTACAGAAAGTGAAAGCTCAACAGAGATCACACACCCTGTGGTACGTGATCCACCAGCCTAGCAGAGTACAAGCTGACCAGAAAGGTGGATCCCCGGAGAAGCCCAAGACCCGAGGCAACCACACACACAAGACACTAGAGGCCAACTGAGCAGTCACGGCGGGAGCCATACCAAATTGGCAACCACAGCAACATCCTAGTTAGTCATTAGTCTCAAACCGGTGGACTGTGAAACCCCCTGCCACAATGAATAAACACCAAAAAAAAGACACCAGAAATACAAAAAATCAAGAAAGTACACCACCAAAAGTTAATAAATCTCATACTCTAGATCCTATAGAACAAGAAGCCCTTGAAATAACTGACAAGGAATTTCGAGTGATAATTCTAAGGAAACTGAATGAGATACAAGAAAACTCAGCTAGACATCATGATGAAATGAGGAAAAGTATACAGGATCTGAAAGAGGAAATATACAAGGAAATCAATGTCCTGAAAAAAAATGTAGCAGAACTTGCTGAGCTGAAGAAGTTATTCAGCGAAATAAAAAACACAACGGAGAGTTTAACCAGCAGGCTTGTCGAAGTTGAAGAGAGAACCTCTGAACTTGAAGATGGGCTGTTTGAAATAACACAAGCAGACAAAAAGAAAGAAAAAAGAATCAAGGACATGGAAGAAAATCTGAGAGAGATATCAGACAACCTCAAGCGCTCAAATATCCGAGTCATGGGTATTCCAGAAGGGGAGGAAAATGGAGATTCCATTGAAAACATATTCAACAAAATAGTGGCAGAAAACTTCCCAGGTATAGGAAAAATCACAGATCTTCAGATCCAGGAAGCTCAATGATCTCCAAACGTATTCAACCCAAAAAGGCCTTCTCCAAGACATGTCATAGTCAAATTGGCAAAACTCAGAGACAAAGAGAGAATCTTAAAAGCTGCAAGAGAGAAGCGTCAAATCACCTATAAGGGAGCCCCAATCAGGTTAACATCAGACTTTTCATCACAAACCCTAAAAGCTAGAAAGGAATGGGATGATATTTTCAAAATACTAAAAGACAAAGATTGCCAGCCAAGAATACTCTACCCTGCAAGGCTATCCTTCCGTAATGAGGGGCAAATAGTATATTTCTCAGACAAACAAAAACTGCGGCAGTTCACTACCACAAGACCACCCTTACAAGAAATCCTCAAGGGAGTACTGGGTTTGGTTCCTGAAAAATAACTACCACTGCCATAAAAACCTAAGAAAAATCTAAACCCGCTAGTACAATAAAAATGGCATTCATGAAGAGAAAACAAGCTAACAAAAACACTATCTACAACCTAAGGAACCAACAAACAAAGAAACCAAACAGTAAATCAGAAAGCAAGGAACAAAAGACACCTAAGACAACCAAACAACCAATAAAATGCTAGGAATAAATCAACACCTTTCAATAACAACTCTTAATGTAAAAGGCTTAAATTCCCCAATTAAAAGACACAGACTGGCTGACTGGATCAAAAAGCAGGACCCAACTATATGCTGCCTACAAGAGACCCACCTCACCCATAAAGATTCACACAGACTAAGAGTGAAAGGATGGAAAAAGATTTACCATGCAAACAGAAAAGAAAAACGAGCTGGAGTAGCTATTCTTATATCTGACAAAATAGACTTTAAACTAAAAACCATAAAAAGAGACAATGAGGGACACTACTTAATGATAAAAGGACTGATCCATCAAGAAGACATAACAATCATAAATATGTACGCACCCAATGTTGGAGCAGCCAGATTTATAAAACAAACTCTATTAGACCTAAAGAAGGAAATATGCACTAATACCATAATAGCAGGGGACCTGAACACTCCACTGTCAATATTAGACAGATCATCTAGGCAAAGAATCAGTAGAGAAATACAAGATCTAAACAAGACTCTAGACCAATTGGAATTGGCAGATATCTACAGAACATTCCACCCAACAACCTCAGAATATTCATTCTTCTCATCAGCACATGGATCATTTTCCAGGATAGATCACATATTAGGTCACAAATCAAGTCTCAATAAATTCAAAAAAATTGGAATTATCCCATGTATCTTCTCAGACCACAATGGATTAAAACTAGAAATTAATAACAAACAAAACTCTGGAAACTATACAAACACATGGAAATTAAACAGCATTCTACTTAATGACATATGGGTCCAAGAAGAAATCAAGCAGGAAATCAAAAAGTTTATTGAAACTAATGAAAACAATGATACATCATACCAAAACCTGTGGGATACTGCAAAAGCAGTATTGAGGGGAAAATTTATTGCATTAAATGCTCACTTCAGAAGAATGGAAAGATGGCAAGTGAACAACCTAACACTTCACCTTAAAGAACTAGAAAAACAAGAACAATCCAATCCTAAAGTTAGCAGACGGAAAGAAATCATTAAGATCAGAGCAGAACTGAAAGAAATTGAAAACCAAAAAACAATTCAAAAGATCAACGAATCAAAAAGTTGGTTTTTTGAAAAGATAAATAAAATTGACAAACCATTAGCATGGCTAACAAAAAAAAGAAGAGAGAAGACTCAAATAACAAAAATTAGAAATGAAAAAGGCGATATTACAACTGATTCATCTGAAATACAAGGAATCATTTGAGACTACTATAAACAACTATACGCCAACAAATTTGAAAATCTGGAGGAAATGGATAAATTTCTGGACACACACAAGCTCCCCAAACTGAACCGTGAAGATGTAGAAAATTTGAACAGACCAATAACAATAAAGGAGATTGAAGCTGTTATCAGAAGGCTCCCAACAAAGAAAAGCCCAGGACCAGATGGATTCACAGCAGAATTTTACCAAACATTCAAAGAGGAATCGACACCGATTCTTTACAAACTATTCCAAAAGATTGAAATGGACGCAAATCTCCCAAACTCATTCTATGAAGCAAACATCATCCTTATACCAAAACCAGGTAAAGATATAACCAAAAAAGAAAACTACAGGCCGATATCCTTGATGAATATAGATGCAAAAATCCTCACTAAAATACTAGCAAACAGAATACAGCAACACATACGAAAAATTATTCATCACGATCAAGTGGGATTCATCCCAGGGATGCAAGGTTGGTTCAACATACGCAAATCAATAAATGTGATACACCATATTAATAAACTCAAACACAAGGACCATATGATCATCTCTATAGATGCTGAAAAAGCATTTGATAAAGTTCAGCACTCATTCATGACAAAGACCCTCTATAAGTTAGGTATAGAGGGAAAGTATCTCAACATAATTAAAGCCATATATGACAAACCCACTGCCAATATCATCCTGAATGGGGAAAAGCTGAAAGTTTTTCCTTTAAGAACAGGCACTAGACAAGGATGCCCACTCTCACCACTCCTATTCAACATAGTGTTGGAAGTACTAGCCAGAGCAATCAGAGAAGAGAAGGCAATAAAGGGCATCCAGATTGGAAAAGATGAAGTCAAACTGTCCCTGTTTGCAGATGACATGATCCTATATATCGAACAGCCTAAAACCTCTACAAAAAAACTGTTGGAATTGATAAATGATTTCAGCACAGTAGCAGGATACAAAATCAACACACAAAAATCAGTAGCATTTCTTTTCTCCAATAGTGAACATGCAGAAGGAGAAATCAAGAAAGCTTGCCCATTTACAATAGCCACCAAAAAAATAAAATACTTAGGAATTGAGTTAACCAAGGAGGTGAAAAATCTCTATAATGACAACTACAAACCACTGCTGAGAGAAATTAGAGAGGATACAAGAAGATGGAAAGATATTCCATGCTCTTGGATTGGAAGAATCAACATAGTGAAAATGTCCATACTACCCAAAGTGATATACAAATTCAATGCAATCCCCATCAAAATTCCAAAGACATTTTTCTCAGAAATGGAAAAAACTATTCAGACATTTATATGGAACAATAAAAGACCACGAATAGCCAAAGCAATGCTCAGCAAAAAAAATAAAGCTGGAGGCATAACACTACCTGACTTTAAGCTATACTACAAAGCTATAATAACCAAAACAGTATGGTACTGGCATAAAAACAGACACACTGACCAATGGAATAGAATAGAGAATCCAGAAATCAACCCACACACTTACTTCCATCTGATCTTTGACAAAGGCACCAAGCCTATTCACTGGGGAAGGGACTGCCTCTTCAGCAAGTGGTGCTGGGAAAACTGGATATCGATATGCAGGAGAATGAAACTAGATCCATACCTCTCACCGTATACTAAAATCAACTCAAAATGGATTAAGGATTTAAATATACACCCTGAGACAATAAAACTTCTTAAAGAAAACATAGGAGAAACACTTCAGGAAATAGGACTGGGCTCAGACTTCATGAATATGACCCCAAAAGCACGGGCAACCAAAGGAAAAATAAACAAATGGGATTATATCAAACTAAAAAGCTTCTGCACAGCAAAAGAAACAATTAAAAGAGTTAAAAGACAACCAACAGAGTGGGAGAAAATATTTGCAAAATATACATCTGACAAAGGATTAATATCCAGAATATATAAGGAACTCAAACAACTTTACAAGAAGAAAACAAGCAACCCAATTAAAAAATGGGCAAAAGAGCTAAGTAGGCATTTCTCTAAGGAAGATATCCAAATGGCCAACAGACATATGAGAAAATGCTCAACATCACTCAGCATCCGGGAAATGCAAATCAAAACCACATTGAGATACCATCTAACCCCAGTTAGGATGGCTAAAATCCAAAAGACTCTGAACGATAAATGCTGGCGAGGCTGCGGAGAAAAAGGAACTCTCATACATTGTTGGTGGGACTGCAAAATGGTGCAGCCTCTATGGAAAATGGTATGGAGGTTCCTTAAACAATTGCAAATAGATCTACCATACGACCCAGCCATCCCACTGTTGGGAATATACCCAGAGGAATGGAAATCATCAAGTCGAAGGTATACCTGTTCCCCAATGTTCATCGCAGCACTCTTTACAATAGCCAAGAGTTGGAACCAGCCCAAATGCCCATCATCAGATGAGTGGATACGGAAAATGTGGTACATCTACACAATGGAATACTACTCAGCTATAAAAACGAATGAAATACTGCCATTTGCAACAACATGGATGGACCTTGAGAGAATTATATTAAGTGAAACAAGTCAGGCACAGAAAGAGAAATACCACATGTTCTCACTTATTGGAGGGAGCTAAAAATTAATATATAAATTCACACACACACATACACACACACACACACAAACCGGGGGGGGGGGGGGGAAGAAGATATAACAACCACAATTATTTGAAGTTGATACAACAAGCAAACAGAAAGGACATTGTTGGGGGGGAGGGGGGAGGGAGAAGGGAGGGAGGTTTTGGTGATGGGGAGCAATAATCAGCTACAATGTATATCGACAAAATAAAATTTAAAAAAAAAATAAAAAAATAAAAATAAAAAAGAAATTAAAAAAAAAAAAAAAAAAAAAGAAAATAGATTGTTAGCTACTTATCCATAATAAAGGTTGGACAGACAAAAAAAAAAAAAAAAAAAGAAATAATCCTCATGAATATAACTCATTATGATTTGATTGTTGCTTTTCGGTTTTATTTCCACAAACTCCATGTATATTTACGCAGAATTTGATGCTGCAACAATAAAAATCATTGTTCTTGAATCACTTAATCTTTAATACTATTTGGTTGAACACCACCCTTTCTTACAGGAACAGTTTCTTCCAACTTGTCCTTTATTTTGCATATGTGTGTATACATATATACATACAATATATAATACATTCAACTAATAAAATTGTATGCATATTTTAATACATTTACTTTTATTTATATTTGCTTGAAGAAAGCAAGGTAAGAAACTTTTTATTGGTTTTCTTCACTGGATTCATCTGATTTTAGTCAAAATATTTCATATATTATTTCATATTTTGAGGAATACCGGTGCTCCATTATTCACATTCAATCACACTGAAATACTCGGCATTAGAGTTCGGTTTTATTGCCCTCTAAATTGAGAAATCCTTCAAAAGAAATATTTGCATGTCTAGAGACGAAGAAAATTTTATTCTGAGAATGTTTTTTGTAAATCTAACAGCAAATGTGGATCTGAATTTTTATGCCTCTTTTTAAATGTGATGATATTTTTATCTAAGTCAATTATCTAACAATCACTTGCCATCATTTGATTTTGGCTCTGTAGGTAAAGCTTATATGGAAATGCTTTTTTATTCTACAATTGTTCATTCTTTCTTTTTTTATTGAAGGGGAATCCAGGAAAAATAAAATTAACCATTTTAAGGAGAATGATTCAGTGCTATTACACATTCTTATTAAGTACTTGCTATAGGCTAAGCTGTGGATACGGAATGTAAGAAGGGGTTGATTTGGGATTCAAAACAGTGGGTTCTTTTATTTCTTTAATTAAAAAAAAAAAACTTTTTGGAAGCATTTCCTGTTCCTACTGCCCCTTCACTGCTGAACCATCTTTCTCTATAGTTCAGATAAAACTTTGTTTTTCTTAAAACGCTGTTTTATTAGGAAATTGTATACTCTCAGTTCCTGTCCTGAAATGGACCTAGTATAGGAAACACTGACATTCATTTTTCTTACTACAATTGAACGGAGTTGATGTTCAATAAAGAGTGCTTTGAATTTAAATACTGAATTCCTTAAGCAAGATTAGTAAGATCAAAGACAGAGCTACAGTAAGACCTGACAGTGTCTGAAATCATAACTTCAGGAGGTGCTATTCAGGTGACATAGACTATGAGTACATTAGAGCTGTGCTAATCAAGTCTGGTGCAGAAATGGTACCAGTCCTCTGTTTGTTACCAATTTATGACAATGCAAGTATAAAAAAACGAAGACTAAGCATCTAGAAACTTTTATAGCTGTCTTGACAGAGTAATCTTACATAGGTTAAATATAATCATGAAAAAGACAACATTTATTTTAGGTCTTTTTAATTCATTTTTCTAATAACCTATTTTATTAATTATTGATCCACAAAAGATTGGATGACAAAAATATATAGTGTTTCCCTCAGATAAATAGCTTTTGAAGAACTGTGATAGAGGGCCTGCCATGGTTAGAGAAACAATGATCAGAGTTAGGTGGTGGTTGGATCATGATTACTCACAGCAATGGAGGAACAGAAGATAAGGTACAGAACTAAGGTGAGTCCTTATATTTTAAGTGCTTCAGTGTTATGGGCAAATTTATGCTGTGCTCTCTTAGTGAAAGAAGTTACAGAAAATGTTTAATTAGATGATAAAAATAAGAAAACCTGTAATTAAAATAATTCACCTCTTGATCATGGACAAAGAAATCACTGAAGAAAAGGGAGCTTTCTAGAGGATCACACATAGTATTAGTCACTGTTATTCTCTTTTAGAGATAATCTTCCAGTATTTGTATTTGATTCCAGACTTTCTTTTCAACCCCACTTCTTTCCAACTTGTTCATACCCATTTCAACCCTACCACTTTTTCCCATGATCCAGTTCCTCAAACTTGAACATGCAAAATATCATTCTAAGCCATCACTCACGAGAACTTTTATGGCTTTTAAAAAATGTCCATTGAGTCAGTTATCTGTGAAATCAAATCTCAGTTCTGTCACTCACTGCCTGCATGACCTTGGATAGATACTTTATCTCTTTGAACCATTATTTTTTCATCTGTAAATTAAAAAAAAATCCATCTTGATGGATTATTGGGGGATTAAAAAGTTAATGAGATAATAAAAACAGTTATGTTATTGTTTCTACTTTTAGTTTTTACTTTCCAACCTACTTTCTTGGCACTTACACCCATACTGTTTATTAGTATTAAGTCTAAGTGCATTTCCATTTGTGAAAACTTCTAAAATTTCCCCAGCTTTTCCTCCTCCAAAAACCTAAAACATTTTGTATAATATTTGCTGAAGCAGTTGTAAACAAAAAAAGGCAAAGAATGTGATATTTACCCCAAAGCACAATAAAATCCTTGCAGACAATAATCTTGTGTCATTCATTTTTGTATCATAAAGCCTACACACATACATACACACGCACACACATGTGTACACAGATACTATAATTAACATTTGAATTTTGAGAGAGAGAAGAGTGAAACAAGAGAGGAAGAGAGATAACCAAATCCAGGAACTTTAAAATTACTTGTGGAAACTAGATTCAAATACTTCTTTTAGAAACACTTTGGGAAGATAATTAACATGACTGTGCCTTGACATCCTCATCATTAAAAGTGAAATGATAATGAGATTAATATACATATGGTATGTGTGTGTTACAGAAAGAGAGAAAAATAATTTTGAATGAAATTGTATCTCTAGTCATTGTCAAATGTCCCCTGGAGAGCAAAATTGCCCCATGTTGAGAGCTACTGCTCTAGTTCTAGTAGTTCTCAAACTTTGGTTGCATCAAAATCATCTGAAGGGCTTTAAAGTACAGGTTTCCAGAACCACCCCCAGATTTTCTGACTCAGAAGGTCTGGGGTTAGTTTCAAGAGTTTGTATTTCTGGCAAGTTCCCAGGTGGTGCTGAGGAAATAGAGCCACACTTTGAGAATACCTGCTCTGGGTAATCACCTCGGAACCCATTTCCAGGCTTAGCTCTGAGCATGTGACATATTCACCTCTCTGTCCTTGTAGACAGATTGCTGAGGCTTTTCTTCCTTGGTAAAAGTGATCTACCCTTCCATCTTCACCCTTCTTTCTCCAGATAAGGTTTTCTTCCCTGTGCCCCCACTCTAATGCAGGTGACCCTCTGGTGCAGGGTGCAAGCTGTAGAGTTTTTCTCAACTGATCCCTGAGATAATTTACCCTCTTCTTTGCAGGGGGACTTCTTAGAATACAAATCTATGATGTCATATCCCTGCTTCAAGATAAATTCTTTACCTGGATATATTAGCCCTGACTGGTCTTTCCTCAGATCTCACCTGTCTCTGCTGCAAGTCTACCATATCTGTCTTTGGATGGCTCTTTGCTATGCAGCACTCTCTTTGAGCTTCAGGGAATCAGAGGCAAAAGAACAGGAGCGAAAATCTGTAAATTCTAATTGACTGTTGATAATGTATTAGGGGTGTGACTCTGCATAAGCCTTTTATCCCCATTTGACTGATTAAGAAACTGAGTCATTTGAAGGTTTATGACACCAATTGTGTTATACAGAAGAGTGTACATGGGACTTACTCATCTCATTTGATCCACATAAACTCTATAAATAGATAAGGTGATTATCTATTACATTTCATTTCCCTTTTTAATTTTCTTCTGTGTGTATTGCCGTAGTGTACATGAGTATTAAGAGGTACATTAATTAATTTATTTTTTTCCTGAGGAACAAAATACAGCTCCCTTCATCAAAACTTTCACAAAAAACTTGCTTTTCAAGTTGAATAAAAATGAATTACTCTCTATTTGAATTGGGTGTGCTTTTTTTAGATGGTGATAGAGTTTGAACGTGTGTGTCCTCACCAAAACTCATGTTGGAATCTGCTTCTCAAGGTGGAAGTATTGGGAGATAGAACCTTTAAGTGGACGGGTCTAATGAGAGGTGTTTGCAATGTGGGGGTGGATCCCTCATGAATAGACTAATGTCCTCCTTGGAGAGTGAGAGAGCTCTCCTGGGAATGGATTAATTCCTGAGAGAGAGGGGTGTTAAAAGGAACCTGGCGTCTCCTCTTTCTCTCTTGCCTCTTTCTCACCATATGATCTGTACACAAGCCCCTGCCTACAACTTTTCACCACGAGTAGAAGCAGCCTGAGCCATGCAAGGTGCGGCTGTCCCAGAACCGGAGCCAAATAAATGTCTTCTCTTTATAAATTACCCAGTATCAGGTATTCTGTTATAGCAACACAAAGTCTGACTAACGCAGCTGGTTTTTATATAATCCACATGTTCTCAGGAACTTTGGGGGTGAGGGCAGGGAAAAAGACTCTTCTAACCTGAGAATACCAAGGAACCTAAAATCAATGGTTTGGTTTTCTCCTAAACAAGACACAATAACCCAGAGTTCTACTTGCTTGATACTCGGTGCCTGTTTTATAACATTCTTTACCTTCCTTCAAAGACTCAAATGCTGAAAGAGGGCTGAGAAGCAAAAATGTTGAGACTTTGAAAAAAATTGCAGAAATTTCATGCATGAAGACATTCTCTCCCCAGTCGATGGGAAAGCACAGTAAAAATTAATTCTCAACTCAGAAACAGAATAGTTAGAACTCAAGAGATAGATGAGAGAAACAAATGGATTAGACTTATTTATTTTCAACATCAAAGTATGATCAAAACTGATAGCCTGTTTGGGCAAGGAAACAATTGTGCACTCCATGGTCTCATTTTTCGTTCCTGAGACAGTGTTCAGAATACACAGCAAAACATGGAGAACCAAAAATCAAGTTGATGAAGGCAACTGCTTTTTTCTTATTGCCAGCTTGATATATACATTTTCTTATTGCCACAGTTAAATACTAGACATGTGATCCACCCACAGATTCAATTGTAGTCTGACTTCTTCTACCATGCATTCCCTTCCCCAACACATTTAACATAAAACTTTACCGTACTCTACATTTCCTGGATGTGATTTGTATGTCCAGGCTTTCAATCCTGCTGTGAACCCCAAATAAATTGTGCCTGACTACCTGGATTCTGACCACAAGCTGTTGAACTTCCTTATTTATGTACTCCCTAACTCTAGACCACTTGGAACCCTGTTTAATTTTATCTTCAAGATTCGAGAATTTCCTGGCTTTGAATCCAGGCTTTAGTTCTAATATTTTCATTTTACAGGCCCTCTACCTGATATTCAGAGTCCTATAATATCCCTCATTTTCCTTACTTACCACTGGCCAGCTGGCTTTTGGGTTGATTCTTTGCCCACATTTGATCTTCCTGAATTGGATCAAATACCACTCATAGGTATGGATACTTAGACTTTGTATTCTCAGAGCAACAAGTAACTCGATAGATGGTTATGCACAGTATACACGCTTACAGGCAAATACCACACATGCACATGTGCACACACATGCACACACATACCTATCCCCCCCCCACACACACACACATCACACATTTTTTCCATGCTTGCTAGTCATCAGTTACTTTCTCCCCATCTCAGCATCATCAAAATGGCATTGACATTCAGGTTTTCTCAAATAAAAACTCAACACTCATCTCATTGGAAGAGGATAGCTCTATGCATGATCTGAGCCATGTGAGCTCTCCATGAAAAATATGAAGACTAGCAGGGGGCTTTGTTTGGATTAACAAACACTGAAGATCTACCAATTTTCATTTTACTTGTTTTCACTGGAAATTTTTTCTTGTGATTTTCTGTCATGAGAATACTAGGAAATTATAAATTTAGTGAGGAGAAAGGTATCCAGAAATGTGAAAAAAATAAAATAAAATAAAAATGTCATTTTATAGTTAGTCAAAGTAATGAGCTAGCACCTTAATTTTTTAGGGAAAAAAAGTTGTTTCTATTGGTATCTGCTTATTCACTTATATACAGTTGGAAAACATGCTTTAAATATGGGTGTTATGATGTGGTATTGCCATAAAAAGTGTTGCTAGATATTGTTGTGGTAATGTAAATGGTACCTATTCTGATCTGATCGAAGTTAAAGAGTTCTATATCAGATCACAGCTAGCTTGATCACTCATTCCTCCATTAATTTTTCAAGCCTTTCTTTTTAAACTTCTTATGATTTATTCAGCCACTCCTTGGCTACAAAAGGAAATCAAGAATGCCTTCAGCTTCTGTTTGGCTTCTTATTTTCCAGTGTCATTATATTTCCCCTGTTCTGACATCCATATAAAGCTTTGAAGGAATACATGATACATTTGTATTTCTCTTTGCTTCTTAGTGTTGTGATGCAATATCATATGGAGTGCAATGTCTGAAAAGAAACAAAGCCAATCTGAATTAAATTGGCTTGTGTTTATGGTTTACAAAGCTTATGCTTTTTAAAAAATAAAAACCTTTGTGTATTTAGCATCATTGTAATGTATGAGTATAACAAAATAGTATGGGCATAAGAATTAGAACAATGTGCACCTGAAACTTCATTTGAATCTTGAGGACTTCTTTGGCCCAATTTACTATTAATGCTATAGGAATAGCTTAGGCAAATCAAAGAAAAGCAGATAGGAACCAAAGCAACAGTAATATGAGGACTCAAAACATCCAGGTAAAAATACATCTCATTCATCCCAAGTTTCTTCCCTGTGCTTCTCTCTGTTTCTCTTTGAGTGGTGGTCTAATTATCTTCTTTTGCAGAAAAGTCTCTCCCTATGGTGAAGAACAGAACATAGGAGCTGCAATTGAGAATTGACAGCAATATGGAAAACGTTCTTCTAGTATCCATGTATTGACCCCAGGAAAGAACATTCATTATCCATACTTGAGTTGTGTGCTCCCCTCTTGGACCAATCTCTGTTGTCAGGAATATGGCATATTATGATTACCCAGGACTCTGTCACTTGTCTAGAATTTGCCCAGAGACCAGAGTCCAATACTAAGAAGAGTATAAGAAAAATTTCAAGAAAGCCATATTAGCTTAAGTAACACAGATCACAATAATCACTTGTTATCCCTGGGAAAATTACTAAAGCATGAATGCCTAAGGATTCTCATCAAGGAAAGAGACATAATATTTTAAAAATAAATATCAGAACTCTACTATAGATAGTAATATTTGAGGCTCACCATATTCTGAAATGTCAGCTTAATATACTGTCCTTCATGTAATGTGTTTACAACCATAAGCAGAAAACAATCAAAGCATATTGAAACATGAAGTCTGGACATTAAGTGAGAATTGCTCCGTAACTAAATGTCTCCCTCCTGAATACTTACGTTCCACTCCACTGTGATTCATACACATGTTACTAAATTGTTTACTATTATATTTCTTGAAAATCATTAAACCTGTAAATGTTAGTTTTTGCAAATTTTAATAGCTTAATAGACTACACTTATAGGACATTAATGAGAACTATAAGATTAAATTATTCTTAAATAAATAGGTTAAAAAATACCTCTATTTAATCCTTTATCAGAGAAAACAGATAGGATTCAATTGATTATTATTCATTACTAAGAGAATTCTGAAGTTAGGAGTCTTTTTACTTAAAAAGTTTTATAAGTAAATAAACTGGTGTTAATTTTCTCAATTTCTTTGTAAGTCCTTAGTACTCTCAATGTGAGAACACAGAATTTTCTTTTTTCTTTTTTTTTTTTTTTTAAGTTTTATTTTGTCGATATACATTGTGGCTGATTATTGCTCCCCATCACCAAAACCTCCCTCCCTTCATAATCATCTTATGTTAAATGACAATGATTCCATTGCTATAATTTTATTTTATTTTATTTTTTAAATGGACTCAAAATAAAATTTATTGAGTGCAAAAGAAAAATATACAGTACATAAAATAGCTCTGTGACATTTGCAGCTTTAACATTTAATTTTTTTGTCCACAAAACAATTCTTAACACATTTAAAAAAGTTAAGATCATAGAAAATATGTTTTCTCACCACAATAAAGAAGGAAATTTGGAAAATTCACACGTGTTGAAATTAAATGACACTCTCCTAAATAAACAACTGGTAAAAGGAAAAATCACAGGAAAATTAGAGAGTACCTTAAGATAAAAATTAAAGTGCAACATATCAAAATTTATAGGATGAAGGGCTCATGCAGCACTTAGATGAAAATCGATATTTGCAAACACGTATATTAAAAATAAGAAAAATCTCAAATCAGTAATGTAAACTTATGCCTTAACAAAATAGAAAAAGAAGAGCAAACAACCAAAAGCAAATATGAGTAGGAAATAATAAAGATTACAACAGAAATATATGATATAGGAAATTAAAAGCAATAGAGAAAATTAACAAAACCTGAAGTTGATTCTTTAAAAAGATCAACAAAAATTGCAAACCATTATCTTGACTGAACAAGAAAAAAAGAGAGAACAGCAAAACTACTAAGCTCAGAAATAAAGCACGGACATTAGTACATTATCAGTATGGGTTTTTGTGGTTGTAAGATTTAGTTTCTCTTTCTCCTTTGCATATTTGTTCTACCAATGGGTTTTGTTCTTTCTTGTGTATTCATGGTAGTTATTATCATTTTTTGGATTCCAGATTCAAGACTTCCTTGAGGATTTCTTGCAGGGTTTGTCATGTGGTGGTGAACTCCCACAGTTTTTGTTTGCCTGAAGAATATACTATTATTCCCTGATTTCTGAAGGATAACCTTGCTGGGTATAGCATTCTTGGCTGACAGTTTTTGTCTCTTAGTATTTGGAATATGTCATCCCATTTTCTTCTGACATGTAGCATTTCTGTTGAGAAGTCTGCTGTTAGTCTGATGGGGCTCCTTTGTAGGTGACTTAATGCTTTTCTCTTGCTTCTTATAAGATTCTCTCTTTGTCTTTGAGCTTTGTCAGTTTGACTATAATGTGTTTTGGAGAGGATCTTTTTGGGTTGAATCTGTTTGAGGATCTTTGAGCATCCTGGATCTGAAAGCCATGTCTCTCCCTATACCTGTGAAGTTTTCCATTATTATTTTGTTCAATAGGTTTTCCATGCCTTTTCCTTTCTCTTTCCCTTTTGGAACACTCATGATTTGAATGTTTATGTGCTGAAGATAGTTTGCTACCTCTCTTAGATTTTCCTCATTTTTTAAATTATTTTTTCCTTTTTTTTTTTTTTTTTTTTTTGTCTGCTTGGGTTATTCAATAAGACTGTCTTCAAGATCAGAAATTCTTTCTTCTGCTTGTTCTATCCTGATGCTTAAGGTATCGGTTGTGTTTTTTATTGCATTACATGAATCTTTCAGTTCCATGAGTTCTGTTACATTCTTTTTTAAGGTATTAATCTCTTTGTAAATTTCTTCCTTTGTATCCTGGATTTTTTTCTTGTTTCATTATGTTGTCTGAGTCTTCTCATATCTGATTGAGTTTCCTTAGGATTGTTTCCTAGAATTACTTTTCGGTCATTTCAATGGTTTTCTGCTCTATAGAATCTGGTATTTGAGAATTACTGTATTCTTTTGGTGGTGTTTTTTCTTGGGTTTTCTTATTTGTAGTACCTCTACACTGATGTATGGTCATCTGGTAGAGCAGTTGCTTCTTCTGTTACTCTGGAATGGGCCTTGAGGAGAGAGACATCATCTTCTTTTTCTAGTCTCCACTGGTGACTCTCCTTGTGTCAGTGCAGTCGAGTGTCTGGCAGCCTGCCTGTATGGTGGCTGTGGATACTTTTATGGCATCAAGCTGCTTTTGCAGCAGCTGTGGCTGTGGCCCTGTTTATGCTGGGCCACCAATGCAGAAAAGGGTTTTGGCATGCTCTCTTGCCTGCTTCCAGGCATAGATGGCTGCCCTCAACTCTTCTCTTTGGTATAATTGTAAAAGTGTATTTTAATTGTCCAGTCAAACGGGACTTGTGTATACATGGTCTCTCTGAGTATGCATGTTTATGTGCACTTACATTTATTAAAGTTATTTTTTTCATTTTTTTTTTAGGTAAGGGGTAAATAATAAAGAAACAAACCAAAAAAAATTAAAAAGTGGAAGTGTCAAATAAATGACGTAAAAGGAAAGGAAGTACATGCCTATATAATATCAACATGAAAAGATTAATTTTAATGTTATTGAATTATAGTAAGTATGTCAACTATGCTATTCTTTTTCCTAACATACAGGAATGAAGAAAACAATGCAAAATCCATAGAACACTACTCAAAAGCACTATAAGTATATTCAAAACTCTTTTCTTTCTAACCACATTTCCAGGAGAGTGAGTTTAGGTTTTTAAAGGCTTGCCAAATCTGAGACAAAACAAATATGCCATTTTAGTCCTTTTATTCAATTTTGCAATTTACATAAATGTAATACTTCTGCATGGTTCTGGGTTTCTTTAAGCTAGATAGCCATCCATCTAGACCATTTTGAGTTAAATAGTAAAAAGAAACTGAAAGTGGTTAACACAGTAAAAATTTCCTAAAATGGCCATCATCTAAAAAAAAAAGAAGTAACTGATTTTTCACCAACCTTTAGTATTTCCATTAAAAGTACAATATCATCAATGTGTACTATAACATGAAACAAAAACTTAACAAAGAATAAAATTTGATAGTGGCATCTGGAAAGATGGGCAGTGAAATGTGAGAGTATACATACCTCTATATTTTACAAAATTTGGTATTTTTAAAATTTTATAGTTTGAAATGATTACTGTTATAATACCATTATGTAAGGCAAGAAAGTCAGTAAGCAATATCCACACTTTACCAAGCATCATCAATTCTATGGTAATTCTCCAAGATGATTTAAAAACTGGTTCCAATGCCACAGCAGACTGTTCCAAGGCTGCACAGCTAATAACTCACTTCCAGGATTATGTTTTGTTTAATTACTAGTCTGTACTATTTAATTGAGAGATTGTCTTCAGTTGAGCCAAATTTTAAATATATTTGTGTCCCTCTCATATTCCCTATTGTATTTTAGGTCATATACTATGATGACTCAGGACTAAATGTTGAGTGCGATAGACAAGTTTTTTCTCTTCCTGCAGTGATGGGCTAAGAGGGAGATTAAAAATTCATATATTAAGTCATTAGTTACAAATATGCATTGAAAGAGAAGGTGTAAGACGCTATAGAAACATAGAAAATGTATTTAAACTTATCTAGAAGTTACAGAGATCCTCTTGAATACTTAAAACGTGACTTTAGGATTAATTGTTGCTAGCCAGATGAAGTGCGGACAACTGGCACAATTGGAAGCAACTGAATAATTGTAAATAGGAATATCACATATCAAATTACATTTTGTAAAAGATCTTTTAAAGCAGGAAACATGTCCTTACTTCCTTATTTTCACCTTAAGGACAGTGCCTGGCATATATCAAGTATTCAATTAATTGGGTTGTAAATACAGCGGCTTTAATATAGTGAAGTGTAAATACTGAAAATATCTCAAACAAATCTTTGTCAAACCTAGAAAGGTTAATACTTTGAAGGTGTCAAATGTCATTTCAAAGAACATATGTGAAATTCTCAAGACAATGTTATCTAATTACGAATAGTTTAACTTAGGATCAAAGTTACTCTTTATCTTTAACTTTATTTTATTTCTTGTAATTTCTAATACTCTTTTCAAACCATTATTGAAGACCAGAAGTAAGCAAACTACAGATCATGGAAAAAATCTGGCCTATTGCCAGAATGGTTTTTACATATTTACCCACAAATATATTAGAGGAAGATTATTTTGTGATATGTTAAAATTATATGAAATTCAAATTTTCGTTTCTATAAATAAGATTTTATTGGAAGACAGACACACGCATTCACTTGAATATAATCTATGGCTACTTTCTTGCTATAATATCATCTGTCTGTCCCAAAATGCTAAAATATTTACTATCTGGCTCTTTACAGAAAAAGTTTGCTGATCTCTGTTGTAGATGGTGTCACAATTCAGTCATTAAGGGAACACAGTTTGACTCTCTTAATTATATGCCACTAGAGTCATTTTTAGCTTTATTTTTTTCTTAATTATCACCTTTCAATAAGGATAAGGATACATCTTCTCCTGACTTTTCCTTTCTTTCAATTACCTTCAATGCAGATTTTTCACATTTAACAAAAGTAATAAATAATTTTAAGAGTCCTGTTTTTATTCAGTTCTTTCTTCACAGCCTCCTTCAGGATCAAGTGAAAAATTAAATCCTTGTCCTGAAGACCACCAGGCTGTATGAGTGCTACTCTCCATGAAGCATCCTAACCTGTCAAGGGATCATCGTTTTCCTCTTTCATTTCTTGTGCCAAAACTTTGAAATCTGTGGACCAGATCTTAGTTCAGGAAAGTATAAATGAAATAGGCAGCACAGATCCAAACACAACTTGAAAAAAAAAGTTTTGATATGATCATTCATACTAATGAAAAGACTCTGGTCACTGTTATCACAAATGCAATGTCCCATTCATGGTGAAGCTGCATACTGCAAGTATTAACACTTCAAATTAAACACCTTTAAACAGAATCTATTGAAATGAGAGGAAGAGTAGACATACTGCACACTCTCAATCACTAAAATATTTTCAATGTGTTCATTCTTTATTCAGCTACATTTCTACAGTAAAGTTATAAATAGGAAGTTAAACGTGATAAGCAAATGAAAACTTTTGGACATTGGATATGCCATTCTTTTTCTTAGAAGAACTCAATCCTGGCCATCTATTGTGTGCAGTGTTAGAATAGATATTAAACGATAGCTCTGAGTCCCACTGAAAGTTTACTCAATGCTTTCTGGAATCCCAAAGACGAGTTAAAGGAGTCTGTCCCACCTTCACCATCAAGTGGTCCCAGGTACAGACTCTGCAGGAAACTGGTCTGTGGTCCTGCTGAAAAGTGAGCTCTCTCACAAGAGGCTGGGAAGATTGCATTAGGGCCGAGGACAGGGATCAGTGCACTGTTTACAACTCAAAGCTCTGCTACACAGAGCCCCTTCTTTGATTACTCAGTCCCTAAAACCACATTTAAATGAGAAAGAAGATTCTTTTGTTGATTTCACTGAAATATTATAATTTTTTTAAAATCACACTGTGTGTGTTACCAATGTTTACACCTCAGATGACAGAATACAGATTCTGAATTTTGACAGAGAATAAATAAGGTCAGTGTTTGTTGATACCTTATGCTAGAGATACCAACACATGCATACAAAACATGGGAATATTCAGGAGAAAATAACTTGTCTTTTCAATGAGCAGCTGTAGCTGTGTGGGCTCAGTGATGCCAAGCCATTTTTTTTTTTTTCTACCATGAAAGCAAATCACTCTGCATATAAGGGGGAGATAGAATGTTTGAAATCAATTGCATGCCCATATTATTTATGATTTATTTTCTTTTGCCAAGCAAAAGTCAATTTTAAAAATAGAATGGTAATTATGACAACATCCAATATCAAGTAAAACCAAATATTAACTGGTATCATTATAATATTATTAATGCTATTCACTTTTCGTACTTTATGTTTACATTTGCCATATCTTGCTTTAGATAATGTTCTTATGTCACTGTGTATTAGAATCTAAAATCAATTTGTGTTTTGTTTTTGATACCAGCATCTCCTATTCCTCTATACAAAACCTTGTATTATTTTGGTAATATGACTTGTACAATCTTGGGAAGTCTTTTTGATTCCCTATTTTCTGATCTATCATGCGAATATTAATATTGGTATTCCAGACCTGTCTAAAAAGTATAGCTTCTGAATAAGGCCAGTATAACAAGGAGAAAACAGCCTTAGGTATTGCCATATTTTAAAAAGGCCTTCCACTATTAGGAACTACCATCCCCACATCCATAGCCACCCAAGGCATTGTAGAAAAAAAAAAAAAAAAAGAAGGTCAAAGAACGTCAGCATTTCACTGCCATCATCACTTTTAATCAATGCATTTGTTTGGGGACGTTTCTCATGTTCATTTAATAAATGCTTCTGTAACTTTTATCATATTATTGGTACCGAGGTTATATCACTTGGCCCTCCCATGCCTCTACCATATACAAATCAAATAAACATAGTTTTACATAAATGCCATATACAAAAGTAAAGGTAAACAAAACAAAACAAAAAAAGAGTAAACACTATAGCAAGAATATTTGAATATTATGTGCAAGAGATTAGGACACATATGATGTTACAAGGTTAATTGTGGCACTGCTGAATCATGGGCAATTGTGGAAGAAAGAAATTAACCAGTCCAACTCTAATTTTAGGGTCTTATTGAATAAGTGAGGAAGGATCAATTTATCCTTAAGAAATGTACAGGTAATGTATGTGTAATGCTATAACATAAATGTGTGGCAGAATCTGTGTTACGCTACTATTTTTTTTTTTTTTTTTTTTTTTAATCAGGGGTGCACCTTTTTTCCTCAAGGAGCACTTTTGTCCAAAGGATTGGAGTTCTAAGCTATGAGATATTTGCCTTTTGACTATATCCCATATAAGGGCTAGAAGGGAATATACCTCATAGGTTTTTAAACCAAAATCATACAAGTTGCTTGAATCTCTACTGGGGAACCACTACAGAAGGACTCCTTGGCCACTGCTCTAAAATCACCTCTGAATCAGCACGTGCATTCTCTGATGCAGGCAACCCAGTTTTTAATGGCTTCAAGGAAAAAGGAAAGGCTGTCATGAGGAGTGTTAATGTGTCTTATTTCGAGTGACTTCAGAAAGTGGAATGAGGCCCGGAAGGTAGAAATTCCAAAGTAAGCTCAAAATATTTGGGCTTCAAAAAGGAAGAGGTTTCTGTTAGAACACTTTCTATTTCATTCCAACTCGCCGCCCCCCCCCCTGCCAATCTGTCTTACACTGTAATCGAGGCTTCCATAAAATATTTGAGTAAAATTCTCCCCTCCACATTTTTTTTCTCTGACTGAACTAAAATAGAATGAGTAAGTAGACATTTCAGTAGTCTTCCCTAAAAATGATTTCAGTCTTTCTTGCCTTCCAGCTTAAATGCCCATCAGGCTAAAAAATTATTTAAAAGTTTTCTCAAGAAGTTAAATATATCTAATGAGACACATTAGTAATATTGACAAAAAAAAAAAAAGCCAAATGAGTTTCCTTCCTAACACCATACATCAGAGGGCAAATCAAATCAACTGTCTTGAAATCCATACTTCTTTCAAGTTCATTTTGGAAATGAAGTAAACAAACAAACAAAAAAATACATAAACCTATCAAGTTTTTAAAGCCCATAATATTTCCAACTTTGAAGAAAATAAAATGTAATTATTTCTCTTTATGCATAATCTATAATATTATTAAATTATTTGGCTAAAATTATCTATATAGAAAGGCAGTAGTAGATGGAACTGTGGGGTTTGGATATAAATATGTATTTTTTTTCTGGCTTTGCTTTTTTAACCTTTGGGTAATTTAAAGGATCTTGGTAGTCTACTTAACCTCTCAGAACCTTCAATTCATCTAAAATCAAACAAATATAATTTACCTTACAGAGTAGTTATAAAGATTGAAATTATAAATATCAATTGTTTGGCAATGAATAGGTGCTTACTGCATATTCTTCCCCTTTAACACTACAAATGACACACACACACACACACACACACACGCACACACGCACACCCCACATTGCGTACATCAAGACTGTGTGTTGTCCTAAAGCTTGTTTCAAGTACCAAACTGAAAAACTACATCAGTTCTGAGAACACTCAAAGCAGTAAATGTATACCAAAGTTTAGAAGTTGATAGAATAAATCTACAATGTTGTCTGTAAGAACCCAAATGCCCCAAGGGATCACACCCTGATCACATAAGCCCTTCTCGGCCACACCCCATCATGGCGCTGGTTGCCCTTCTCTTCCGCATTCTCCTTCCCGCCAGCGCGAATGGCACGCCAATCATCTCCCCCCCCCAAGCCCCATGCAGTATGCTAAATAGGGATTGTATTTTAAGCCAATCAGCTTTCCCTTAAAGCCCTATATATATGTGTGTGCTGCCTAAAAAAACGAGCTCTCTCCGGTGGATCGTCAACTGGTGTCGACTCGTCCTTTCATTGTCTTTAAAAAAAAAAAAAAATTGTAGCATAATGTGCATAGAATAAAGTGGGCAACTCAAAAATGTACATATCAGTGGATTTCTAATGTGCATAGAATAAAGTGGGCAACTCAAAAATGTACATATCAGTGGATTTCTACATAAGTCCACAACTATTTGTCCATTGACACATCAAGGTTTTTAAAAAATTTCCACCATCCCAGGAATCTGAATTTCATCTCCTTCAACTAGGTACATTGCCCCCTTCCCTCCACAAGGATAACTAATATTCTGACTAGTATAATCATCAGTTAGTCTTGTTTATTCTTGAAAATCATACAAATGAAATTTTAAAATGTGTCCTTGTGTGTCTGGCTTTTTGCTAAACAGTGTCAGTGAAATCCATTCACGGTGTGTCTATTATTAGTATTTTTTTTTTCTTTTTCTTCAATTGCTGAGCAGTAAAATTACTATTTTGATCCAAAACACACTTGAATATTTAGAGGAATGATTGAAAACGTGGATAGATCTACAGGCTAACCTTCTATACCTCCTCCTTGCACTCCTGGAAGTCTATTTCTTTTTTATCCTCTCTGCTATTTTATCGAAGTCAGCATAAGGTTTTATTTTCTATTGCCCCCATTACAGCAAACACCTCTCTTTGCATGTTTTAGCATCTCAAGCTCTATCAATTTCCAAATGAAAATATAATTTTATTCCCTTGATTATCTATCTCAATTCTTCTCCCACTCTACTTTTTATTATTTATCATGACGACTTTATTTCCTGACATCATAGAACAATTCTCAATTAAGTTTGAAATACAGACATCATACAAAACACATCTGTTTTATTATGATCTATCATAAAATCGCATTTATGCCAAGGCTAAAAAGAATATGATGGTTGATAATGGTTAGAAACAAAACCTACACATTTAACAAAGTGATATTAGAGCACAACTCACCAGTAATCAGCCCCTTTTTAACAGCTATTTCTTCAAATTCCATCTGAGAACCCCCAGAGAAGGGTCTTGCTTCTGGGTAATTTTTTTTTTTTTTTAATGTTTCAGATGAACTGTCTAAACAACTTATTTTAATTAGAGGACATTTCCCTAAGGAATATTTAAACCACATTGAGGAACTTCAGATCCAGAACATGTGATTTGCTGAGGAAGTTGTATTAACTCATTTTCCTCCTGGAGGCACTGCTTAACATGTCAAAGAAGGAAGTCTCTTCCAATGAGAAAGAGTAATCCTGAGGAAACTGACCATTTGAACTCTCCACTGAACTTTCTTCAATACTTTGTATCCTTCACTCTGGACACATTTCTCAATTTACAGAGGAATATCAGGTTAATAGATTTTAATAGCTGTCTCATGCCACCTGTATGTATAATGAGCAGGAGAAAGAACTAACTGATTGATTTTATGTCACTAGGGAGCTGCAAAAACCTGAAGTCATTACTTTCTTCTCAATTCACTAACATAACCTATAGACAATATAACAGTAATATTTGAAAAATTTGAAAAATGTTTTCACTTAAACTGATTTGTGAGAAGGGAAATGATTTTTTTTTAATTTTTTATTTTTAGAAGTTCTTGAAATATTTTTATAGCCTATACACTTTTCATTGGATAAGGCATCCAGAAAAAAAAATCAGCCTAGGTGATTAAATAATGATAGATATGATTGATTGAACAATTATTATATGTTCAGTACTATGCTTCATACTTTGTAAACATGAATATATTCACTTTTTGCTATACTCTTGAGAGCTATCAATCCACATTTTACCTTAGAAGTGATTCAAAGCTCAGAAATATCAAGCACAGTATCCAAGATCACAAGTTTATGCAACTATTAAATGCCAGAGATGGGACTCAAACCATTATTTTGTTCTGTTTTCAAAAGCTCTTTCCAATATCGTGCAGCTTAACTATAATTATATATCCACTGACTTTTTGGGGGTAGGTAGGTCAGAGAGAATGAGCAATGTTTTCCTGTTAAAACATCGATAGAGATGAATTAAGATTCTGTCCAATAACGCACAGGAAATTAATAGTACTCTTGTATCACAGAAGCATAGAAATTATAATAGTGTTAACATATCAATGAATTTTTTAAGAGTAATTGTCACTGCTTCCTTAGGGCTAAAACCTATTTAACTTGACTCACATCTCATGTAAAATTAATGGCAAATTATTGAGGTGACAAGATACATTCACACATAAACAAGAAGCAGTTTTTTTTCAGAGAGCTGCTATAAAGGTGTCAAAAATTGGGGGGACCATTAAAACATTTGGGAGAGAAAAAAAAAAGTAACAGTTAAAGAAAAAGTTGAAAAAAAGAAAGGAAAAGAAAATGAAAGAAGAAAAGAAAATGTAATAGAAAGGAAAGGAAAAAAAAAAAGCTTGACTGAGAAAGAAAATATCTGTTTTCTCCTACTGTCATTTAGACTATCATCTTAGTTTTTACCATGTTTCTTTCTTTTGGTTGTTGCTTTTTGTTTGTTTTTTGGTCCATATTTTTTCAAGAATTGATCACATTTGCTGAGAGCACTCACTTTTTTTTTGTAATTACCTAACGTCATTTCATTTTTTTTCCCTTTGAATTCTACTGTATACACAGTGCTGTACTAGTTGTATGCTTAGTTCCTCCATTTTCAGCTTAAAGCTCTTCCCAGTTCTTATCTCAACCCTAATTTCCAGTCTCTAGTCTACACTCACTCTGAAACTCTGCCTTTCATTCATTCTAGGTGTGCTGGAATTATGATACATTTATTGTTTGCCTAGTCTAAGTTTGCATTAGAGTGTGTTACTCCTAAATATTTAAGAGGATAGATGTGCAATTACCAATTTCGCAGATAAGAATAGTGAAGTTTTATATAGTGTAATAAATGTATTCCAGGTCAGTCCAACAGCAGGTGGCATAGCTATGGGTCTTACTGTCCCAAAACTTGAAGAAGAGAAAAGTTTCCTCTGGTTTTATCCAGACTAGGTCTTCTGCTTCCACCTAGTTCTCAAAACTAGGTTTAAAAAATAAGAAATAAAACATCTGTTTTTTGTTTGGAAGTGTACGATTAGATCCTTTTCAGTAATGGAAAGGTATCATCTAGTTCCATTGCCATGGAGAGGAAACCCAATGCATAATGACATCTTTTGAGCACACCCCTAGTATAGCCCTGACTACACCACTTTGTAATATGACGTCCCTATTTCCAATACTAATTACACGATGAGATGTCTCAGGACATAAGCTCTGGCATCATCTTCACATTCACGATCCTTAGCACAGGTTGTACAACATAAAGTGTTCATTGTATGCTGGTTCAATGGAAGACTAAATGAACAAATGAATGAATGAATAAATGAACTGTTTTTTTTTTTTCCAAAATGCAATATCTCAAAATATGGTCATAGAAAAAGAGGACAACGTTTCACAGTTCCTGTGCTCCTCACTTTCATCTTTCAAGAATCAATCCATGTATACCTTTTATTCCTCAGGCTCTGGAAACTATTTAGTATTTAACGGTTTTCCAGACCTTTTGAAGGCACTAAAATTCTCCTCCTCCTTTTTTAATGTTTATGTCACTTCAGTCCATTGTCCTCATTGGGGCCAGAGTCAATTTCCTATAGCACACTCAGACTGAATTACTCACCTGCTTTCAGTGTGTCATGGTACTCAGGATGAATTCAAACTCTTTAATTAGAACATCAAGGTCTCAATAATCTCCATCCTGCTTTCCTCTCCAGTCTGACATTTTACAAGTTTTATTACTTATTTTATGCTAATCTAACATGAACTGCTGACGATTCTTTGAATGGTCAGTCTTGACTTTGGTCTTTGCTCAAGATGCTCTGTTGGTCTGAATGGACCATCGTGCCCCATTTTTGCCTGTTATTCCTATTCTGTCTTTAAATTACAATTGAGTTTTCTCCAACTCTGAGTGGACTTCAAGACTGTCTCTTTGCTGTGCTTCTCTGTATAAATTAGTGCATATCACTCTCAGGTAGTTCATCTTCCACCATATTGTAAACTATTTATTATTTGTTTATTCTTCTGCCCCACCCCATGAATACCTTCAGGAAAAAAAATACATTTTTAATTTTGCTTTTTTACTCCTACTTTGTGATACTGAATCTAACAGATAGATTGTCTTAGTCCATTAAATGCCAGACTGAGCAGCTTATAAATAACAGAAATTTATCTCTCACAGTTCTGGAAACTGGGAAGTCCAAAATTAAGATGCCGGCAGATTCTGTGTCTGGCGAGTGCCTGTTTTCTGCTTCATAGGTGGTGCCTTCTCACTGCATTGTCACATGGTAGAAGGAGCTAGCTATTATTAGCTCTATTCTAAAGGGACTAGTCTCATTCATGAGGACAGACTTCTTATGACCTAATCATATTCTAACACCTTCATTAGATTTCAACGTACAAATTTCAGGGGCAAGGGTAAACACAAACATTCAGACCATAGCATAGGTATTCAAAAAATGCTGATGTAATGTATAAGAAAAATACAGCATGATAAAGCTGCAAAGGTCCTAACAGCTCATCAAGAGTTCAGTCTCATTCCCTTGTCTCCAATTCTTGACTCCCTCCTGAGAAAGTAACTGAAAGCTCAGTTGGAAATTTGCTCTCTGCTTTGATTCTTGAGTGTCCATCTCACTGACTGTTTCCACTTCTTCCGAAACCTCTCCCTCGGGCCTTTATAAAAATGCCTGCTGTGTTATATCCACTTCTCGGCCATACGTGGGTAGAAATCCTGAGTAAAGCAACAGATCACCTGCCACATAGATTGGCACAACACTTGCTCTGTGCTCTAGATTAGAGTCACTTATTTGCCAGGATCTCTGCCCCACTAGGGAATGTGAGCAATGCCTTTGTATACTCACCTACATGTATACAGGGCAAGTGATAAGAATACCTAATGTCCTAAATAGATTGAAAGAGCTGTTCAATCAGAACTTTTTTATTTGTTACTTAGATTGATGGCTAAGATACACTGGCAAGTCATTAGTAACAATAGCTACCATTTATTGAGTACTTTATCATGCATCAGTCCCTAAACAAAGAGCTTTCTCTGCAGTGACTTATTAAATTCTCACTCCATACCTATAAAGTAGATGTCATTATGTCAACATTATACATAATAATAATACAGCTCTAAGTAGTTAAGAAACTTGCCTAATGTCCCATAACTGGGAGGGATAAAAATGAGGTTTGGATACAAACTGTCTGATTCCAGAACCCTTGCTTTGATAACAACACAATGCTTTTGTGTTGAAGAATGTGCAAGGAGGCTGCCAGATACACTGTTTTTCTGCTTTGACCTGTGCTTGTTCGGACTGACAGTCATTTGCTCAAAATCATCCAACTGATAGCAGCAGCTGAGGAAGAGTGTAAACAGGATCATAGTTAAAGTGAAAGAAAGGCATCATTTTCAGTTCCTAGTATTCAGTGTCTGATTGTTAGGGAAAGATTGGCTATATTTTAATGAGCTACTTAACATCATACTTTAAGGATAAATAGCATTAAATGAATTAATGGTCTTAAAATTGTTTTATAATGCTTTATATATTTCACGTAGAAGAAAAAAAATAAGTGTCTTGCAGAATAACAAACAAAATAAACAACCAAAAGTAATGTCTTCACCACCTAGTAGGTATTTCTGTACCTTTCAGATAATGTAAAATGACAAATAATGTCCAGTCCTGTTGGGGATAACTTCAAGGTACTTGACATAACCATTATCCTAAAAATTACTCAGATACTGAGTTTCTATCCATCTGATGTACTGCCTGCATCTAACATGTGTTGGGTAAATGTTCCACGGAAATTTCTACTTGTATTCAAATTTCAAAGACTGCCTGTAAAGAAATATGTTTCTCTTTCATCCATAGCTACACAAATGATTATTGTTGGAGATACACAATTCTGATGGCATTTATGATTTTAATAGAATACATAAGACTAGATAAAATAGGGAGTAGAAGTCATTTTTTTCTATCAATTGATAATAGGGCTTGACATATTACTGCCTTTTATTTTTATCTCAAGATGAAAATTTGGGAAAAGAGATTACCCTCAATTATCTGGTTGATTAAGATCGCTATTGTCCAGCATGTGGCTTTGCTTCATAAAGACCAATTTAGCCAACTTGCTTACCCCTCAACTTCTAACCTGGGTGGGGTCTTCCAGAGGCGCTGCCCTGAACACTATTGGGGGGCAGGGAGCAAGGGTTGTGTGATGGCGACAGGTTACAATGAGCAAGAAAGGATAAAAGGCTGGTTTAGGGCCATTTGGAGGCTCCAGAGAAAGAAGAGCAGTTGACGCATTGCAGTTGGTGGCTCACTTTGAAGTGGTGGTGATCGGGTGTCCTACTTGGCAGCGACCCCTCCTGGGTGCAGCCCACATCTCTGTGTCCTGTGGTGACGTGTCTGCATCCAGACAAGAAACACCTCACGCCATCCTCAGTTGCTCAGGGGCCTCCCTCCCTCTCCACCTGCCAATGAAGCAGAGAACAGGGAAAGTCCTGCGAGGTGTGGTAAGGGAAGGGATAGCAAAGTCACAAGGAGCTGTCTTCATGGAAGGTAGCCCTGGGCAGCAAATCTGTTCCCACACCACGTGATCCAATGCAGCCATGCAGTGGGCATGTTTAATACTTCCATGGGGAAACTGCAGTGACAACCATACAAGGGATAGTATACTATATTTAAGGCTACACCAATGTTTGAGAATGACTTTAACAAGATCAGCAAAAGACAT
Organism: Cynocephalus volans; assembly: GCF_027409185.1. Taxonomy (NCBI): domain Eukaryota; kingdom Metazoa; phylum Chordata; class Mammalia; order Dermoptera; family Cynocephalidae; genus Cynocephalus; species Cynocephalus volans. The sequence goes on from NC_084469.1 coordinate 71,222,674, forward strand.
GTGACCTGTGTGAATACCCAGGTCCACATGGCAACTCTGGGCACTGTGTCCTACTGTGTTTAGCCCTGGCCTTGCACTACCTGATGTCATGTTGCTGTGTGGAATAGCAGCAAGCCATGAAGAATATGCCAGACATGACTGTGACATCCCAGCAAGAGGCCACAAGCTTAGTAACACCTTAGAGCTAACTAGGTTGCTTCCATCAAAATTAGTAAAAATATTCACCCATGAAATTGAGAAGCAATGGCTCTTTGAGAAACTTGCCACTGGCTGCCCTTTCTACTTTTCAGGGTGTGCAAAAGATCTCTTAGTTTATTGGAAAAGCCTCATTTACCTCCTGATACTACCAGTGGAGTATTACAGCAGCACCCAGGCCATCCCAGTTGCAGACACAATGGACACGCCTGCAGGACAGAGGATAAGAGCCCAGGGGTAAGTATTTGCAGAGTCGCGAGAGGATGGGGCTGAGGAACTCTGTGGCAGCAGCGAAAATCTGTTCCTACAAAACCTTTCATGTTCTCTTAGCCTCACCTGGAAAATGTATTGCATTTGCAAAGGTTCAGGGCCATCTGAGCCACCATTTGGGGACTTTGCCATATTGGAGAGGCTTCTAGTGCTTCTCCAAATTGTTCTCCAAGGCTGACTTCCAGAGATCCCTTAGATGTCAGCTGCTCTTCCCATATCCAATGTTGTACTGTCCTAGAGAGCATCGTGACCATCCAATCTATTCTTCAATACTACACCAACCCCGGTGGTCTGATCTGTGGTGGGACATGTTTAACTATTAGAAAGCCTTTCTTTGAGCTATCATCTGCCTCCTCATGACTTTCATGCATAGATTTTTGTATACATCCATGGCAGTACAACATATTTGTGCACATATGCACATTTTTTTATTTGCTATCAACATATAAATTATGCCTTACGCTTGACCAGCAGTCTCACTTATTGGAATCTATTCTGTAGTATTACTAACACAATTGTGTAAATTAAAAGTGTATGAGGATATTTACTGTTGAATTGGTACTGAAATTGTTCTAGAAAAATTATAATGATCATTGTAAGGGGTACTGTAGAGGGAATTCCCACATCAAATGGGAGAATATACTTGATGATCTCAAAGATTCTTCTAATGATAAGCTCTTGAGGTGTTTTGCTACAGAAGGAGAGAGACAGACCTTTCTGGTCTCATCTTCTCTACTTCACTTATTTTACCTCTCTCTCTGCCCAGGCCATGGAGGTTTATGGAGAAAAGATCAAGGTCAGGTCAGCATCACCCTGAGGTGTTTGGAGCCAGCTCTCCTGGAAATGCCGTGAGAGAAGGAATTCATCATGCAGACTCAGGACAGAAAACACAGCACTGGCAAAAGCAGCTTTCCAGGATCCAGGAGGAAGCAGAGTCAGCATGACCTTGCCAGGTGCTTCTATACATCTTCAGAGGGTCTGCAAGCATGTCCTTGTTCTCACAGGATACTTTCAGCATACTAGCAGGAACTTCCGGTCTCTCCCCAGAGGGCAGCATGCATGTGGTTAATGCAGGAGCAGACACAAATGGCAAGTCTGTTCCAGAAACAGCTCAAGGTCCTGTAGTAGGACCCCTCATCTCAACATTGCAATGTGAATACATGAAGGAGCAGGGTGGAAGCCAGAGGGTATCACAGCCTAATGCTAAAGCCTGGAGCAAAAGAGAGGAAACACATAGAACTCCCAATAGAAGCCATTTCCATCACCATGGGACTAGGCACAACAAGTGGACTTCAACATTGTCTTTCTGCTGGTCCTAGCTTCCTGTGGAGCCACCAGGGAGGAGAAAACAGAGAAAGGCCAGAATAGCCGAACAGTCAGAGAACACAGAGCTCTTCCCACCATAGAAACATCAACCTCAGTTCTATGGAAAATGAGTAGATTTTTTCCGAATTGTGGGAGGAATATATTTCCACCTAGTTCAGACTTTTCAATAAGAGTTTCAACAGGATTAGTTTTTTTCTTGATGGACTTCGAGTCCCACCCGACTGCACAGACAGTCGTCCCAGAATCTGCCATTAAGAGTTCCAGGAAGACTGGCTTCTTCATGAAGAAACTTAAAGCCTCTCCTACTGCACAAACTGAAGTCTAAGGTCCTGAAAAACTGGCTCTTTACTAAAGTATCTCAAAGTCCACTGTTCTGGATGTGGTAGAGGTTGACACCATGCCTGCTATGGGGGCAGAGTGACATGAAGACTAATATGCAGCCAACAGAGTGGGTGAGGAGCTGGTGATCACTGGTACCATGAAATCTGAGACCAAGGGGACATTTACCTTTGAATCCCTTCAACAAAATAAAGACAGAGGCTGGGGACCAGAGTGTTTCTAGCTCATATTCTCTTAATTTTAAATAGACATAAATAGATTGAACAACACATTCTCAAGAAAAGATTAATTTGAAACTGCTGAATTTCCTCCCGCTCCATGCTCTCCCTCTCCCCTGGAAAGTAAATATTCTTTTGGCATTAGGCATTAAGACTGTAAACTCAAACTCGTGTTGCCCACTGAGTTTAAGAGAAGTACTCAAATTAACTGTTCATACTTGATAATCTCCTTTTCCCCAGTCTCCACCTTGGTTCCTTATCACTCAGCTGCAGTTGCTGGGTGGTGAATGCTAGAAGTAACTTTTAGAAAGGTTAAACATCTAAAGCTGTTTCAATGAATCTTGAATATTTTGATTTTTTGATTTCTAGCTTGACTCAAAACTATGCTGAATGATTGTGTCATAAAATAGAGCTACTAATAGGGATTAAAAAGAAAATCCTATTTTCGTTGCTGCTACTGAAATAGGTTTTTGCACTAATTAGGTTATTTTAGAAAGCGTTAATTGCTATTCTCTGTAGGTATTTCTCTGATGCTGCTCTTGTGAGAGGTGAATGCTTTGGTGATATAATTTCAAGTAATTTACAGTGTCCTCCTTTTCATCAGATTCACAACACGCTGAACACTGGTAACACACACAGAGCCACACACAAACTCATGCACACATGCACATTCGCAGGCACAGACATGAACACACACAGCCTCCCGTTAGGGGATGATTGTCATATTACCCTAAAGCACATGCGTCTTTGCTATTCAATTACATTATGTTTTGTTTCTCACAGGAAAAGTAGGTCATTACACCAGGGGTGACAAAAGTCAAAAATTGCAAAGTTTCACTGGTCATAGACTGCAAAATATAAAGAGAAGACCGTGGACTATGGAATCAGACAGAACTGGGTTTGAATACTGACTGCACTCATTGAGGGATCCTTGAGTAGATAATGTTCTATAAGTCTGATTCCTCTGTTGTTGCGATAATTAAGTTAGATAATCTATGTAAAGCACCTAGTACTAAGCCATGCACATAAGTGGGACATCAAAAGATTGTTTCCCCTTTCCGTTCAGTTGCTTAAATTCATATGGCTGATGTGCTAGATGGAGTGATAACAAGATCACATGATATCAGAAAAGGAAGCAAAAGGTAATCCCAGTGGAGGCTGACAAATCCGAAACAGATTCTATTTATTAGATGTATTTTCTGCCTTTGAATATAACTTAGATAACAGTTTTTGAGAATTAAGAAATTGCTAAACATACCCTAAATGACATGTTCTTTTCCTGTTTGAGGTGAGCTAAAGACCACTTTAAGAAAGCTGCTGTGGAATAATGCAAACACCAGCAGTGGAACCCCAAAGCTGTCATATCATCTCCATTACCAATACTTTGGATATTGCAATAACATAGACATGAAATTATGCTAATGTCACTTTCCTAACGGATGTTTCTCTTACTGTCCCTAACCAAATTATTCCTTACACAGCTGCCAGAGTGTTGTTTCAAAATAACATTCTTTACCATTTTTCTTGTCTGTGAAATACACCCCATATTTTACATCAAAGTATACATGAAAATGATATGGGTGTCGTATATTGGATTAAAGAGAGAGATGGCTGTAGCTGCCAGTAGCTCCTCTGGGCAGTCTCAAGGGATGATTTTTTTTTTTTTTTAATTGGTTTGGGCCTAGCTATCTTTCTGAAGAATATTTTTGAGAGCCACTGTCCTTAACTTCCTTCAATAATCAATAATTATAATGAAAAGAAAAAAAAAGGAGCTAATATTCACTGAGTGCCTCTAATGTTTTAGAGAGTACACTGATTGTATCAGATGTATTGTTTTGCTTCATACAACAAGAACCCTCTGGGGAATGTAACATCCCCACTTCACAGATGAGGAAAACTAAGCCTGTAGGTTGGTTACCTAAAGCCCCAAGACGGTTACATATTCTGATCTGGTTACTAAACCAAGGTCTCCAAGAGATTGATCTGGGAATTCAACCTGAAAGTATGACCGTCAAGCCCGTTCAGTAAAAAATATAAAACCCAGGAAAGGTTAATGTGGTTATTGAATTCCTTCACTATTTCAAGTCCTTCCTTTGTTGATGTTTCACCCTCCTGTGTTATCTCTGAAGAATGATTCCTGGAGCTAAACACAGTATGTCAAATATGTCTCATCCCAATCAAAGCCAGATTTCTAGAAAAGGCAGCCTGAGACACTTTCAATTTCTCTGGTAGCCACATCAAATCACTGACATGTATTGAACTCTCCTACAAATGGTCACCTCATAAACAGTATCTCCACAATCCTCTACATTTGCTTTAGTTTTTCTGAACTTGCTTCCCCTGCCTTAAATAGTTAAAATATAAATGGAATTCATTTGGATATGACACATCATTCCAAATTATAATGAAGCATCTAAATCCTGTTTCTATTATTCAGCATAGCTTTTTCTCTCATTTGCTCATCACCTGGAAATGTGATCACCTTACAGTATAGCATTATGCAAGTTATCTGCAAGTATGCTAAACATGTCAGAACCAATAACATAGGCTGTCAGATCCGCAGTACTCCTTTTTCATGTGGAATTTGTCTTTGTGTGTGTGCGTGTGTGTGTGTTTAGTAAAACCAGAACTACAATCCAGTTCTTCACACTCCCACCCTTTTTGGGATAAATCAGCACTCTTAGATATTGTGTGATTTACAAAGAAAAAAACAACAGAATCCACTCACTTCTAATGCAGAGTGTTAATAGAAAATTAAAGCAATTGCAAAACAGAAGTTAAGGAAAAGAGATTGAGAGATGTATTGCATCGTATTTATGCCTCTTACCCCTGAGCTATGCTAGTAAAAGGTATAAAAATAGTAATGCAGATCAATCTTTAATTATAGGTAATACTACTTTACGAACAATAACTAAAGAGGCAACAGTTGAAAAATGTTGCTTAACAATGTATAACTAGTAAATATGATAGAAACCTCAATCATAATTTAAATTCTTGATCCTCAAATATAAGATAATTTTTTCATGCCTATTGAATTTCATTCAGATTGTTCAGCTTAACACAACAAATGTTTTGAAAAATCTTAGTTTTCAAAAGCAACAAAATAAAAAGACAAAAGAACTTTGATATCCAGCCTTAAAAAGAGTTAAAGAACATTATATAAAAAAAGAGGAAAGAATTAAGAGTGTGAGTGAATGTAGATTGAAGATTTTTCTTTAATCTCCCATGGAAAGTAGGCTCATTTTATTCTCCGTGTCTTTTTTTTTTTCGCCCTCCAGATCATATGGCTATAGTTTTCTGGGAAAGAACTGAGCTACTGGCCATAGTGAGAGGAACTTTAGTATCATGAAAAAGGGCATTTTAATCATATGGACCTCATACTGACTTTTGTTTTAAGCACTGAGTTGTCACTGTAGGCACTTCTGAGCTTTAATTTTCCCATCCATAAAATGGGCATGTTAATATCTGAAGCATAGACTTCTTCAATAAGCCAGTAAACTCCCACCCACCCCTATTTCAGCGTAATCTATTTTCAGCTGGGTTTCTCTCACTAGAATTTGCAAGGATCTTGACCAACACAACCCTCCATCTTCCTACTCTACAGAATTACTCTGACCTCATTCACCACTTAAAGGAAATAAGAGTGGCTCTTTAGATGTGGGGTAACTTGAATAATTTTTATATTAGAAGTTTTGGGTAATATTTAGTTTCTTATTTAACATGGTTTTAATAGTGAAGGAAATTTTGCATGTTCTTAAAGGTGTGCCCTGACCCTTTTCCCATTAAGAAAAGGTACATAGCTCTAGATCTTCCTAGATGCCATTAAAATCTCAAAACAAAAAATAACAACAAAACACACACACACACAGATTGACCTGGTTTGTAAGATTCATTAACCTCATCTTACTTTTGCAAATTCTCAGCTCTTCTCCACCATATCATTGCTCCTGCTCATTCCTCTCATCAAACGAGGGCAATTTCGCAAGAGTTTCAAAGGGAAATCACTAGGCATTCACCCTAATTTTCCTCCTTCTGACTTCTTTTGTCCTGATTTGCCTCCTTCTGACTTCTTTTTGTTTCCTAATCTTAAAAAATCTTTAAAGGGCACCCATTTTTCTTCAATTAATAATGTAAAAAAGGCTGCATTGGCATGGTTAAACTCTCAGAATTTTAGGGATTGACTACATGACTGGTATGATAACTTACAAGTGTCTTGAACTTGATGGAGTTATGTTGAGAAATAAATTTTATATTTTTTATTTTTCTCTTCTAATTTCATTTTTCCATGAACTTTTTGATGCTCCCTTGTATTTATTGAATATCAACTATGAAACAAGTACTATGCTAGATGAGCGGTTAAAAATAAAATATATATATATGGTAATTATTTAATAATTTGTAATATATAATGTATATTATTATATAAACAGCTGTTAAGATTATCATAGATGATCCAGAAATGGAATCCAGCTTCCTAACTCCTCTCACAATGCTCCTTTTTAAATTAAAATTTATTTCATGTATATAATGACACTGATTTTTCTCCACCAGCATAGATGGGTGTAAGAATTTACATTCTCATGCCTACGCATAATAAAAACAGCTCCAATTCAGACTGTTCGAAGAGAGGGAAGGAGATTCTTTCCAGTGGGTAGACTATCTCCAGAAGATATAAAAATAACATCCTCATTTTCTAAAACTCAGCCATGGAAGCACATTTACTTCACCAAAGAAAACATTTAAAAATTGAGCTCCTCTTTAAAATATCCATTTTACTAATTGAGAGGAAAATTGCCAGCAACATTTTGACAATAGCAGCAGTGCAGGTTTTAATCACTTTTAAGAAAAGTGCTGAAATGGCTTAATTTTGTTCAATGATACACAGATATATAACTGAGAAAGAAATGAGACAAATATGAAGAGGCCCTGGACCTTCCTGCAGTTCTTCACCTGACCTGCTGTGTGACTTTGGTAAACCTTCAACTTCAGCTAATCCAAGCATATCATTTTTTGATGTGCAGAAAATAACAGTTCATTTTTTTTTTTTTTTTTTTTTTTTGCCCATGTCCTAAACGAACCAATGCAGTGTTACTACCCTCAGCAAGGCATCACTAAGTGCCCCAGTGCCTAGGCCACAGAGACACCCACATGCAACTCCAACACTGAATACCCACAATACAGCCAAATTACCCACATGCAGTGTTTTGTTTGTTTGTTTGTTTTGTAATACTGCTTTTGTTTGGATATCAGGATAATACTGTTCTCATAAAATGGGTTTTGAAATGTTTCTACATTTCCAGGTTTTTGGAAGATATTGAGAAGTACTGGTGTCAATTTTTCTTTTCTTTTAATTTATTTTTTATTGAAGCATATTGATTATACTTATTTGTGGGGTACAAAGTCGACTGTCAATATCTATGTACAATATGTGATGGCCAAATCAGGATAGTTAGGTTATTCATCATTACAACATGTAATCATTCTTCATATCCATTAACTAATTTCTCGTTAATTTCTCATTAGTCCCTCTTCCTCCCCTCTCTCCCCCTTTCCACTTCTAGTAAAATTGGGAAATTTACTCACTTAGAACCTAATACCAAATTGTCATATAGAGGTTCATACAAATAGCTGTAATCATCATTTATGCAAACCTCAGATTAATTCATTCATTAATTGATTCATTCATTCATTTTTATTCCACTCAGTCAGTCTGTTAATGCATTCCATGCTTTTTCTGTAAAGGGCCAGATAGTACATATTTCAGTCTTTTTAGGCTTAGGGTCTCTCACAACAATTCAATTCTGTTACCGTAACAGGAAAGCAGACATAGAAAATACATAAACAAATAGGTGTGGTTGTGTTCCCATAACTTCATTTATAAAAAAATAGATGGGGATCCAGCAATTGCTCAGGGACTGTAGTGCTGATCCCGCTTTAAAGAAAGAAACAAACAAACTGAAAAACAGGTATAGTTTACATGGAGCAACAGGCACCATGGCAGTATTTTTACATGATTATTCTGTTTAATTCTCACACACATAAATACCATTCACTCCATATGCACAATATAGTAGAAAACAACATTCTCACAGATTTCAAAGTTTTGCATTAGAAGAAATCTGACAAACCATTACAAAATAAGTAAATGATATGAAGAAAAAGAAGAGTAAAGAAAATGCCCTTTTAAATAGGTTAGTCCTGAAGCCCTCTATGATAAGGTGATATTTGAGCCACGACCTGAATGAATTGAGGGCGTACCCCTTACAGATACCTGGAGAGGATGTTCTGGGAAGAAGAAAGAAGCTTAAGGGTTCTGGGATGGGACTGTGTTTGGCATGTCAAAGGAAAGATTAGGAAGTTAATGTAACGGAGGCAACTAAGCCAGCATACAGACAAATGGAGATGAGGTCGAAACTGCAGCCCTGCTCCAGAACAATCAGGGTCATGCAGGCAGTGGTAAGGAGCTGGGTAGCCAATAGAGGAATGAGCAGAGGAATCATATGATCTCACTTGCATTTTTAAAAAAATCACTCTGGCAGCTGTAATGAGTGCTAAGGAGGAGGCAGTATGACAATTTAAATGTCTATTGCATAGTTTAGGTAACAGATGATAGTAACAGGAACTCGGATGATAATGGAAAAAGGGACAATTTGGATAAATTTTCAGGCTAGATATTAGGAACAGATACCAAACATGAATTCAGAGGTGTTAAGCAACTTGTTTAAGTTAAAACAGGTAGGAAGTTATCAGGATCCATAATATCCTTAGCTCCACAATATCATTGACAAGAATGCTTTACATTACCCCCCTCCCTCAATGACTCATGCAGTCAAATGTAGGTAAGTGGTAAGAAGTGGTAGGAAGGTTCATTGTTCTCAAAATCCGCTTGTCCCAATTTTCTCCCCCTGGCCACGCAATAATTTATGTTTTCTAAACGATGAATTGGCTAATTTTTGCTTATGACTCCTTGGAGAATATGACACCTGAGAAAATGGGAAGAGATGTGGTGTAGAAGGGCAGAGTATGAAGCTATTAAAGGAAGCGCTTATAAATATCATATGCACACACACAGGCACATACTCCACCAGTTGCTCCAACACACTCCCCTTGAGATCATAGTTCAGCTTGAGGACATTCTTGTTTTAGGATATTATGGATTTCCGGAGTCTGTCAGTCCCCTCCCTCCCTAATCCAGCCAATTTATACCTTCCAGTTTAGCCCAGAATATTGTTGTAGCAAATATTAGAATGGGACAGAGACAAGAGTTAAAGCCAGTATTTGATGAAGTGGAGATGCACACCAGAAAGTGGAAGCCAGAGCCCAAAAGCCAGAACCAAGCTCAGCACCAAGCTCGGCCCAGCAGAACATCAACTGATTAACAGAACAGCCTGGCTTGTAGATTACCTTTGATTATAATACCATTAACTCACTAAATTGGCCAAAAGTAAATGACCAGTATATGTGCACATTATGCAAATCAGTTATTTCAGTAGTTTTCATGATTTTAAAAAATTGGTCTTTTAATTTTTATCAGTGTGCACGAAGAGCAAGTCTTGGATTGGAGCTGTAGCAGATTCCCTTTACTCTGAGGTGTGTTTCACACTGTCTTGCAGCGTTCCCCAGGTGGACTGAGTCCTAGGTGTCTGAAATAGTAATCACTTGCTAACACCTCTCTATTAATTTCATCATTTTCCTTCTGTCTCCATTTCCCTTTGAGTGATTCCTGGGAGCACCTTGCAAATAAATAAACTGTTTATATTTCCATCTTTGTCTCAAAATCTGATTCTAGGGGATCCCAACCTAAGATGGAGCTGACATATAACTCTGATGTGCATTTATTTTGTTGTTCTGTTCCCTACAGCTCATCCTTAGGCACTCTGACCAACACAGTTTGTAAATTCCTGCACTGATTGAATGGTAAGAGGTTTGGATGCTGAAATCATAAACTGAAGTTCTAGCCAAGGTTCTATGGTGCATTAGTTGTATGACTGACTAAGTCAATTAATATCTCTTAAATTTCAGTGTCTTTATCTATCTGTACACTAATGATAACCTTTTCACCTCAGTAATTCTGATTCTAACTCAGCAAACACCAGGTAATTTAAATCCTACAGCTTTTCTAGTCATGTCTCTTATCACAATATTAACTATATACCAATCTGTTTTGACATGTGTTTACACAGCATATGCCTTTTATTTATGTTGAATTATTCCTACTGTTCTAGGAAGAAAGAACATTTCAAAAATCAGAATCTAGATATGCACATTAATTTAGTAATCATAATTCACATGACAATTAACAGGGAAACACATCAATTGGGCTAATATTAGACACTTGCTTCTGCTATAATCATTGGTCCTGCTTTCACAGTAATACTAATTGTGGTCTTTACTAAAATTATGTTAATTCATTCAAGAACTTATATTAAATTCCAGAAAAATCACAACATTCCTACAAGAACGGTATTGCTTCTATTATTAATTGTGGAAACTGAGGCTCAGTCCAATAAGTAAACTTAACCTAGTTCCATAGCTAATAAATGTTGGAGCCAGAATTGGAAACTTGGTCTGTTTGGCATTAAAGCCATAACTATTTTAAAGAAGCTGTTGTGCATTCTATCATACATAATGTATTATGCTTTTTAGCAGGACATCATTTCCAAACTGAAGCTTCCTTTCTCATTTTCTATTCTTACCAAATACAAATTACTGACCCACAAATCAACCAAGAACAAATGGTACATAGTAAGTGGTCAGTAAATAACTTTTACTACTATTATTACAACAATTATCATTACAGAAGGGTATCCTGGAAATTCCTGGCACTCGTCAAATTCTGTACTTATTTTTATTTATTTCTACCTCTCTTTGAAGAAAGAATCATGCACGTGTGGTTCAAAAAGTTTCTGGAAAACTAGAATTAAAAGATAATGTGCATCTTTTTATAAACTTTTGAATACCCCTTGTATATTTAACCTCATGAATTCGGTGCTCAGACATGAGTCTGCTATCAAAATATGCATAACTTGCTCTTGAACTTTTTCTAATCAAACTTTGATTTTTCTGTTAACAGAGCTCCATTCTTTTATGTTTTACAAGAACAGTCATTATAAGCTAATGTGTGTTTACTGTGCACCAACCTGTCTAGGAGTGGTACATATAAATTCAGTTCAACCTCATCATTGAGGTTTTTTTGCCAGAATTACTCTTCGTATTTTGTTGTTTTTTCTGGCTTTATAACTTCCAAGCTTGATTTCTGGAGTCTTTCAGGATTTCTGAAACTTGTTTAACAACCGTTAATAATACATTTTCCCCTTTAAATAATTAGAGTAGATTCTGTTGTTTCTAACAAAAAAGCAAAACTACTCAATATCTAAAAATAGTACTTACTATATGGCTAAGAGTCAATAAATAATTCACTGTATAAATTACTGAACCTCTGGGTTTCAGAGCAGTTGAAGAAAACCTGAAAAATTCTGGGGTTCTTATGTATTTCTCAAAGAAATCAAAACTTCTGAATATCTCCAAACTATCTTTGGGAGTTTTCCAAGTTTCTGGGTTCTAAAATCTCTGGCCTACAGAAGAAATGGTGATCCAGAAACGAATGTACTTATTTCAGTTACTCAAAGGTATCATTTAAACCACTAACTTGTGGCTAATACCCAGTTAGCAAAAAAGGAATACACATTTTTGTTTTAACATGTCTTTGCATTTCTCCTTCAAAGAGTGATATTTATAACAAAATTAGACTTGTTTATTCGCCATGCATTTTGTATGTTTGCCATGATAAAATGAATCTTTTCTCCATTTTCATAATCCTGACTCTCTTCAAGATTTGCTTGTACATTTTAAAGGAATTTGATCAATGATTTATTGAATCAGGGTTTAAAAAAATGCAAAAATATTTACTTCTTAATTTCAATAAAACCTTCTTTCAAATTCAGAACTAAGTAGTAAACTATCAAGTTGATACTGAAAAATGTACCCCCAAGGAGCTTAAGCTCCTTGAATAACCAGATTGGACAGAACACATGATTTTTGTGCTGTATATTGAAGCATTATTTCTTACATATCACTATGTGATGGATTGTATTGACAAAAATATGCATAATTTAAGTGCTATGAAAATAAGAAATCCAAAAATTTATCTTCTGAATTACAATTTCTCCCACAGCAGAACAATTCCTTTTGAATGTAAATGACTAGCAAAATGTATTAGGCATAATATATTTGAACAAAAATGCATTATTCTAAACCAAGGTTTCTCAAAGATACTAATTTAAGGTTATAGAGAGAGGAGAGTAGTGTTGCAATGTAGGTACCTGTTTATCATATTAAATCACATTTGAAATTGTAACACTGGACTTTAGAAGAATTTTAATTTAAACCTTTTTACCTTTCTTTTTTTCATGGAATATTTCATTTCCAGTGGTAGCTCCAGAATACATTTGTAACTTTTAAAACACAACAAAAATCCCCCCTCCAAAGTCTTATAATGTAAGCACAAACCAACTTTTTAATACATTAAAAACAAGTTGACATAATTCAAAAGTTTATCTTTTATATTTGCTCAACTTCAACTCTCATGAACAAAATTAAATATTCTTTCATTAAAAGATAAACATGCAGTCTTTCAGCCAAGTAATAATATAGAGTTAAGCTTGGACAGGCAAATATTAGAATATTCTAAGAATTTAGGGAAGGCTTGTCTTCCAAATATGACATAAAGAGAATTATTTTTAAATGATATTAACTTTTCCTTCATAATTGGAGTTATTTTATATTTTCTTAACTTTCTATTTTAAGAAAAAAGGCAATTTGGGGTACATTTTGATCACACTGAATGACCATAGTATTGTCCACATATCAGGCTTGTCAGGACAATAGTGGGAGCAGCAGATACTTTCAGTTCTGGAATTGAACATGTTGTTAGGACTTTTTCTTTTTTCTTCCCTTTTCTTCACCTTTTGTTAGAATTTGGTCTGTGTTAAAAGAGGGCAAGAGAGTGAGCATATTTCACAGCATTGTCATCCTCCTAAAACCTCCCTGGCTGGGGATGTGCTGCATATTGAAATACAATAAGGACACTTCCCAGGGGAAAGTGACATTTAATCTCCTGCCAGCACTATGAGCAAATGCTGTCATTGCAGCATTCACAGGTGTATGAGTCTATTTCTTCTCAAAAGATTCTCCACTAATATATGTGAAATGCATCTTGACACTCTCTCTTTGAGAAATACTCTCACTTTAAAATACTCAGAAAATGGCCCAGTGGGTGATCTTTTCTGAATTGCACTGACTGTTAAGAAAACAATCAGAAAACTGTCCCTAAAGGTTCTGCTACTTGAGAGTCCATTCATGTGACCATGTAGGATCTCAGTTGTGTGTCACTTTATCTTCCTGATAGGAACTTGATAAATTTAACAGCAAATTATTTTAATTTTCTTGTGTGACCAGTAGTGCTCTAGGAGGCACTTCTAACACAAAGCAGGTAGATGATGCTGTGTGCTTTTTCCTGAAAATGGTCCAGAATCTAAACTTACCTAACAATAGTTGTATACTTCAACTTAAAACTGAATATATATAGTTATTTATTGACAATATTATATGAAATGTCATGGCCATATTTCACAATCATAAAGCCAATGAAAATCACCTTAAACCTGTTATTTCTCTCATTTGTGATTTCATCTACATAAAAAGTTTTTATAAGGAAAGACAAATTAGATTTTATTTCTTTATATTTCATAAATTACTTTTTCAGGGGCAAAAAAAAAGTACAATAACTTGCAATTGTGTCTATCTTTGAAAACACAATTCTTCACTGATGTTTTAGAAATCAAAGTGTACCAGACGAATCAGGCACACATCTTGAGATTAATATTTTGCTCAGAAAATGAGATGAGGAAAAGTCAGGAAGAAAAAAGACTGGGAAACTAGGAGATAGTAAAACAAACAAGGTAGAGAATGAACCCCGTTGTAGGAAGAGTAGAAAACAAATTGGGCCATGAAAGGTAAAGCTGGGTTAAAAGGTCTTCTAAAGGCTGGTGTAGTTTTCTCTACTATGACATTAGTTAGTGGACAGTGTGTGGTGGATGCTTTGAAGTGCTCCCCAGATCTCCTTCACTGAAGGACCTGTGCCCCTGTAGCTGGAGGTTCTATTAGCACATATCCTTCCAAAATCAGCCCCCTCAAGGATTGCATCTGCTGCAGAGAGCTTCCTTGATTGAGATCACATATTCCATAAAAGATCAATGAGGGAGTATATTGGGCTGTCCATCTTGGCCCAATTTGGGATAACTTGAATGGCCCATTCTAGCTCTGGAGCTTGCTGTGGGGTTGACCCAAGTGGCTATTACCAAAACCTCACAGATTGACCTCCCCCCCGCCTGCCCACTCCTGCTCTCTCCTCCCCAACTTATTACTTAATATAAACATCCTGCATACTAAATTCCATCTCGGAGCTAGCTTCACCGGAAACCCAACTTCTGATGCCATGGGGAATAGGAAAAAGGATATTTGACAACTATGTTGAACAAAGTTTTCTTATTTAGCCTAACTTGAGGCAAGACAAATTTATTTAAACATTGTAGGAAGGGACTGCAACAGTTAGATGATATAGAAAGTTGTTCATTTTTTTAAAAATTATATTAAACTTTGGGAGAGAACATAATTTGACTATTAGCTTTTATTGTCCCTCTAATTTTTTAACTTCTTTTCAAAATAGTTTAGCATGTTTTCCAAAAACTAATAGATTAACCTAAATTACATGTATTTGAAAATCACTGAATAGTTTTTTTTTTCATTGAAACATAATTGATTTCACGTATTTATGGGGTACAGAGTTGACTTTCAGCATCTGTGTACAATATTGAGTCAATATTATTAGCATGTTCATGATTACAAATTGTCATTATTTTTTGTGTCTCTTGTCCAATTTCTCCCTAACCCACCTTCCGCTCCCCCTTTCCCTTCTCTAGTTTCTATAGGTTTGTTCTCTCCTTCTGATAGTTCAACATATTATTGTGATCTTCTTTTTTTCTTTTTCTTTATTTCTTTCCTTCTTTCTTTCCTTCTTCCTTCCTTTCTTCCTTCCTCCCATCTTCCTTCCTTCCTTCCTTCCTTCCAATTATGAGTGAGGACATGTGTTTTTTTCCTTTCTGTGCCTGACTTATTTCACTTATAATTTTCTCCAAGCTCATCCATGTTGCTGTGAATGGTAGAATTTCAATCATTTTATGGCTGAGTGGTATGCAATTTTCTATATATACCATATTTTCCTTACCCAATCATTCATCGATGGACACTTAGATTGGACTCATATGCTGGCTATTGTAAATACAGCTGCAATGTACATGGGAGTGCAAGTATCCCTTCAACATTATGATTTTCATTCCTTTGGAAGTGGAATTGCAGGATCGCATGTAGTTTTATCTGTGGTTGTTTGACAAACCTCCATACTGTTTTCCGTAACAGCTGCACCAATTTACAGTCTCACCAACAGTGCAGGAGGGTTTCTCCTTCACTGAGTCCTTGCCAGCATTTGTTAGTCTCCATCTTTTTGATAATAGCCAGTGTAACCAGGGTGAGTGAGTTGATATCTTAATGTGGTTTTGATTTGCATTTTCCTGATGCTGAGTGACGCTGAGCATTTTTTCATATGTCTTTTGGCCATTCATATGTCTTCCTTTGAGAAATGCCTATTCAGCTCCAATGCACATTTTTTGATCAGGTTATTTGGTTTTTTTACTTGTAACTTGTTTGAGTACTTTATATATTCTGAATATTAATCTTTTGTCAGATGCATATTTTGCAAATATTTTCTCCCATTCTGTAGGTTGTCGTTTTGCTGTTTCTTTGGCTGTGCAGAGCTTTTTGGTTTGAGATAATCCCATTTGTTTATTTTTCCTTTTGTTGCCTGTGCTTTTCTGGTCGAAATTAAAGTCTTTGCCCTTTCCTATTTCCTGAAATGTTTTCTCTATGTTTTCTTTTAGGAATTTTATAATTTCCGGACATATATTTAGTTATTTAATCCACTTTGAGTTGATTTTGGTATATGGTGAGAGATACAGGTCTAGTTTCATTCTTCTATGTATGGATTACCAGTTTTCCCAGCACAATTTATCAAAGAGGCAGTCTTTTCTCTAATATATGTTCTTAGTGTTTTGTCAAGGATCGGTGGCCTGTAATTATGTGGGTTGATTTCTGGGTTCTCTATTCTGTTCTATTGGTCAGTGTGCCTGCTTTGTGCCGATACCATGCTGTTTTGTTTACATAGCATTGTACTACAATTTGAAGTCAGATAATATTATGCCTCCATCTTTATTTTTTAATTATATTTTTGCTCAGGATTGCTTCAGGGTCTTTGATGCTCCATATGAATGTTAGGATTGCTTTATCTAATTCTGTAAAGAATGCCATTGGTATTTTGATGGGGATTGCAATGAATCTGAAGATTGCTTTGGGTAGTATAGACATTTTCACAAAGTTAATTCTTCCAATCCAAATGCATGAAATGTCTTTCCATCTTTTTGTGCCCTCTTTAATTTCTTTCAATAGTGATTTGTAGATTTCATTGTAGAGATCTTTCACACCCTTAGTCGACTTTATTCCTAGGTACTTTATTTATTTATTTATTTATTTATTTGATGACTACTGTAAACGGGCTAGCTTTCTTGATTTCATTTTCTGCTAGTTTGTTGTTGGAGTATAAAAATGCCACGGATTTTTGCATGTTGATTTTGAATCTTGCAAATTTACTGAAATTGTTTATCAACTCTAAGAAGTTTTTTGTTTGTTTGTAGAGTCTTTAGTCTTTTCTATATATAGGATCATGTCATCTGCAAACAGGGACATTTTGTCTTCATCTTTTCCAGTCTGGATACCCTTTATTTCTTTCTCTTGACTGATTGCTAAAGTGCTGAAGTCTAAAGTTTCTTTCTCTTTCTCATTTGCATTCTTGTTCTACTAGTGGGTTTTGTTCTTTCTTGTGTATTCATGGTAGTGATTATTGTTTTTCAGATGCCAGATTCAGTACTTCCTTGAGGATTTCTTGTAGGGTTGGTTATGAGTTGGGGACTCCTGGGGCTTTTCCCTTTATTTCTAAAGCATAGTCTTGCTGGATTCAGTATTTGTGGCTGTTAATTTTTGTCTTTTAGTAATTTGAATATATCATCCTATTCTCTTCTGGCCTTTAGGGTTGTTCAGAAGTCTGCTATTAGGCTGATGCGGGCTCCTTTATATGTGACTTGATGCTTTCCTCTTGCTGCTTTTAAGATTCTCTCTTTGTCTCTGAGCTTTACCAATTTGACTATAATGTGTCTTGTAGATGTTTTTGGATTGAATCTGTTCAGGGATCTTTGAGACTCCTGGATCTGTAGGTCCATATATTTCCTTATACCTGGGAAGTTGGTGATGATTGGGAATTTTCATTCTTACACTATTTAGGTATCCTGGGTTTCTGTACTCTTGGGGGCTTCCACATGTGTCTTTCCCCAAGTGAAAGCAGTCCCATGGACTGCACACATACCTCCTACCCCCAGGTGTGCTACCACCTACGACAGAGTAATTCTTCTCCTTTGGTTTGGGCCACTGGGTCATGGGTCTGTACTCACTTACTTCTTTCCCTGGGCTACTCTAGTGACTATACTTCTGTCTATGCTAATGAGGGGTTAGCAGGTCTCCTATAAGGCATCAGTGGCTACTGGTGTGGCAGCAAGGCAGTAGTTGCTGTGGCAGTGGTTGTCACAGATCACTCATTCAGTACTCATGTCTGCAGCAATAGCAGGGAGTGATGCTTTCAGAAAAGTGCATGGTACGCTGGTGCTATCAGTCAGTGGCTGGCTGGCAGGGCAGGGCCACTTCCTTGGGGCTGGTGAGGTGGCTGGGCATGCTGGTGCAGTCATATATTAACACTATAACTTAATTCTTAAATTTAAAGAAATCATCATGTTGAGGGGATACCTGTACTCCCATCTTTATTTTTCAGCTCTATTTACAGTAGCCAAGATATGAAACCAAACTAAATGTCCATTGACAGTTGATTAAATATGGAAAATGTGGTATATATACACAATAGAATACAACTCAGCCCTAGTAAAGAATGAAATTCTGCCATTCACAGCAGCATGGATGAGTTTGGAGAAAATTATGTTAAGTTAAATAATCCAGGCACAGAAAGAGAAACACATGTCCTTCCTCACGAGTGGGAGCTGAGAGAGAGAGAGAGAGACAGAGAGACAGAGAGAGAAAGAGAAAAGAAAGAAAGAAAGAAAGAAAGAAAGAAAGAAAGAAAGAAAGAAAGAAAGAAAGAAAGAAAGAAAGAAAGAAAGAAAGAAAGAAAGAAAGAAAGAAAGAAAGAAAGAAAGAAAGAAAGAAAGAAAAAGAAATTTCAGAAGGAAAGAACAGAACTATGGTTACTAGAGGTAGAAAAAGGAGGATAATGAAAATTTGGTTAATGGACACAAAATGGCTAGTTAGGAAAAATAAGTTCTATTTGTGTAAAGTCAAGCTAGGCATCTATAATCAACATTAATTTACTGCATGTTATCAAATGGCTAGAAGAGAGAAGATTAAAAATCCTCAACACAAATAAATGATTAAGGTTTGTATGATGAATATGCTAATTATCCTGTTTTGATCATCACACATTGTACACGGGTGTTGATATTCAACTCTGTGCCCCACAAATATGTATAATTAATTACATTTCAATAAAAATTAATACAATTGAAATATTATTATTTAATTTAAATAAATTGTAAGTCAAAATAAAATTACTATTTTATATTATTATATATAATTAAATAATATAAATGTACAATTAAATTATTTAAAAGCAAAGGTAAAAAAGCATTAAAATTGATTGCAACCTAATTATTTTACTACATTTTGATAAAAACTATGCTCTTGAGGTCACTTAGGTCTACTGTATCTGTATAGTGGTAATCTGCATTCCAAATGCTATGGTGCAGTTCTTCCCAACACCACATTTGGTGATGCTGTTTTGGAGCTTGAAATTAGCCATGACAGGAATACTTACACCAAAGAAATCAGCAAACACTACAAATTAAGGCTCCTTCCTGTCCTGTTCTCCGAAAGCCAGTTGCTAAACATTGAATAGCAACCCACTGTCCAATGTTTATTGTGTGACAGATGTTGTGAGCATTTTACCTATATCTAACCCTTCAATGTAATCCTCATAACAAGACTCTGGAGTCGTTGTTATTATTACTCCATTTTATAGATGAGAAACCTAGGGCAAGATGTTTAATCTCTCCTTGCCTGTGGCCCACACTTTGTAAGTGGTGGTGCCAGCATCTGCCTCTGGGAAAAACTTGCTTCATATACTGCTCCAAAACTCTTCACTCTGTTTACCATATTGTGGTTAATGATCATCTCTGCCTCGGGAGGGAGAACTGATGAGTGGCCAGAGTCACGTTATTGTACATCTTAGTCTATGTGAGTGGCATCTCCTAGATCTTCACAGAGCATAGACTGACATGTTACATGTGGAAATCTGTGCTTCCGTCTGTTCATCTGAAAAATGTGGACATTAATTATCTCTACTTCTGTCTAAGTGAGACTGAAATGAGATATGGATGGAAGGCATTTAACACAGTGTCTGATATACAGTCAGACCCTAAATCCTAGCTGCTTTCTAATTACTTTGTTATATGTGCTATGAATATGATCATTTTATATAACTATCACAATTTTATAGAGTGACAACTTTCCTGTAAATTAAACAAACAAGTTAGAGCAAGAGAAAAATGCTGAAGAAGGATAAGACATGTAGCAATCTTAAAGAAAGGGGTTAGAAATGAGAAGTGATGGAAAAACAGTTATTGAGAGCATGAGAGAGAAAATATATAACAGGGAGGAAGTACATACTACAAAAGAAGCAAAGTGAAAAAGGAAAAGGGAATATAAGGACACATTATGAAATATCTGAAAAATCTTAATGCTGATAATGTTATTAACAAATTTCAACCAGGGTGGACAACTCACCCTTCCTATAGCACCCACTATTCTAACCTTTTCTAGGTACTTCTATAATATATATCTGTTTGTAAAATAGACTGAGATCCCTGAAAGCAGAAACCTTGTTTTATGTCTCCTCAAATTTCTATCACTTTGCAGTTTTTGTAACATAGGCAGATGAAACATTGAAAGAAAGATTCCACATCTTGTGAATGTTCCATAAAATGGATAATTTAATAAAAAATAATATATTCTAACCATTCCTCAAATCCATTCTGTGATGATTTAGAAGCTGATGGCTATTCCATAAAATGGAATGTGGAAAAATAATCTCCATTTTATGGCATATGATTCAAAATTAATTTTTGTTGTCTTTGTGCTAAATTGTGGTCTTCCAGAACTAAGAAGGGTAGATTGCAAAAATGCTTGCTGTGCTGCTAAGGTAACGGTTGCCTATAGATCAAGTCTACTCAATTCAATTCAGGCCCTTTGGAACATTTTTACTAAACATCACATTATTAAAACTTCAAAATATGTTGAGTAAGGCATAGAGAGGAAATTATTTCAGTGTGAGCTGCGCTTAAGATTTTATTGGTATATAATTATAAACCATATAATAAATGGAAAAATAGAATCATAACCATTGCATAAAAGTCTCAGTAAAAAAAATAGATTTTTATAAATGTGAAGTTGACTTCATAATTATTAATTATTGAGATATATGTCACAAAGATAGTCCAAATAGAAGAAAACTCTTAACCTCTCCTGCAGAAGGTACCATGCTTCCCATCACTGTGCTCCCAGATTCTGCCTAAAACTTCTGACACAGATGATGAAGGGACATGTCTGCAATGAGAGGGAGACTGGACTAGAATTTGACCAGTAGTCTTTTTCTATGAGTACTGTTATACAATTTCTATCCATATCTTAACAATTGATGTTTCGAATTAAGAACTATTTTTATTACGATTAAAATTTCAGAGCATAGTTATTGATCATTTAAGACATAAGATAAAATGGTGTATTCAGTTACTCATTCATTCAACAACAACAACAAAATAGTGAGCATGCCTAATATGTTCCTGGAACTATGCTAGATTCTGGGAATATGACAGTAATAATACACAGCCCCTTCCATTAAGATCTGAGTAAAGCAAGGTCCTTCTATCAATAGAAGGCCCTATTGTTCAGTGGAAAGAACATGGCCTATGGAATTTGACAAATCTGCCTTTTATCGCTGAATGCTTCTACCTATGTCAGTTGTGATAAAAATCTGTTAAACTTACCAAAAATATTTCTTCATCTTTAAAAGTGATGGAATGCCCAACTCATAGCACAGCTGTGAGAATCAAATAAGATACTTTGAGAATATAGAATACTGTCTTACCTATTATAGTGATTCAGTATAATTACTGTTCATATGCTCATCGTAAGTGCCTTCAAACCAGTGTTATTACAAACACTTTTTATATCAAGATGTAACTTACATATTTATTAATTCTCATATAATGTTTTATTTAATCATCTAAACAAAGACATTTCTTTCAAATATTAAATATCATGTCTGCTGTCTACCTCTAGCTAGACTTAAGAGTCTTCTTATGATATTAAGATTCAGATAAATATAAATTCCCTCAATATATGATTGTTCTTACATTTCTGAATAGGAAACTTTATTTTAACATAACATTATGCCATTCTATAATGGTTTAAATGACAAGAAATGTAGACTATTAACCCATTCAGCAACTAATGGAGAGATACTAACTGGGGGAAAGATGGCACCAACTATAAAATATATATATATATATATATATATATATATATTTTTTTTTTTTTTTTTTTTTTTTTTTTTCTTTTTCGTGACCGGCACTCAGCCAGTGAGTGCACCGGCCATTCCTATATAGGATCCAAACCCGCGGCTGGAGCGTCACTGCGCTCCCAGCGCCGCACTCTCCCGAGTGCGCCACCAGCTCGGCCCTATATATTTCAAGTTTTAAAAAATGCCATAAATAAACTGAACCAAGTTTGTGGACCTATTTTGACATATTTTTGTAGGTTATATTGGAATAAGGAAAAAAAAGACAGATGAATATTGAAGAAATTAACATGTACAGATACTTTTTATGTATTAGGCATGATATTAAGCACTTGCAAATCATATATAATCTTGACTCAGGATAGTAACAATATAAAGTACATGATATTGCTCTTAATTTTTCATGATAAGGACAAAAATGATGAGGAAGATAGGCACCTGAGCATGGATGATTAAAAACCCTCATGACATTTGCCACCAGGCATGTAATGGGTAATTAGTAGAACCACATTTTAAACCCAGGTCGGTGAGTCTAGCATCTTTTTTTCAAGAAAATTTCTCCTCTGGACCAAGGTACCAGGTTTTGATAGGACAGGGCTAAAGAAATAAAGCTAATGTTGCTGCCTAACAGCCTCGAATGTAATCTGAAGTCTTAAAAATTGCAGATGCATCTTCCATTTCAAACATGGTAGAATAAATTAAATTCTAAACCTTATAGCTAGAAAATGTTTTTCATGCTTAGTAGTGGGCTGAATTACTACCTTTTTCCCCCACAGTAATATAATTTGTGATGTTTTATTCTTATTTATTTACTTTTAGAAACTAATTACAGATAAACTAATGTTGATTTAACCTCTAAGATTTGTATTTTCCCCTGTGGTTGGCAGCACTTGTATCAGGTTTTATATGATACAATAACCAATGTAAAATGTTTTGGCCAATTTGAGCCTTTTTTTAAATGAGTCAGATTTAAAAGGGCCAGAACTTTAATTGCAGAGGAGGGGAGCTTAGGACACTATGCTTGTTATTGTTCAATATTTCTGGATGACTAAGAAAGCTGTAGAAAAGCTTATCTATTAACAGTCTTCAGAAAGCTGGTCTCAGACTCAATTCCTCTCCCTCCAATTCTAATTGCTAATTCATGTGTAAAGAATAATCCACCTCAAGAATCGGCAATGAATGTTATCCGATATAGTGTGCACGATGTGTGGTGAACTAAAGCTCTGTAATATGTTCAAAGATCAACTGTGGCTTACTCTGTATTAGTGCATTTTCCTCCTCTATTAAGAGAAAAGAAAAACAGCTAAAGCTAGGCTATTTGGTACATTGACTTCTTATCATTTGTGCTGTCTTTCTGTCAGCATTATTTCCTTCAGTTTATCATTTGAAGCAAACAGATTAGTAAACACCATTATCTAGAGTCTCATAACTACAATCAAATTATCTTTGACCAGAGAAATAACCACACAAGAGATCATTTACTACTAATGGGATCTAAGTATTCCACTAAAGAGCCAAACCCTGGTTTGGCTCAGGAGAGGTGCACCAAAAATTCCAAAAATTGATTTCCAAGAGTCAGCATTATCTCCTCAAAACTACACAAATCTTGATTTTAAGAAATCAATTTCATTTCAGCATATTTGGAAAACAGAGGAGTCCAATTCTGATAAACAGAAGCCTGGCTTGGTGCTTGGTGGTTGAGGAATATGATAGAGATTAATGCAATGAGGTGAGAGGCTGTGTGAATTTATAATAGTCTGTAACATCATGGGGTCAGTCAACTCTTTATAACTCCCTTTCCAAGGTGGAAAAGTGATCCAAGACATTCTGCCTTTCATGTGTGTGCTCCAAGTTCAGTGTTCAATGCATTAGATACATCTAAAAGAGAAAAAATAAATTTTTCCAAACTTCAGTTTAATTATCAAGAATTCAAAATCTCTTAAATATTATGCTCCTTCAAGTTGAATCCCTCCAAAAGTCTATTGCACCATAAATATTTAATCAAAAACTAGACTATAAGAAAGACATTTTCATTTGTGTCATGAAAAACAGCATTTTAGTTAGTTTGTATGGAAATTTCTTACAGAAGTGAAGTTAAAATAAAAACAAGCAATAACAACAAAAGTCAGAATTGGGGGCTTCTAGATAAGTGATAAACTACAATTTTAAATCTAATATTTAATTAAACACTTTTACCTTACGAGTTGGAGTTTTATTGAATAATGCTATATGAAGCATAATTTTTTTTCAACATCTGATAATGTTAGTTGTTTATATGGAATGAAAGCTCTTTAGAATTGAGCCTAACAATTTTTCCCTTGGGCTTTAGAGATAAAATTAAAGCTTTCCAATAACTTCATTTTTTCTGCAAACAAAAGGTCTGAAAGATTTTTTTACATTCAAAATAGAAAATTTACTTTGTATTCTAATTCGATGAGAACATGTTTATTCTCCCTGTTAAGATTATCCCTGAGATAATAATTTAAAATAATTACACCTATTTTCTTGAGGGATATTACTTGGTGAGTCAATAGTTATGAATTTGGATGAAATTTAGGTACAAGATCTGAGGCAGAATTGATCTTTTATTAATTCCTTATGTTAACATTTGCTGAAAAGGTGGAGGTGGTTGATAAAAATCTCTGTGATCTTAGTATTTTTTTCTTTTTGTCATCAGCTTGTCTAGACAATATCCAAAATGGCTAAGTCTAAAAAATCTACTAAATCTTCTTCATCTCTAAGTCACTGAAGCCAAAAACGCAGGCACAGGAAAACTCAACAAGAAGCAGTTTCTACCTAACACAAAATTTAGGACTAAAACAAAATGTGTATCTTCCTTTGTAATGAGAAATCTTGCCAACTATCTCAACTTCCACTTTTTTCTTAACTCAGAACATCATAAACAAGATTAGCCAATAGATATACACAGACATATAATTACAGATAACATTTTTTTAAGTTTGTGTCCAAATCATCTAGATTGCCTGATAAAATGTGGTATCACATAACCAACCTAAATCAATACACTCAATTTCTCTGGAGGTTGGAGTTGAGAAATCTACTTTTCAATAATCCTCTTAAGCAGCTTTTATACTCGAATAAGTTTGAGGTCCACTGGGATGGTATTTGAAAAAGAAATTTTGGACTTCGCTATAACTAGTTCCTTAGTTCATTGGAGAGAGGCCCTTTCCACCTTCCCTGGTCATTACAAAAAGGGAGCTACACATTATTGATGCTCCAACCAACTGCACGTGGTTGTGGGAGTTCATTTGTTTTCACTCCTCCTTGTTTTCTAACAATTATATTCAAAACCTCCAATTTTTTCAAATACTACTTTAACTGTATTACACAAATTTTGATGTGGAGTTCTTGCATTGTTATTAAATTCTAAGTTTTGTGCAGTGCTTCTGGCTTCTTGATATGTAACTCAAAATGCAGTTTCAAATAGAAACCATTTTCAAATATGTGTTAGGAATAACTGAAATAATGTTATTGCTATAGCACCTCAACTAAATTGGAGTTTAAATAAGGTTTTGTCTGTTGTCTGCAATACCAAAGACTAATCCACCATGACTTTTATGAAACAATGAGCTAAAACTTAAAAATAAGTATTTTTTAAAATGAGTTCTTAAAATACACATTTTAAAGTTGATTTCCAGCTATATTGGTAATAACTGACTTTATTGGAAAAGACTATGTCATATTGCAGTTCTAAGAACATTCAAGATGTTGATTCTAGTTATTTCTATAAATATTTTTTATGAAGCAATTTGGAGATATCTTAACACAAAATTTGTTCAAAAATCAAAACCCCCTTTGTCAAGTCCTCTCCAAGCAAAATGTCTTTTTTCTTTCTCTTCCCAAGCTCTTGGCTTGCTAAGCCAACATATTCAGACAATAATTATAATTCAATGGATTTTAACCCTTCTGGTATTTTTTTTTTAAGTTTGAGGCAGACTAGTTAGTAGCAGAGAGAAAACATTTTTGAACAAACACCCTGTTCTCCAAGTATTAGACATACCCATTGTCACTGAGGGTTCATTTGGGAAGAGAACAGAACTGAACAGAACTAGGTGAAATACTGTCCAGAGTACTGAGATACTAATAATAAGATGATAACCATTTTTTAGAATTCTTCTAGTTAATAAATTTATAATTTCTAAAATTTGTTGCACCTAAATTTTGTAATCGACCAATGCCAGACCAAAGCATCATGTCATTTTCTAATTCTATCAATTTACTCTCAAAGTCAAAACCGTTTCTATACTCCAAATTCAGGAAAGGAAAAGACTGACTGCTCTTTGGTCATAGGAATACCTGACCACCAGATATGATTATAAACTCACTAGAATTGACTAATTACTACTTATCAGAACACATGCTTCTGAAAGGCAGTCAATTGGACACAGTGTCACTTTGTTGAAAATTAGCCATATAGTAATAGTAAAAATGTAGTAATCAACTCCATCATAAAAGGTCAATTAGTATCCAAACACTGTCACTTCTGAAGTCCTCTAATCACTACACTTCTGATCTACCTAACCCTATATGAGATTATCAGTTTGATGTTTGAGAGATTGTTCCTTAGCAGTTTGATATTCTTTTGCATTGGAAACAAAATGAATTCATTTTTTTTGTTTCAAATATTGAATGGTGGTGTCTTGCTTTTATCATAGCAAAACTGCATTAACTATATGGTCCCCTCTATTTTAAGGAATACAATCATATTTGGTTTATCCAGTGTGGTAAATGGAGTGTATTTTTGTTAAAGCAATTATTAAGTAGGGAAATCTAAATAGGACACATGTGCCCACACACACGCACACACACACACACACACACACACACACACACACACACACACACAGAGTTCCCATTGTCATAAAGCATTAATTCTCTTTTCCAATTAAAATCAAGTGTTAGAGGCAGTTGTTTAAAGAATAAATGAGAAGAAGTGAACAACCATGCTAGTATGTCGCAGAATTAAAGCTGCAAATATTGGCTTTAATACTTGTTTCTACTCAGGAGCACTAGAAAAGAAAAAAGAAAAAACAAAGAAAATAAAAGATGCCAGAGTAATTTTTCCTTTACAATAATTTATTTATTTGGGAGGGAGGGGTGCTAAACCACAATTTTCTGCTCAGAATTCTTTTCTTTGGAAGATGCATTTTCTGAAAGAAGATCTCAAGAACAATATCATCTGTTAACTGTGCCATGAATTGAGACAGAAGACACATTCAATCTGTGTATAAACCTTTGTCCATCTGAGTATTTGGTATTTACCCACGGACATGGCCATATGATGAACATGCATGTGGTTTCTGGGAATAATAATAATTATCTGTGGCTAGTAGTGTGTAAGAGGTTGAAAGGAAAATTTAAAACTTTTATTGAAGGGGGTCTTTGTTTTTCCATAAATTATATGTTTGTTACTTCTTGTATGTTTGCATGCATCATAATCAGGCAGGTTATATTATGGCTATTAGGACCCAAACCATATATATCTGGTTGTAGAAAATAAATCTAGGAAGAAAAGTAAGGAGCATCCACAGTCTAATACAGTCTTATAATATTTTTTTCTAGAAACATCTACATGGACTTTTATATTTGATTTT
This sequence comes from Cynocephalus volans, assembly GCF_027409185.1. Classification (NCBI taxonomy): domain Eukaryota; kingdom Metazoa; phylum Chordata; class Mammalia; order Dermoptera; family Cynocephalidae; genus Cynocephalus; species Cynocephalus volans. Next base: position 71,250,438 of record NC_084469.1, read on the forward strand.
GGAGGAAAATGATAGAATATATTAGCAAATGTACAACTCACATTTTAATTCAAGTGTTTTTCAGTTACTTGATAAGAAAATAATCATACAGTTCTCTTCTGGTGTCTATACTGTCACTAAAAAAATAAAATAAAAAATAAAATTTTAAAATGAGGAAATGAAGTTACATTTTATTGTCTATTGGAGATAAAGAAATTTCAATTATGTTCTCAATTCGTCCTTACAACCACCTAGGATGTAATTCTTGGAATTTCCATTATACAGATAATAAAAAAGAGAAACAGAAAAATAAACCTGATAAATATGATAAAGATAAAAGGAGTAACAACATCAACAAAAATAGTGAAGTACGGGCCTTCAAAAATTCTCTCCTCCATTAAAGGAGAATAAAGGCAAATAATTCAGAATTAACTTTTCCGAAATTCAGTAAGTTAAATAAAGACTTGCAGCAATCCAAGGAGCATTTATTAAAAACACAAAAAGACTAAATCTTAATAAGAATAGTGAACTTTGTTGCGTTTAATTAGACCTGTTCCTCTGTCCTCCTCCTGAGTTGTCAGATACCCATGAAAGCCAAAATCTGTAATCATGGTGATGACCTCAAATTGGGCAACAAGGTGAGGGGGCAAAAGATGGTGAGAACTCCCTCATTACCGCCTTCACAGAGGATTATCGTTATTTGACATTTCTGGTTCCCTGTAATACCTCACTAGCAATGCTGTTTTTATTTGACCTGACATAGAGTCTGCTCATTTCCAGCAGGTTTTCCTCAGGGGTATTTGTGAAAAACAATAATAGTTAGAGACAATTGTTGCACCTCGTGGCTGCCTGGGGAGGCAGATAACAATCAGGAAAAAAAATAAGCTTAAAAACAAAAAGCTTAAGCGGGAATGCTGGGAAATAAAATGACCATAGAAGGCTTTGAAAAGCTCTCATATGTTTCTGGTAACCTTGAAGGCCAGAAGCATGTGCGGGACTTGTACATACCCAGGGTTATGCTCTTGCGCAGGAAAGACCTGGGAAGGTTCTAAGCTCCCGGCCCTGGTTAATCTGAGGTTCAGTGCAAGCAGTAAGTGAAGGTTAAGATGGTATTGTAAACTTCCTGGAGATGTAAACTGTTGAAGGTGTGCCCCAATATGGACACAGCATGCTTTGTCAAAGACTGGGAGACATATTTGTTATGGACATTTAAGGAAATCTCTGTCCAATCACTGTCTGACCACTAATCTAAGTGAGCAGAAACTTCAGTGGCTACACATGACAAAGAATACAGAATTTTCAGAATTAGTTCGGAAAAGATAGTACAATATCTTTAACACATTTTTAACAAAATTTTTAACAGAAAATTAAGAGACATGGAAAACCCAATACCCAAACCAAACCAAACATGCACGCACGAACACCCACCCACCCACACACACACACACACACACACATGCACGCACACAGGAAAGTATGGTGCATACACAGGGGGAAAGAATGGTCAATACAAACTGTTTCAAAGAAAGCCGAAATGATGGACATATCGGATAAATATTTTAAATAAGCTATTTTAAATATGATCAAAGAAGTAAAAGAAAGTATGAAAATGATGTCTTACCTAATAGAAAATATCAATATAGAGACTGAAATTCTTAAAACAAGAACCACAAGAAATTCTGTGGCTGAATTGTGTGAATTGTGTAATAACTGTAATGTAAAAATCCCTAGAGGGGCTCAATAGCATATTTGATAAGGCAGAATAAATCAGTGAACTTAACATTGATCAATTGAGACTATCCAGTCTGAGAAACAGAAAGAAAAATATTTTGAAATAAATGAAAATGTAGAGAAAACATATAAAAACTTATGGGATGCAGCTAAAGCAACATGCATAGGGAAATTGGCGGCTGTAAATACTTATACTTAAAAAGAAAAAAGTAAAGAAAATGATTTAAAGTTAATAAGCTAAGCTTCCACCTTAAAATCTTAGGGAAAAAGAGCAAACTAAACCAAAAGCAAGCAGTAGGAAGGAAACAGTAGATACTGGAACATAAAAAAATTAAATACTAAAATTGGAAAACAATAGGGAAATTCAATGAATCCAATGTTGATTCCTTTTCAGAACAAAAGAATGACTAAGAAAACAGAGGACTCAAATTACTAAAATCAGGAAATAAAAGAGTAGACATTAGTAACAACCTTACAGAAGTATATATGTGTGTATATACACATATATGCAGTGATCCCTCGGTATCTATGGAGAATTGGTTCCAGGGCCACTTGCAGATACCAAAATTCATGAGTGTTCAAGTCCATTGTATAAATAGCATAGTATTGCACGTAACCTATGCACATTGTCTCATATATTTTAATTCATCTCTAGATTACTTATAATACCTAACAAAATGCCTACACATTGAACATAGTACTTGGAGCTTGGAAGATTCAAGGTATGCTTTTTGCAACTTTGCAGAATTTTTTTCTCGATATTTTCAATTTGCAGTTAGTTGAATCCATAGATGCACAATTAATGGATATAAAAGGATGACTGTATGTGCGTGTGTATACATATATGTTATATGTGTATAAAATGGCAGATTTCTACAAAGACAAAACTACTGAAATGACTCAGTAAGAAACAGAAAATCTGAGTAGACTGATAACATATAAAGCGACTGCATTAGTGATCAAAAAACTTTGCACAGAGAAAAGCCGAGGACAAAGTGGCTTCCTGGTGAACTCCACTAAATGTGTAAAGAATTAAAAACTATAGTTCAGAAATCCTTTCAAAATACAAAAGAGGAGGGAGCACTCCCAACTCATCCTATGAGGTCAGTATTGCTATAATACTAAAACCAGACCAAGACAACACAAGGAAAGAAAAGAACAGATTATATTAATATAATCACAAATATCTTCAAAAATATAAGCAAATTGAATCCAGCAGTATATAAAAAGGATTAAACCCCATGACCAAATGGGATTTGATTTATCACAAAATAGAAGTCTTTCAAAATATAGAAATCAATCAGTCTAATACATCATATTAACAGCATAATGGACAAAAACACATAGTCATCAAATTAGATGCAAAAAATCATTTGACAAAATCCAATAAGCTTTTACAATGAAAACAATCAACAGACTAGGAAAAATCTGTCAATATAAAAAAGGACACCTGAAAAACACCTATAGCTAAAATCATACTTAAAATTGAATGTCTGAAATCTTTCCCATTAAGATCAGAATCAGGACAAGGATGTCCACCTTTCCACTTTTATTTAACATCAGACTGGAGATTATAAACATTGCAATTAGATAAGTAAATAAAAAATAAATAAAATCCAGACTGAAAAAAAAAAAAGTAAAACATTTCTATTTTCAGGTGACATTATCTTGTATTTAGAAAATCTTAAGAAATACAGGACTACACACACACACACACATACACACACACACCTATCAGAGCTAGTTAACAAGTTCAACAAGGCGGGAGGACACAAAATCAAGATAAAATAATCAATTTCATTTCTAATTTATTGTTGTTGTAAGTGTAAGTATTCCAAATTTTATTTTAAAATTTTTTATTTTAAATTTTAGATATGTAGAAAACCTACATTTACAACAACAACAAAACCTATTTAAGAATAAATTTAATAGAAGAAATGCAAGACAAACACATTAAAAACTCTAAGGCATTGAAAGAAGATACAGAAAACCTAAATAAAATGTATCCCACATTCATAAGTTGGAAGATGCAATATTGTTAATGTGAAAATACTCCCTGTATTAGTCTATTTCTGTTGTTTATAATAGAATACTTGAAATTGGGTAATGCATAAAGAAATGAAATTTATTTCTTACATTTTGGAGGCTGGGAATTCCAAAATCCAAGGAACACATCTGGTGAAGGCCTTGTTCTTACTGGGAACTCTTTACAGGTTCCCACGGTGACCAGAGTTTCGTATGGCAAGAATTAACCTTCTCACTTGCTCTCTTTATAAAGTCTTCAGAACCACACCCATTATTCCATGAATGGATCAATACATTCACAAAGGCATAGTTCCCACAATCTTATCACTTCTTAAAGGCCCCACCTTTTAAATATGACAATTGGATTTCCCCCTTTCCTTAAACTGTTACAATGGAGATCAAACTTCAGTGAGTTTTGGGGGAGACATTCAATCCACAGTTTTCCACCTGTGTCCCCCAAAACTCATGTCTTTTTCAGATACAAATACAATCAGTTGATCCCCATAGCCCCAAAGTCTCAATTTGTCCCAACACCAACTCAAAAAGTCCAAAGTCTCATCTGTGATATTAAAACAAGTTACCTGCTTTCAAGATACAATGGCAGGAAAAGCATAAAATACATATTCCCATTCAAAAAGGGAGAAATAGGCCAAAGAAAGGAGTAACACGACATATACATGCCCAAAAGCCAGCAGGGCAGACATTAAATCTTAAAGCTAATTTTTCTTGACTCCATTTCTGTAATCCTCTGCATACTGCTGAGAGTCTGGGACTTCAAGTCCTCAGGCGGTTCCACTCCTATGGCTTTCCTGGGCTCATGCTTCAGCTCTCCCAGGTTGGTGTTGCACACTGGTGGCTCTACAATTCTGGGGTCTCTATAGCAGTCTTCCCACAGCTCCACTAGGCATGGCCCTTGTGGGGTTTCTGTGCAACTCCAGCTCCACGTTTCTGCTCGGCATTGCTCTGGTGAAGGCTGTCTGCAGTGATTCCATCCCTGTGACAGATATCTTTCTGGGTCCCCATGCTTTTCCGTATATTCTTTGAAATTAGGGTAGAGGCTCCAGTGCCTCCACAAGCTGTTGCATTTTGTGAGCCTATAACTTAATACCGCATGGATACCACCAAGGTTTCTGTCTCACATCTTACAAAGCAGTGGATCCAGCATCACCTGGGACCAATTTAACAATGGATGGAGCCATTGTTAAATAAAATTCATTCCATAAAATTCGGGGCATGAACAGAATGCAGCCAAGTTCTTTGCAACTCTGTGATAAGGAGTGACTCTTGCTCAAGTTTCCAATAATCTCTTCCTCATTTTCACCTGAGACCTCCACAGAATGGCCTTTACTATCCATATTTCTATCAGCTTTCTGGTCACCATCACTTAAGAATGCTTGAAGAAGTTCCAAACTTTCCCTGTTCTTCTTGTCTTCTAAGACCTCATCAGAATTTAGGCTTTCTCTAGCCTGCTGCTCCAAGTTCTTCTAGAATCTGCCCATCAGCTAGTTCTACAACCGCTTCCATATTTTCAGGTATTCGTTATAAGTAAGTCCCACTGCCAGTACCAATTTTCTGTGTTCATTTGTTTCTGTTGCTTATAACAAAATACCTGACACTGGATAATTTATATAGAAATGACATTTTTTCTTACAGTTTTGGAGGCGAGAAAGTTCAAAGTCCAGGGAACACATCTGATGGAGGCCTTCTGCTACAGAAATCAGGGCATCACATGGTGAGAATGGGTGGAACAAGAAAGCTGACCTCACTCATTCTCACTCATTCTCCTTATAAAGCCATCAGAACCATGCCCATTTCTCCATGAATGGACTGATCCATTCACAAGGTCACAATCCTTAAAATGTAATCACCTCTTTAATGCCCCACCTTTCAAATACCATAATTAGAATTTCCTCACTTCTTTCCCTGGTCTTCAACAGAAAATGGATTCACACACACACAAAAAAATCACTTAAATTGATCCAAAGCCTAAATGGAAGAGCTAGAATTATAAAACTCTTAGAAGAAAACATAGGTGTAAATTCTCATGAATTTAGACTATGCAATTAACATTAATAAAATCAACCCAGGATTTAATATACTCCTGGGTATACTAAAATAACAATTCTGTAAAGTAATAGATTTTTTAAATTTTATAGTAGAATTGCAGGAATGGTCAAAATTTCTAAATCCATTATTATAATTAATCACAGAGCCTCGGCAAAACGAAAAATATTTTAAAATAAGGTAAGCATATTTTAAATCATATTAAGGATAAAAGATAGAAAAGACAACAGATATAGCAAAAATTAAAAGGATGGAAAAATAACATAAATTCCTGGAAAAATATTTGTTAAAACTGACTTGAAAAGGAATAGAAACCCTGAAAAAATAAAATTGAACCTGAGTTTTAGCTAGGCCTAGATTGATACACACACACACACACACACACACACAGAGAGAGAGAGAGAGAGAGAGAGAGAGAGAGAGAGAGAGAGAGAGAATTAAGTTCTACCTTTTGGTACACTGTTACATGAGTTTTGACAAACACATGTAGTCTGCCACCATGATCAGGAAAGAGAAAAGTTCCATTGCAAAAAATTCCCCTTTTTCTGTCCTTTTGTGCTCAATCCTACCTTCTTCTATCTCAAATCTCTGGCAACCACTGATCTGTTTCCTGCTACTATAATTTTGCCTTTTTAGAATATCATATGTAGAGAATCATACAGCATGTACTCTTTTGAGACTGCTTCTTTTCTCTGGTATAAAGCATCTGAGATACATCCTTCTTGTTGTGTGAAAAATTGTATTTCTTTTTATTCCTGAGTGGTATTCCATTATATGAATATACCATAGTTTAGCTATTCACCAGTAAAAGGGCATTGAGGATTTTATAGATTCTAGTATTATAAATAAAGGACCTAGAAACATTGGGCTTCAGGTTTTTGTGTCTTTGTTTTTCTTGAATAAATGCTTAGAAGCGGGATTGCTGGGTCACGTGTTTAACTTTATGTTTAGCTTTAAAAGATGCTGTCAAGCTTTTTTCTGAAGCAGCTGTATCATTTTATTTTCTGACTAGGAATATATGAGAGCTATATTGGCTCCACACTCTTAACACCACTTGGTATGACATGTCAGTATGTATTTTACCTTATTCTTATTATTTTACTTTTGGCTATTTAAATGGGTTATAGTAGTATCTCCCTGAAGTCTTAATTTGCATTTCCTTAGCAACTAATTAAATTGAACATCTTTGTACATGCTTGTTTGCTAACTGCATTTTTTTGGGGGGGAGAAGCATCTGTTCACCTGTTTTGCTCATTGTTTTTATTGTTGTTTGTTTTTATACTGAGTTTTAAAAATTCTTTATATATATTGGAATGAAATACTTTACATTTGTATTTCTAAATATTTTCTTTCAGTCTTTAGCTTGTCTTTTTATCTTCTTAATAAAGTCTTTCACAGAGCTGAAGTATTTAATTTTGATGAAGTAAAATTTATCAAAATTTTTATTTTATGGATTTTTTTGTTGTCATATCTAAGAATATGTTGCCTAATTTAATTGTACAATGATTTTCTTCTAGAAGTTTTATTGTTTTAGGTTTTTTTTTTACATAAGGCACTAATAGATTTTGAGTTAGTTCATTTTTAACTGGGTGCAAGAAATAGGTCAATAGCTCTTTTTTAAATGTTTGTGTATGGACATCCAATTTGTCCAGAATCATGCTATCATTTTTAAAAGACAATAATTTTTCTATTGAACTGCCCTTGCAATTTTATGAAATATCAATTGCCATATTTATATGAGCCTTTTTTGAATGCTATTCTGTTTCATTGATCTGCATGTCCAGATTTTTTGCTATGACTACTGTAGTTTTACAGCGAGTATGAAAATCAAGTAATATGAGCATTCCACCTTCATTCTTCTTTGTCAAAATGATTTTAAACTCATCCTTTTTTGTATTTTCATAAATATTTTGAATCAGCGTATTAATGTTCTCAAAAATAATCTGCTGATATTTTTATTGGGATTACATTAACTCTATAGATCAATTGGAGAGATTTGACATCTTTCCATTTGGGGTTTTCTAAATCATGAACATGGTTTAATTCTCTCTTTATTTAGATATCCTTTTTTTTTCATCATTATTTTGCATTTTTTAGCATAAATCATGCACATATTTTGTTAGATTCATACATAAGTGTATCATGTTTCTTTTGTCCTATTGTGATTGTTATCTACAACTGCTTTTTGTATATAGAAATGCAATTTATTTGTATACATTTACTTTGTATCTTAAAACCTCGTTAATCTCAATCACTATTTGAAAGAACTTTTTTACAGATTCCCTGAGATTTTCTATGTAAAAAAAAAAAAAAATACATTATTTATGGATAGACAGAGTTTTAACTTTTACTTTTCAGTCTTTATGACTTTTATTACTTCATTAAATTGACTGAAGTTTGCCATATCATGTACTGGTGCTACATTTGTAAGTTGGCAAATAGGTCACACATTTGTATTGATTCTATAAGACAAAAGAGAAAGAAAATAATAGAGATTTCTTCAGCATTCTTCGGATTACAGAGACTTTTTGCTATTTCTTCTGGCCAGAAAGATAGGGTTTATTTTAGAGTTTTAGTTGCCGGTTCCTCTGCCATGGTCTTAGTGGCACAGCCAGGGCTGAAAACAGAGGGATAAAAGATAAAAAGAAAAAAGGAGTTTACCTTCGTCCTCTCTACCCTTCAAGAGCCCATGTTCCTGGTCCTATAGCCAGAAGGATAGAAGTTTCTCCCAGAATTTTTGATGCCCCTAATTCTAATAGCACAGTGCCTGTTTCTCAACCTCTGGTCAAAATTTTGAGATTAATGCATAAAAAAATAACTGGGAAACATTCCCTGTATGTGTCTCTTCTCCAGATTTTGTCTTCCTTCCTAAACCTGCCTGCTTTATCGTTCTTAGGTATTTACTTTTTGTTTTTTGCCCAGAGATTCTAGTTTTGATGAGAAGGAGGAATAGACTGTAGTGAGCTTACTCCATTTCACCTAGCATCAGAAGACTCAAAATATTTTTATAGAAAAATGTATATAAATACTTGGGAAAAAATATGAAAATTTCGTACAAATTCTTTAAGGAAATAAAGAGAAAACATTATTCAATTTTTCACATGAAGTTAATGTATCTTTGAACACAAGACCAGAAAAAGACTGTATAAAAGGAAAATTCCCGTTCAAACTAATTTATGAATTTAGGTGTTTTTATTGATATATAACTTACGCAATGGATTATGTAGTCATCATAATAAATATGATGATCTGTAGTTAGTTAATGAAAAATATTTTTTAAATAAATTGACATGTGAATAAGTACAGAGTACAAAGTTTTTAAAACCACACAATATTTTAATTATTTGCCTGTATATATATAAGCAAGACATGTATGTCAATATTAAAATATATAAATATAAATAATCCAAAATATCAAAATATTCACAATGGTTGTATGTTGGTGGATAAATTTTGATAAATCTTTCCCTTCTCGTTTTTGTCAGAATTTTCTAATTTTCAGTAATGTAGCTGGATTTACTGCATAGAATAAATATAAATACATCTGACATGTTGATAAATGAAATATGTTTTGAAAAGTTTTAAGCCACATTACAATTTTTGAAAACAGATAGTCAGAAGGTGCAGAATGTGCTCCTGTGCTTTTGAATTTTAAATAGAGCACTATTTATAGTACTAAGAACTTGATCCTGGTACACTAGATATTTAATGATTAATGAAACAAACATTTCATTTTAGAATAATTTTGTGTGAATATGTTTTTAATTGAGGCTTTTCTTCATGGAGGTGGCAGGTGGGGGTGGGTAGTTCAGTAGCTGTAACAGAATCAGGCCAGTTGGGAATAACTGTACAAGTTCAGAAAGACTTTGTTTCAAATAATGGGCCTTTCACTTCCTCTCTGTGTGATCTTAGACTAGTTTCAAATTTTGTCTCATTAATTACTACTATAAACTCTAAGCCAAACAGTTTCTTTTGCCCCACTTAATAACTACATTTCAGGGTTCGAAATATAATCTGCAACTGTGGGAGTCTCTGAGAAGGGTAAATGTGACTGAAAGTTATGTATGAGATGGAGACTTCCTTTTCATTGCACATCCCTTGAATCTTTTGTATCTTATACAGTGTTTGTATTTTTCTATTTAAAATTAAATTTAAACTGACAAAGACAACAATGGACATTGGGATGCATATGTAATAAATGTAGGGAATAGAGAGAGAGGGAGAAAGAGAGAGAGATTGAGAAAAAGAACGAAAACAACCTGGAAATTAATTCACTAATTGTGTGGATATGTGAGCAAGGGAGAGAAATTCAAAAAAGGGTAAGCTAATAATAGAAAATTTTATAAAGTTATTAATGCTGTAAAGTTGAAATAATTTGAGTACTAGCTTGGAAAGCAGAGAGATTACTTCAATTGTTAAATATATATATATTCTTATGCAAATGAGGAAAATATCATTTTCTATCTCATGGAGTTTAGGGTTCTTATGAGTGTTAAATGACCTAACTCATGCAAATGTGAGCTAAATCGTAATACTCAAATGTTAGCTATCATTACTGCTATCATTACTATAAGCACACATTAAGCATAATTAAATAAAAAGTTCTGCTAATGCTGGATTGGATTAGTCTACATAGAGTCTCTCCTGTAGAAAATAGCTTGATCAAAACAGGGATCAATATTTTCCAGTGTCTGCCCTTCTTTTCTGTTTCTATGGTGACTTCATGATTATGGTATTTCTCTCCTTGAACAGCACTCATGGGAGGGGTCTTGAATTTAGTTTCTCCTCTTCAAATAAGCACTGCCTTCTTTTTTAAAAAAATTTATTTTATTTTGTCAATATACAATGTGGTTGATTATTGTGGCCCTTCAACAAAACCTCCCTCCCACCTCCCTCTCCCCCTCCTTTCCAACAACCTCTTATCTGTTCGTTTATCACTCAGCATTCAGGAACTGCAAATCAAAACCACTGCCTTCTTTTTACAGTGCCCTACAGCTCCCTCACTTCAAGAAAATCTGATATTTGACAAATAAACCATGCTTGGCAGTGAAATAAGCTTACACATATTCTAAATGGGAAATAAATTTTACTTTTTAAATCTTTCCATCATATACATTTGTGGAATAATGCATAAATACTTTCAAAATATATTTGCTAGTTATATATTGTTCCAAAAATTTCAAGACAAGTTATGAATTGAAAACAAATATGCCTACCACATAGAAAAAACTTAGTATATTTGTTGCTGTTTTTGTTATTGTCATTGTGATTTGCTGATGTCAGAAAACCTATTAGATTTGACTCCTGCTTCCAAGTAAAAAAATTCACTTTTATCTTAGTTTCCAGAAAGAAGTAAAGAACATGTCTTACTGAGATTAAATTCATTAAAACTATAACTATTCTAGAGAGGAGATGAAATCCTTGGGAATGTTTTATATAGGAGGTGAAAGGATATCAAGAAATCATTAACCTGGCTGTTCAAATCTGAGTGTGAGATTATATTTGCAGAAGTATTATAAAGTCAAGGTCGAGTTTAGAACTCACATGAAATGTAACTCCTCCCCCCAGGCATAATAACTGGGTTAAAAATTCCTAGGTTAAAAACATGAAAGTATGTTATTCTCATTAAAACCCCAGACTCCAGCATTGTGTGAGTCAGGTAATGGTACTTTTATGTTACGCTGATAATTATTTCTACTAGTAGTGCTTTTGGAATTAAAAAGTAAAAGCAAATAATAACACAGCTAAATAGACATTTTAGAAATATAATTAGAAATAATGAAAAGAAAGGTAGTAGAAATGTTTGGGACCAGATTTCGGTTTTGAATTATAAAAATATTTATAATAATTCATCAAATGTTTTAATACAAACTTCGAAAGAGTATTATTTAAATGATATTAATTTATGAGTATTCATTATATCTTTGTTCATGATTGAGATGGGATATACTTAATATACTGAGGGCAGGGATTTACAATGAGGAAGTTAACAAGTTTGCTTAAACAAAATATTCCAAATTCCATAAAAGTAGAAAACTTTTGTTTAATATATTATTTTATTTTTGTTCTCCATAGTATATAAAATATATGCTATATTCCGTAAGAAACTGAAGTGAATTATTTGATTTATATAGTTTTATTAACTTAATTATATTTATTGAAAATAATAACAATTTTTCTAGTTGCTATCATAAAATTGAATGGTTCAGTCATTGAAAGTTAAAGTATTGAAGACTGAGGTTGCTATGTGGCAATTAGTATGAAATTATGATGATAAAACAAAGCAAAATATGATAACTAAAGAGTCAGTAAACAAAATACATAAATGTACTCTGGAGGCCTATTATTTCCAACCCTCCAAACTCAAGTTCCATATTTGACTAATACTACTTGTTTAAAAATGTCTAACGGGATGTTTTTTTTTCAACTAAAATATGTTTCGATTGCACCTCAACATTGGAACAGAGAATCTAAAGAACTTGTAGCAAGGATGATTATTTTGGCTTCTAGTCAACATCCAAAAGCAATGTGGATGAACATGATTATATAATGAACGCACACCAGCAAAGAAGTCCAACTTATTTACTCTTCCTTTAAAATATACTGTTGTCATTTGAATTCTGCTTCTCAATGGCTCTGCCTCTGATGATATATCTCATGGGCATCATTTAAAGCGACAAGCTTAAAAATTATGGCTCTCCTTCTGTCTATCCCCCTAACAGCTAAAGAATATCACATCTGTTCTCCAGTTTTGCTTGGTTAATAAAGATGTGCAAAATAGGAATTATCTTCTCCCCCTCAATTGTAAAAGAAAAACAGGGGCAGAGGAATACTAAACGAATTAAAGATAAAACAGACTATTTTCATCAGCTCAGTGCCAAGAGGGATTAGACTATTGTTACCATATTTATAGCTTCTAATTTTGATGGTATATAATTTTGTTACAGTTGAAAGAACCCTTTGCTTCAATTTTGAAATTGAAAATAAGGACTACTTTCCTAAAATCACCTGGTTATAAATGGGTTCTAGACCTGTGCTTGCCAGCAATCTGCAATAAATTATGCCTTCATACCATTTAGCTTTAAATTGTAATTTTTCGCCGCAGAAAAATTAGTCATTTTTTTTTCTATTATATAGATTCTGTCTTCATAATTCAGAGTTTACACAGACAAAATTGCGTATGGTACAAAAAAAGACATAATGAAAACACAAATGAGGAATATTTTTACTTTATATTAATTCAGATAGTATTGGCTGACTGTTCTCTATTTTCCAGGTACTGCATCAATTGAATACAGAATTAAGTAGAGTAAAAAGCCTCTGGAAATATTATTTTAATTAGATTATGTTGCATAATACTAGATTGTACTGATGTCTTGGAATTTATTTAAATAATGCCATGTATTTGGACAGTAAGGTTAATTCCAATTTTTTAATACATATGTATAAAACACTGCAGTGAACATCCTAAGACAAAGCATTTGTGTTCATTTCTCTAGGATTAAATTCCTACAAGTGAAATTTGTGTCAAGTAATATGCAAATTTTTAAGATACTGGCATTTCTATACAGTGCTGTTAAGAATGCAATTTGATTCAATTTTTATTGAGAAACATTTGACATGTACACAATTTCTACCAACTTTTACAATAATCTGTTATTTTGTGTGTGTGTGTGTGTGTGTGTCACATTTAGCAATTTAAATGAAGTGCTGAGATCTAGGTCACCCCACACTTGAAAACGTTATTCTTGTAATTTATGCCAAAGCCATAAAAAAACCCATAAGTGGCCAATAAAATAGACTTTTTGTCTACCTTGAATATTCAGTGCAAGTTTTATTGCAATTACATCCATTCCATGAATAGTCTGAAATTAGTAGAGGCTTTGTTAACCTTAGTATTAGATTAAAGGTTCTGTGTTCTCTAGGTCCAAACAAATATACATGTGGAGCACCTGCTGTCAACAGAGTGACCACCGGACACACAGGACAGACAGGACACAAGATCTAATGTTACCAGTAGCAAGGATGGCTTTTTATTGTTCCTCCAATATTAGTGATTTTGTTATAGTTGTAATCTAGTAAAATGATGTTTGTAAATAACAATTCCTACTTTATACAACCAAAATCTGTAATATATTTTATTTCAAATTCCTACTGTATAATCAAGGAAATGGGGAAGTCAGTGAATGTTCCTAGGACTTTCCCCAAAATAATATGTCCAGTTTCCTAAAAAAAATAAAAATAAAAATAGAAAATCTTGATGAAGTAGATTATCATGGGCACACAGAGCACATATTTTAGTTTGCAACCTAGCAAATTATCAAACAAAAACTGTACACTGTAGTTTTTTGTAAATTAGACTTTAGTTACAGTGAAAAGAGGGATTGAAGTGATGACAGGAATCTGTCTCCCCTGTCTCCTCTTTCATAAAAATGAACAATATATATTGCTTTCTACTGCTAAGCAATCATATTGAAACTTGAAACTTTTAGAGAATTAATTGAAGCAAAAAACAATCTCAAAATATTTTTGTTTTGTTTGATGGTTGAGCAATATTACATGCTATCCTGCTAGTTTGCCAATACGTGATGTTCCAACTTCAAGCCCAAAAACCTAAACTTTAAAAATTCCAGCCATCTGGAATCTTTAGCCTTTTAGCAATGGAAGTCCAAGTTCATCTGTTAAAACCAGCCAATACTCATGTAATCTCATTAAGAACTGGCTGACATATCTGCTAAACTGGAACTGAGACTTGGTAACTGTTCACATTAAGATGAATTGAGTTTGTAAGATATAGTCTTTACTAAAGTGCAAATGCATAAATATCTAAATTCTGAGCTTACAGCTTAGGACAGTAAATTAAGTATAAGTGGAACCTTATTTCATAACATTCGCCTCTTAAGTATCTTCTGTGCTCTGATTTGTGTGTATTTATACATATACATTCAGGTATGTTACAGGTTGAGCACTTGAAAATCAATCAATGTAATTCACCACACTAAAAGAAGGAAGTAAAAAACACTTTATTTTAAAAATTACTTGCTATCAGAATCAAGGCAAGGATGCCCCCTCTCAACACTCCTTTTCAACATTGTACTGGAAGTTCCAACTATTGCAATAAGACAATAAAAGGAAATAAAAAGTACACAGATTGAGAAGGAAGAAATAAAACTTTGTTTGCAATGACGTGATTGTCTATGTGGAAGATCCAAAAGAATCCATGTACAACAAATATCCTGGAACTAATAAGGAATCACAGCAAGGTCTCAAGCTTAATATAAGAAAACCAATCACTTGCCTATGTGACAACAATAAATAACTAGAATCTGAAATTAAAAAGACAATATTATTTACATTAGCTCACCAAAATATAAAATACATAGGTATAAAGCTAACAAAATATGTACAACATCTACATTAGTAAAAATTACAAAACTCTAATAAAAGAAATAAAAGAAGAACTGAATAAATAGAGTTATTTCATGTTCATGGACAGGAAGTCTCAATATTGTCAAGATATAGGTTTTTACTAGCTCTATCTTTAGAGCCAATGCAATCTCAATCAAAATCCCAGCATGTTATTGTGTGAATAATGATAAACTAATTCTAAAGTTTATATGGAATGGAAAAAGACCCAGAAAAACCAACACAATATTTATAAAAAAGAAGAAAAAAAAAAACCTGATAGTACCCAATTTTCAGACTTACTATAAAGCTACAGTAATCAAAACAGTATTGTATTGTTGAAAGAGTAGATAAATAGATCACTGGAACAGAATAGAGAGTGCAACAACAGACCTACATAGATATAGACAACTGATCGTTGACAAAGCAGCAATGGTAATTCAATGGAGAAGAGAGAGTTTTTTCAACAAATTATGCTAAAACTGGACATCTAGCCCATAACAGGCCCATCACAAAAAATTAACTCAAAATGGATCATAGACCTAAATGTAAAATGCAAAACTGTAAGACTCCTACAAGATATCAAAGGAGAAAATCTAGATGATCTTTGGTTAAGATGACTTTTAAAATACAATACAAAACGTGAATCATGAAAGAAACAAGTGATAAGGTAGACCTCATTAAAATTAAACGCTCTTGGAAAGACAATGTGAAAATAATGAGAATACAAGTCCTACACTTGGAGAAAATATTTGTGAACATATTTTATAAATGGCTACTATCGAAAGTATACAAAGAACTCTTAAAACTCAACAACAAGAAAATGAAAAACTTCGTTAAAGAATGGGCAAAATACCTGAACATACATCTCATCAAACAAGATATATAGTTGGCAAATAATCATATGAAACAATGCTCCACCTCATATGTCATTAGGAAATTGCAAATTAAAACAACAGTGAGATACCACTATGCACCTGTGAGAATGGCCAAAAATTCAAACACTAACACCTAATCCTGGTAAGGATGTGGAGCAACAGAAACTCTCATTAGTGCTGCTGGCGATAAAAATAGTAAACTACTTTGGAAAACAATTTGTCAGTTTCTTAAAAGACTAAACATACTCATACCATGTAATCCAGTAATTGTGCTCTTTAGTATTTACTCAAATGAGTTAAAAACTTATGTCTACACAAAAAGCTGAACCCGGACATTTATAGCATCTTGATTCATAATTGCCAAAATTTGGGAGCAAACAAGATGTCCTCTGGCAGGTAAATAGATAAATAAACAGTGGTATATATGGACAATGAGTATTATCCAGCACTAAAAAGAAATGAGCTATCAAGCCATGAAAAAACATGAAGGAACCTTGCAAGCACATTGCTAAGTGAAAGAACCAATCTGAAAAGGCCCCATACTGTGTGAGTCCAACTATATGACATTCTGGGAAACAAATTTACAAAATAACTCTCTCTGTTTCCTGCTCAATTTTGCTTTGAACAGAAAACTGCTCCTCTAAAAGGTAAAACAAAAAACAGAAATAAAACAAAGCCCATTTTTAAAAAGTCAATATCCATGTATTATAAAAAGTCATAGCAAAATGGAATTAGAATCATACATAATCTAGTTCTTTAAAATTTCAGTAATCCATTTCCCTTAACAAATGTTTTATTTAAACAACAAAGTAGATGTAAAGAAAATTAGTACAAAGACTCCCCGTATACAAGTGGTGTCGCGACTCCAGTTTCCCAACGCCCTCGACCTCAGTATTTTTTCATCTCACCCCAATCCAAAAAAAACATGTAACAGGGATATAAAGTGAATTTCTAAAGTACTTAAGTCCAGATACTCATAAGTATTTATAGTCTAAAACACTAGTAATTTACAAAATAATTTACATAAATTGATAAAATATTTATTTCCATCTTAGAGACCCACAGTTACTGATGATATGTGCATATTTGTAGGCACCATATAATTTCTCAAATCTTGAAAACAGATTAGACACCACCAACCTCATCTTCTGGTCCATACAGATTTTTGACATTTTGCTTTTGTTTTTAGTGTTGGAAATCATGGCAACCACAGAAAATCTGAATTATTAAAGATATAATAGGATCAAAGGAATGTAACATAAATTAATTTTGAAGCAGAGAAGGATCTCAAATTAGTAGTGCATGCAGTATCCAAAAGACCTCAAGTTTTTCTGTGTTTCCTTTGCAAATTTAAAACATTGTGTGGTGCTTTGGGTATCTTAGTGAACCATTTTGGATTGATGACCATGCAGTCTTTACAAAGTTCCCTAATATTTACAATGCACCACATTTGCTTTATTGTTTGATAAAGATATGTAAATGTACTTTTTTTGTTTTAACTAATTTATTTTAATTGGCACATTTTAATTGTACATACTTGGGGGTACAATCTGATGTTTTGATGCATATATATGTTGTATAATGATCAGGTCAGGAAAGTTACCATTCACCTCGTGCATTTATCATTTCTTTATGGCAAAAATATTTTTACAACTCTCCTCTAGTGATTACATAATATGCAAAACTGAACTGTTAACTGTAGTCACCCTTCTGGGCAATAGAACACCAGAACTTATCTCTCTTATTTAATTATAATTTTGTACCTGTTGGCCAGCCTCTTCCTGTTTCCCCTTCTCCCTCCCCTCCATGCTCTCTGGTAAATCACTGTTCTACTCTCTGCCTCTAGAATATCAACTTTTTTTTTCTTTGAGATTCCACTATGAATGAGATCATGAGGTATTTGTCTTTCTATGTCTGGCTTTCTCCACTTAACATAGTATCTTCTGAATCTCTCCATGTTGCCACAAATGACAGGATTTCATTCTTTTTTTAAGGCTGAATAGTATTTCATTGCATGCATATACCACATTTTTTTAATCCATTTGTAGGGTAGATATTGGATATAGCCTTATCCTCCCCTCCCTTGCATACCAGAGTTCCAGTCCATTCTCCCTGAAGGGGCTGCCCCTGGCAAAGGCAGTTCCCCAAGGAAAGGCACATCCCCTTGAGATAAACAGAATGCTGGACAAAGCAGGACACTAAGTACCTAAGCATTCTGATGCCAGGACAGGAGATTAGCAAGTAGATTAACATATCTACACAACCATATCTCGGGTATCCCATGAGTTATGTGAGCTGTTTATGGATCTGCATATGAGCCAGAAAATGATTTACATTCCTACTTTATCTGTTAACTCTGTAATGGCTGGATGTGCTCCATGGTGGCATGGACTTCTACTGGCTGCCTCTCATAAGTCTAATAAACCAATATCTCTACCTGCTGGACCACTGGGTGATTTCTTCAGAATAGTTAAACAGTACAGAGTGCCCTCTCAGATTTGGGGCTCCTGCATTATACCATTCATCCAATGTTGGGTACTTAGATTGATTCTGTATCTTGGCTATTATAAATTGTGATACAATAAACATGGGAGTGCAGATATCTCTTCAACATACTGACTTCGTTTCCTTCGCGTATATACCCACTAGTGGGATTGCTGGATCACATGGTAGTTTTATCTTTCATTTTTTTTGAGGAACCTCCATACTGTTTTCCATAATGGCTGTTCCAGTTTACATTCTCACTAACAGAGGGCAAGTGTTCCCCTTTCTCCACATCCTCATCAACACTTGCTTCCTTTTGCCTTTTTTAGGTTTTTTTTGTTGTTGTTTGTTTTTTTTTTTTTGACATGTGGCTGGTATGGGGATCCAAATCCTTGACCTTGGTGTCACCAGCACCATGGTCTCCCAAGGGACCTAAACAGCCATCCCCTTCTTTTGTCTCTTTGATAATAGCCATTCTAATTAGAGTGAGGTAGTATCTCATTATATCTCATTATTGTTCTGATTTGAATTTCCCTGATGATAAGTAATGCTGAGCATTTTTTCATATTCCTTTAGGCCATTTGTGTCTTCTCTTGAGAAAGTCTGTTAAGATTCTATTTCTCAATTTGGTTATTTGTGTTTTTTTGCTTTTGAGTTGTTTAGTTACTTATATTCTCAATGTCCACCCCTTGTCAGATGTATAGTTTGCAAATATCTTCTCCCATTCTTCAGGTTGTCTCTTCACTCTATTAATAGTTTCCTTTGATGTGAAAAAGCTTTTTAGTTTGATGTAATCTCATTTGTCTATTTTTGCTTTTATTGCTTGTGCTTTTGAAGTCTTATTTTAAAAATCCTTGCCCAGCCTCATGTTGTGAATTGTTTCCCCTATATTTTTTTCTCATAGTTTCATAGTTTTGCGTTTTACATATAAACCTTTACTCTATTTTGAGTTGATTTTTGGTATATGGTGAGAGGTAGGGTTCTAGTCTCATTGTTCTGTATGTAGATATCCACTTTTCCCAGCACCACTTATTGAAAAAACTGTCTTTTCGCCAGTATGTATTCTTGGCAACTTTGTCAAATATCAGTTGGCTGTAGGTATGTGAGTTTATTTCTAGACTCTCTATTCTGCCTCATTGGCCTATGTGTCTGTTATTATGCCATTACCATGAACTTTTAGTTACTATATCTTTGTAGTATAATCAGAAGTCAAGTAGTGTGATACCACCAGGTTTGTTCATTTTTCTCAGGATTGCTTTGACTCTTCAGGATCTTTTTTGGTTCCATATGAATTTTAGGATTGTTTTTTCCTATTTATGTGAAAAATGTCACGGGTATTTTGATAGGAATTGCATTAAATCTGTAGATCGCTTTGGGTAGAATGGCCATTTTAACAATATTATTTCTTCCACTCTATGAAGACTGGATATCTTTCCATTTATTTATGTCCTCATTTTCTTTCTTCAAAGTTTTATAGTTTTCACTGTAGAGATCTTCCAACTCCTTGGTTAAGTTTATTCTTATGTATCCTTTTTTTTGTAGTTATTACAAAATGAATTGTTTTCTTGATTTCTTTTGTAGATAGTTTACTATTAGCATATAAAAATCGTACTAATGTATGTTGATTTTGTATATTGTAACTTTACTGAATTTGTCTATTAGTTTTAATAGTTTTCTGGTGGAGTCTTTAGGGTTTTCTATTACAACATCATGTCATCTGTAAACAGGAACAGTTTGACTTCCTTCTTTCTAATTTGGATGCCTTTTATTTCTTTATCTTGCCTAATCACTCTGACTATGACTTCCAGTACTATGTTGAATAGAAGAGGTAAAAATGGACATCCTTGTATTGTTCCTGATACAGGAGGAAAAGTTTTTGGCTTTTCCCCATTTGGTATGTTGTTAGCTGTGGGTTTGTCATATACGGTCTTTATTGTACTGAGGTACGTACCTTTTATACCTAGTTTGTTAAGACTTTCTACCATGAATCAATGTTGACTTTTTCAAATGTTTTTCGGTATCAATTGAAATGATAAAATGGTTTTTGTCTTTCTTTCTCACTGTTAATATTGTGTATTATTTTTATTAATTTGTCTATGTTAAACTATCCTTGAATCCCTGTGATAAATCCCAGTTGATCATACTGAATGATCTTATTAATGAGCTATTGGATTTGGTTTGAGAATTTTCACATCACGGTTCATCCGGGATATTGGCCTTTAATTTTCATTTTTTTGTTGTGTCCTTGTCTGGTTTTGGAATCTGTAATGCTGGCCTCATGAAATGATCTGGAAAGTATTCCCTCCTCCTTAATGTTCTGTGGTAATCTGAAGAGAATTGGCATTAGTTCTTTAAATTTTTAGTAGAATTCAGCAGAAAAGCCGTCAGTTCCTGGGCTTTTATTTAATGGAAGATTTTGTATTATTGATTCAATTTCCTTATTTCTTATTGGACTGTTCTGATATTCTATTTCTTCATAATTTAAACATAGAAGACTGTATTTGTGCAGAAGTTTTTATGTTTCTTCTATATTATCAAATTTATCAGCATAAAGTTGCTGATAATAGTCTCTGATAATCCTTTTTTATTTCTGTGTAATCATTGGTAATATCTCCTTTTTCGTTTCTGATTTTATTTATTTCAGTATTCTCTCTTTTTTCCTTGGTTAGTCTGGCTAAAGTTTTGCCAATTTTATCTTTTTAGAAAAATGATTTTTCATTTTACTAATAGTATTAGTCCATTTTTTTGTTGCTATAACGGAATACCTAGGACTGGGTAATTTATAAAGAACAGAGATTTCTTTGGGTCACAATTCTGGGACAGCTGCATCTGGCACAGGCCTCAGGCTGCTTCTACTCATGACAGAAAGTGGCAGGAAGCTGACAGGTACAAGCAGATCAAATGGCAAGAGGAAACAAGAGAGCAAGAGAGGAAGTGCCAGGATCTTTTAAAGTACCAGTTCTCACATGAACTAATAAAGTGAGGACTCACTCACTACCCCTACCTCCCTGGGAGAGTATTAATCCATTCATGAGGGATCCACACTCATGACTCAAACAGCTTCCAACAACTGCCACATTGGGAATCAGATTTCCAAATGAGTTCTGGGAGGACAACACATCCAAACTCCTTCACTAATCTTTTCAGGTTTTATTTATTTGTTTGTTTGTTTGTTTGTTTTTAGCATCTTTTTCATGTATTTCTGCTCTGAGCCTTATTATTTCTTTCCCTCTGCCAATTTTGGGTTTAGGTTATTGTTTTTCTCATTCCTTTAGGTGCATTGTTTGATTGTTTATTAGAAATATTTCTTCTTCTTTGATGTAGGTATTTATAGCTATAAACTTTCTTCTTAGAACTGCTTTTGCCATGTCCCATAGGTTTTGGTAGATGTTTCTTTATTTTTATCTGTCTGAAGGAATTTTTAAATTTCCCTTTTGTTTATTAACCCATTGGTTGTTTAGGAGCATGTTGTTTAACTTCTATATATTTGTAAGGTTTCAGAAGTGTTTCTTGTTTGTGATTTCTATTTTTATACCACTGTTTTCAGAAATGATACATTATATAATCTCTATCTTTTTAAAATTTGTATAGACTTGTTTTGTTGCCTAGCATATGATCTATCCTGGAGAATGTTTCATGTGCAGTTGAGAAAAATGAATATTTTGCAGCCATAGGATGGAATGTTCTGTAAATGTCTTTAAAGTCCATTTAGTCTATGGTGCATTTTTGTTTCATTGTTTATTTTCTGTCTAGATGATCTGTCTATTGTGAAAGGTAGGGTTCTGAAGTCTCCTACACTTATTGAATTACAACCTATCTCTCTGAAGGATTTACATAGCTCCATCACTTCACTGGGGTATTTTGATTTTGAATTATGAATTTACCTCCATTTGTGAGTTTTGTACTTTGTCATGTCTTTATGATAGTAATTATCATATTTTCATTTTGAGTTGTAGCACTCTCTTAAATATTTGCTGAAAGACTGACCTAGTAATGGGAAGGTCTTTATTTCTCTCTCATTTCTGAAGGATAGCTTTGCTTGAAAAAAATATTATTGGCTGACAGTTTTTTGGGGTTTTTTCTTCCAGCACTTCAAATATATTATATATTCTCTCCTTGTTTGCAAGGTTTATGTTGAGAAACCTGATGATAGTCTAATGGGGATTCCTTTTTATGTGGCTTGACACTTTACTGTTTCAGCTTTCAAAATTCTCTCTTTGACTTTTGATAGTTTGATTATGATGTGCCTCAGGGAGGATCATTTAGGGTTGAGTCTGATCAGGGACCTTTTAGTTTCCTGAACCTAAATGTCCATATCTATCCCAATACTTGGGAATTTTCAGCTATTATTTCATTATATAGGATTTCTGCCTTTCACCATCTCTTCTCTGGAATACCTATTATTCAAATGTTTGTTAACTTAATGGTTCCTATACATCTTGAAGGCTTTCCTTTTGGTGTCCTATACATCTTGTAGGCTTTCCTTTTTCTCTTTCACACTATTTCTTTCTTCCTTCTGACTGGGCTATTTCAAAAGATCTGTCTTTAATTTCTCAAATTCTCTCTTCTACTTGATCTAGTCTGTTGCTGAAGCTCTCAATTGTATTTTTTATAACATTAATAGAATTCTTCAGCTCCAAGATTTTTGTTTGCTCCTTTTTAATGATATTTATATGTTTGTTAAATTTCTCATTCAGAGATTTGTCTGTCTTCTCTTGTATCTCCTTGCGTTTCCTTAAGATTGTTATTTGAAATTTCTTTATGGAGATTTTTTTCTTTAAACTCTGTAGGAGTTTGTGCAAACAGTGCCCTGTTTTGTTGAGTCAAAGTCTCCAGGCTGGTTGTTGGACCAGGCATGTGCAGGTGCAGAGGGTCAACTGACTCATGATATCATTGAGGTGTGGCATCACTGCCTGACTGGCTATCAGGCCAGATGTGGTTGTATAGCTCTGATGTTGTCTCTTCCAGGGGCTGGTGCACTACCTGACCAGTTTTGGGACTAGAAACAGGTGAGCCTCATGCAAAGTGGGGTGGTCAAGTGGCTCTGTGAAAGCCTGTGAGAGGAGTGGATACCACTGCCTGGCCAGGAGCTGGCATGCATGGGCACAGCAGGACCAGATGGTTCTATGGAGGCCTAACAGAGAAGGCAAAGTCACAGTCCAATCTGCTGTCAAGAAGGTAGCTGTTGTATAAAGATTCAGCAGGATCCAGCAGCACTGTGGATCAGTTGTAGAGCCTGGATCAAGGGTTTAAGTGTGCAGCATGGCCCACCAGTTCTGTGGAGGGTGATGGGGGAAGGCAGAGCTAATGCCAGACTGGATATTGGGCCAGCACAGGCACCATGGAGTCAGTAGGCCCAAGGATTGTAGGACAGGTACATGTGAATGGGGCAGACTAACCACTTATTGGTGACTTCCATGCTGAGCAGGTCTGCCTGTTCTTATGGAGGGAAGGAGGTGCTACATAGGTTCAGACACTGGAGTCTTGGTCTTTCTAACTGTTATAGGTTGAGGTCATGGACCTGCTGGCTCTCATGTGAACATGGTAGAATGATGGTGGGCTCTCAGGATAGAGGGAGTCAGTTTCCCCTGGCTCCCAGGGCAGGATGCACTGGAGAAATGGGTTTCATTTCAATATGGCACTGTGCCATATATACTTTGGTTGATAGAATGGGAGCTGCTGTACTTGGGATTCTACTATGAAGCTATGATGATGTACAAACTCTCAGCTGCTCTCCAAATTAGGTTTGAGGCCTGTGAGAACTGGGGGATTCTCCTGTGGCAAGGATTGTTTGAATTTTTGGTGACAGTGGAAACAGCTGGGGTTTTTCCAGCTTACCTTCTCTCCACTGACTCTGAGCTGGTTTCTGTGGAGGGACAAGAAGTCAGAAGCAGAAAGCTTTGCTCTGCTCTCTACGGTGCTATTCTAGTCTTCTATGCTCCGGAAGGATTTTGCCACTACCCAGATGCTCTGTGTGCACTTCTTCAGTCATTCCAGTCAAAATATATTTCTTTGTTTATTGTTTTCATCTCTTTATCTTTGGTGGTGGTGGGGGAAATGAGCACCAAACAAATTTTTTGGCCATCTTGTTCCCACTGCAATCTCTTTATACCTAAATGCACTTTTGAAGTCTATCAAGCAGATGGTTTGCAAATATGATATTTTCACATATTAATATATATTATCCACTGAACTCAAATAGAATCTTTCAGGTTGCAACAACACCAAGAGTTTATTTTTTCTTATTATTTACAGCTAGAGTAAAATATACTAATTAGCTACACACTGAACCATAAACACACACCCACACCCCCCCCACACACATACACATTACTTTGAGTTCAGCTCAATCTAGTGTATTAAATGAAATGTAGTTAATAAAGTAGAACAAACAAACAAAAAGGCATCTCGATCCCTAAGACATAAAACGAACAAGTCAGTAAAACCGTAAAAAAATAAAAAGCTGTCACTATTTTCTGATAAAAAGTCTCATCTACTGCTTCTGTAATAAAACAATGTAAATTTTTCTTCAGCAATCTGCAAATAGGTCAAAGAGTTAAGAGTCTCAAAATGCCCTGTGAATTCTTTTTGAAATTCAAAAATTGTCCTTCTATAAAAATTAAGCTGAGTTATGACAGAGAGTTGTCTTGCTAAATGACCCAGAAAAATCCCGCAGGCATAATCTTAAGGCTGAAGAGAACTACCTGGGGCTTGTGTCTCCCTGATCAACAGGTGTCTTCATCATTAGTTAATGCTCTTGCTATTCATGTAGGGCACAGGAAAAGGCAAGCTTGATTATCTCTGCTATGTTTGGAGTCTAATTTTAAGTGACCACTTTTCATTGTGAGTTTATGAAATCTTTAAGAGAAGCTGTGAAGGAAAGCAATAAATTCGAGAAATAAAGCTGTCTCAAGCACCCCATAGATCCCAGTGGATACAATTTCACAGAACTGAGTTACTGCTCAGGATAGCCAAGATATTCTTAATGCTTCTATGTATAGCCCAAGATTCTCTGATTTACAGTTCTAGAGGGAATAAAGTCTTCTGGTTAATGCAATGAGGAAGAGATAAAAGATACAAATAAAATCTGTGATTTACTTAATACACTGTTGTTTGGCTTCCTGAATCTCTCAGAAACTTATATTACTAGAAGTGAGTCTATTATTTCAATGATTCAAATAGCACCAAATGTCAGAAGAAATAAAATCAAAGCAAAATACCTTGAAAAACACTGCAAAGAATAGAAGGAAGTTTTGTTGATTCCTTCAAATATTGTTGGATGTCCGAATACAAAAGCCCTACTGAAAATTTATATGTATATATATATATATATATATATATATATATATATATATATATATATATATATATATATATATATATATATATATATATATACACTTTTTTTTTTTTTTTTGAACAGTAAGAGAATCGCGACCCTTGGCTCGGTATCGTCCGCACCACGCTCAGCCAGTGAGTGCACCGGCCACCCCAATATAGGATCCGAACCCGCAGCCTCGGTGCTACCAGCGCTGCACTCTCCCAAGTGAGCCACAGGGCCGGCCCCTGAAAATTTATATTTTAAGCTGAAGTTCACTTATAATTTTATAAGAAACCATGAGCTCTGTTGTCAAGTGAATGTAAATATCATAAGTTATTGATTTCTAAAAAGTATACAATAAAATGTTCACTTCTCAGTGACTAATAATTGATTTTTTAAATGAAAGCTTCATGTGTGTATATTCTCCACTGTCTTAAGGGATACCAATATGCTACTAGAAATTCGTTTTGACTACAGATCCAAAGACTTGCTAGTCTTTCCTTTTTGAAACTTGATTATGTTACTTCTTTTCACTTCTCTGTGTTTATCAGTAACGTGGTCAGTATTGAAGGACAAGCATAATTCATTCTTCCTCTGTGGAGCCTTTGTCTTTTCTGACCTGGCATAGTAAAGATGGTGAACTCTGTACTGCAAAGACATCAGCTCTCAAAATCTTGTATTCCTTACCAATTCTGTTCAGAACCTCTTGCCCTGATATGGGTGCACTCTGCTATATTATTTATTCATCATCTTATTTTCTGCAGACATCTACACTTATTGTCTATTCGTAGCACCTTCTTTCTATCTGGCCTGTTACCCTGGACTGTTGACTTCCCCATCCTCTAAGAATTGGGTACTCATTCTGACGACATGGCTACCAGTTGATCTGTGTGCATTTTTCACCTACTGTAGCTTAGACCTTGGGAAATCAAATCTTCTCTAAGACATGGCAGAAGTTCTTGACAAGTTTTGTCTTAGTCCTCAAATAGAGCATGAAAGAAATATTCCTGATGAATTAAATATCTAGTAATTGAGTTCATTTCATAGCTCCAATTTATCACTGGAAATAAAAATGCCTTGCCTGCTCTCAACAGTCCTAGGAATAGAAATCCCAATATTAATAATTTTATTTGAATAATTATGACAAGACAGCATTTTATCCTATCACACTTTTTATGCTATAGTATACCAACTCATTTTATCCTTTTAACAGTACTATGATGTGGGCATTGTCAACAATTTTTTAGTGGACAGATAGTAACTAGATTTACCTTGCACTGGTGCATGATAATCATATGGGCAAAAAACTCTTAATGTTTTGTGAGAAGTCCAAACTTTCAAGATTTCTGTAAACACTGGGTTCTTTTTGGTCAACAACACTACCTACTGTAAGACCCTGCTTCTGCTGAATTCTGTTCACTATGTGCATGTCCTGCTTCACATTTTGAGTCACCTAGCTCAATACCACCAAAATCCTGTAGTCTCCAAAATAATACTAAGCAGACATCACCTGACTGTGAAAATTATCCCAGTGACCATCTTTCTTTGGGGATGGGTTCCAGTCCCATTTAATAATTCAAAAATAATATTGTATATCTACTCTGTGCAAGAAGATATGCTAATGCTTGAGATACATTGTTGAACGAAATAGAGGTATTCTTTATTGTAATGGAACTTCCAGCCTAGTGAAGAAAAATCAACAAAGTAGACAATCATATAATATTTTGAGTGGTAATCAATCCAATGACAAATGAGTAATGATAGTAAAATACAATCAGTGAGGGGTTTTTCTTCTATAAATTTTAGTACCTTAATTCTACATTCTTCTTTCTAGCTCTTCAACTTTCTCACTCACACATTTTTGAGAAAATTTGATAATAACTGTTTGGATGTATTTTAGGATTTGTTTCTATCCAATCAATATCTTCAAGATTTCAAATCCTAAAATAAACAATCAGGGTTTGTCCTTAAATATAAGTAGTGTGTCTTCTGGGAATCCTACTGACAGCCTTTAAATTGTATTTTGTTTTCTTCACACCTACATTTTAGAGGGAAACTAAAAATACACACTTTAATAAGGTACATGTTATTGGGCAATACTTTTCTAGCTCTTCAAATTATTACATTCAATTTATTTATTTAACACACATCGGCTTGCAATTTTCTATGTGTCATGCATTGTCTGAAGAGATTTTCAATTATAACTCATTCAATCTTCATAGCAAGTATATGATTTAAGGACTTCATACCCCCATTTTGTAGAGGAGGTTAAAAACTCACCCAAAGTCATAGAGATATAAGTATCTCAATTACATTTCAAACACAAGCAGTGTGCTCTTAGCCCTTATACTGTGCTACATGTTATGGCCCACTTGGGTTGGTTGTAAAGCAATGAGCAGCTATTCATTATTGTAACTGATAGGGAATGTTGAAATATAACCTTCTTTATAACTGTTTACCCTAAATAAAATCTCAAGAAGAAATGTTATTTTAAAACCCAGATTGAGAAAAACGATTACTTAACTGGTTTGAAACCATACGACTGATAATGAGACTCACCCAATGATTACAACTCCTCTTTTACTCTGGTTCCTAAAGAGTGTAAAGAAGTGAGTAACTTTGTAATTTACAAATATATGGGTGTAAAACTTGACTCTCTGACTTGACTCATTTTCTAAATGTCAATTCTAAGATGGAATCCAATATAAGACAAATCATTGATATAATACAATATTTTTAGGGAATTATAATTTAATTTGACTACAATGTTCATCCATACTTCAGACATTAGTAAAATGATGCATCTTAGAATAAAATACATTCATAATAAAATATTTTTTCTGGGTACCTTATTTTTTGGTGTGTTTTTTAATATCTCTTATCTTTGTCCTGTGAGATGGTATGAATAAAAGAAAAAGAAAGGAAAACAAAAAGTCCCAACCAAAATACTAGGGAGGGAAATGTCACATTTTCTTATTCTAAATCTGGCACTGTCAAAGAACATCATAGAGAATATTTAAAAATATAAAGTTTTCAAAAGATAAAGTTGGTTTTTGTTTGCTCTTTACCTTTACAGATAGAAGAGGGGAGCCTCTCAGTCCTTTACAAAAAGAATGGTAGAGTAACTTTTAAAATTCGTAATACAAAGAAAACACACAAAGGTAAAGTTGTTAATTATGATGCAGATAAAGCATCAATATAAGATGAGGGCTTAATAGGGTTTATAGAATTAAAAGTTATTGTATTTAAAATGAATTCAATTTCAAAATTTCTAAATGAAATGTCACTTTAGCTTTAACAGATTTTAAACTCACTTTTCCACTTATCATTGCTTAATATTGAGGTTCAAACTCATTTCACGAATAGTTTTTTATAAGGATACAAATTACTGATTCTTATTTGCAAGTTGGAACAGCTTAAATGGTTTAATGGATTTCAAATACCATTTAAGAAAAATTTAATTAGGGACTGAGAATATTAAGCATGATTTAAAATGCTTGACAGGTAATAAGACTATGCTTCCATATCATGTTATAGATAATAGTGTGAAAATATTTCTAAATTAATCCAAATATTTAAGCTTTTCTTTGTCATTTAATTGCCTGAAGCTATTGGAATGCTGCTCATTTTTACACCATTACAAAATGATTCCCACTCCCTTTACAAGATGTAAACTAAGTGTTATAATCTCTCCCACCTACCGTAATTCAGCAAAATGACATAAAGTATGTAAAAGTACACATAAGTTTAAATCATTAAAGACAACAAAAAGAGGGAGCCTTTGAGGGACTGGAAACTGTGAGAAATAGCTTAAAGATGGAAAAAGGACAGAAGCAGCTGCAAAATTATTTCAAAATTAATGGTGTGAACACTAGGATGCCACCAAAACAAGAGTTCGTGGCTGGGTATAGCAGATAATATAAACAAACAAAAAGCAAAACACCGTGATACGTGGTTCAGGGCACTCTTTGAAAATGACTTCAGCAGAGCGCTGTGATCCACCTAGGACCAGGCTTTAGAGAAAGGAGCGTCTGCCCTTAGAAAGTAATGCTGAGCGGGAAGCATGGGTTGTCAAAGTGACAGTTATTAGAAACATTCAAATTCAGAAAATTTGCCTTACTCTGCACTTACGAAAGACATAGACAAAAACTAACCATGGTGTTTTTTTGTTTTGTCCTAAACTTTACCCCAAATAACTTGCACAGGTAGATACAGTACAGCATAAGAGGAAATCCTGAAAAATGTAATTATATCACAAAAGCAGCAGAAACTATAAAAGCCAAGAAATTATTTATGTATACAAATATGTTTAAATATTATATATATATTTATTTTAATATTTATAATATATTTATAAATTAATATTTATAATATGTTTAAATATATCCAGATGAAAAATGAAAGAGAGAGAAAGGAAGAGAGAGCAGGATTTTTGCAGAAATAATTAAACTGTCTGAAGTTCATAATAAAAGTTTGAGTGACTGATGTGACATATGAGTATTAGGCTCCTTGATGAAAAAATAAAACCTCAACATAATACTTATGCCAAGGTCATTCAAATTAATCAATAAATTAAATAAAATCTCAAAATTTTATAAGGATTTCTAAAGAAACACAATAATGTTGTCTCATAATTAAAATAAAAATATTAGTTTACAAAAAATGAGAAATTTTTTTTGAAAAAAGAGAACTACATAAAGATGGACATATCCTACCAGATATTAAAACATATTAAAGCTATCGCAACCAAAATATTGTGACATTACAATAGTAGGTATATCAATACAACATAAAATAACAATATCTGAATGATGTAGTTAAAGAAGCAGAGAATAAATTATTACAGCATTTCAAATGAGTGGGGAAAATGGAATGAAAATAAGTGGTGTTGAAATAATTGACTATATGTATGAAATAATAAATACAGATATTTATCATCCATAATTCAAAAACACCAAAGATAAGGTACGAATGGAATCACATTAATTAATTATATATAATTAATTATATATTATATTTCACATATATAAATATTCATATATATGCATATATTTTATGAAAAATAAATGAATATATACACACATATATATACATAGAAAGAGGGAAGAAAACACAGTGCAAATACAATTTTTTTATACCCATGTATTAAACAAGATCTAAGAAATGAACACCAAAAGGAAATAATGTTAAATTAAAAGACAGAATGGGAATGGCTATGCATACAGGCTACATTTGTAAAGTTGATAGCAGAAAGCATTGGAATCAAAACTATTAAAACAATCTACAAATTTTAAAGAAATAGATAATCCATTAGAAAAAAATTTAAAAGGCTCATAAGATACCCATATTTTTAATGCATATAAATTGTTTTAAATAAAAAATACTGTTTTTATGATGTAAAGGGTTGGGAGGAAGTAGTTGCGTGTTCTTAGTAGAAGTGTCAGTTGGTACAGATTTTTGGAAGAAAATTGGGGAATAGTATTTAAAGTGTATACCATTTTATTGAGAAATTCTTGTAGGTATAAATCTCAAAGATAAATCTGCATACATACATTAAGAAACATATATAAGAAGGCTAATGAAACATTGTTTGCAGTAATAAATAATTAGACATAAGCCTAAATGAATTTGATGAGCTTCAACACTGATGAATATGTTACCTTCCAAGGTAAAGATGCTCTGTAGATGTAATTAAGGTTGCAAATCAGGTCACCTTAAATTAAATAGATAATCCTGGATTATCTGGGTAGGCTAAGTGTAATCCCAGGAGCCTTAAAAGCAGAGGAAGAAATGTCAGAAAGATGTGAGGGATGTCATAGTCAGAGAGATTTGAAGGGGATTTGACATGGCACTGCTGGCTTGAAGATGTAGGGGACCACATGGAAAGGAACGCTGAGATGTTTAGTAGAAGAGAATCAATCCTGCTGTGCATTCTGCAAGCAAATGGGCATCTGAGTCCTACAACTACAAGTAACTGGATCTGTCAACAGCCTGAATGCATTTGGAAATTCTTTCTCAGTGCCTTGAAAGAAGAGCTCAGCCTGGTGGACACCTTGGTTTCTGTCTTGTGAGATGGTGAGCAGAAGTTAGCTAAGCCCACTCAGGCATCTGACTTACAGAACTGTGAGATAATTAATGGGTGTTGTTTTAAGCCACTACGTTTATTGTAATTTGTTAC
This sequence comes from Cynocephalus volans, assembly GCF_027409185.1. Classification (NCBI taxonomy): domain Eukaryota; kingdom Metazoa; phylum Chordata; class Mammalia; order Dermoptera; family Cynocephalidae; genus Cynocephalus; species Cynocephalus volans. The sequence goes on from NC_084469.1 coordinate 71,282,503, forward strand.
GCAGCAATAGAAAACTAATACTTTATCAGAAAGAAAAATTTTCATCTTACTCCAACTGCCCAAATATATGCATTTTTTTTTTTTGAAACTTTCTTTCTGTTAATGACAGAGGTCTCATTACTGTTGCTTAGACTATGCTTTGAATTCCACCTCCTACTTTTTCCTTAGGAATCCTGATTGCTCTTCTACTTCCAACATATTCCTCACCCCGACTCATCCATCTGCATCTAAAGTCTAGAGCTACTCAAGATTTTTAATCTTAACTATTCCCCCACTCATGACCTCATCCTTCCTCCCGTTATTGTCCTCTCATGTCATTTATAGCTCATTCTTCATTCCAGCTCTCTTGCTTGGATATCAGACCTATATATCAAACTTGCTACTGGGTAGTTCTCTTTGGATGTTTCACAGGCAACTCTAACTCAAAAGATCCGAAACAGAGCTCATCTATCCCTGCTGTTTTTTTTAATCTCAGTGAGTGACACCAACATCTATCCAATTGATCAAGGAAAAATCACTATATCATAAAATCCTGTATCTAAGAACTTACCATCTATGTTGATTATATAACCTGAAAATTTTCTGAGTACCTCCGTTTCTCTCCACCTCTTCTGCCACTATTCTGATGCAGAACATCATCATTTATCACCTGGATAACTAAACTAGATTCCAAACTCATCTACCTGTCAAAATATTGTCTTCCTGTAATACTTTCATTATATTGAATCTAAAATGAAATTTCTAAATCCAATATTTGAACATACTACATTTGAGTACTTATTTAACACCCAGAAATGTCCTGAGTGCTTGATGTGTTTTAATTTATTTAATCTTTATAGCAGCCTGCTTTGAAGATGAGAAAACTGAAGGCTGAAGAGGTCAACTTGCCCAGATCAAATGCCAGCAAGTGGTGAAGCCAGATGTCAAACTTCAGCACTCTGGCCGTAGCTGTTAACTATCAATTATATTGGCTCTCTATTTGCCTGACATTGTGCCCTATGCTATACTGCTAATTTTTTAACATTTTAATTTCACATATTAAAAAATGAGGTTAATAAGTTACCTTACCTCCCGAAACTAGTTTGTAGATGAGTAGTGATTAGAGCTTGTTAGCACTCTGTCTCACTTGAACATCACATCACACTTGGTGATATACATGAGAGAAAATGAGTAAAATCAAAATGTTTACCTGGCCAGTAAAATGTCCCATTACTAGATAACAACATAGCTGAAAAAAAAACGCAGTTTCCCAAACTGCAAGTCACACGTTATTGTTTTTAGTTATCTCACAAATATTTATCATGCAGCTACTGTGAGCAAAATATTATGATAGGGCACTGGAAAAAAGATTGGTAAATTAGGCAGACTTTTTTTTTTAATTCATAGTGCTTATTTTTCAGGTAGGAAAAGGAAACTTTGAGCAAATAAAAGTTAATGATTAAATTATATTTACTTAAACTCTACAAAAGAGAAAGGCTACGTGATAAAAGAATGGAGTGACATGCCCTAGTCTGAGAAAGCTTCCTCAAAAAAATGACATTTTAAATAAGCTCGAAAGGATGGGTAGCATAATTTTGACCATAGCTCCAGAATGATTAATTTGAATGCTGCCAACGTTTGCATTGGCTGAACATCTAGTGTGACTTCTGATCAGAGTAAGTGTCTTACATCATTTCAAGTCCAAGACATAAAATGTCAGTCATTTCAGGGCAATGAATTGACATTTAATCACTAAATTCTTCTGGATTAGTGAAAGAGTATTTTTGGAATGTCTGCTCTCAGATCGTTACTGTTCCAAAAAATCTGGAGCTGCTAAAAAATTATGAGATGTGGACCTTGTCCTTCAGGAACTTTTTCATTATTTGTGGAGATAAGATGAACACCAGTTAAACAATTTAGGAAAAATATCTTTTATTGTAAGCACCTAGGATTTAAATAATGTGGTACTACACAGACTTCATTCATATACACCACTTTCACTAAATATTGTCCCACACTAGGAAGTTGATTTCTGGTCCTTTACCAACTGTGTTTTCTTTCATCCAGACATCCTGCCTTATCCTATGTGACTGGTTCATGGTCTACATCCTTCTCCTTCTCATTTACTGTCAGTGGCTCCCAATGACCTAGAGAGAAAACAGTCTGGTAGAAGCCAGTCATATGGAAGATTTCTAGTTGCCTTTCATGCTTAGGTAATAAAGAAATCTAGCTTCTGTGTAACCACTCTAGTAATAGCTGTTCATTCACTTACATGGTCATGTATTCAGTCGCTGGGCAGCTCAAGCCTCTTTTTTGTTTATTGGTTTGTTTTTTATGTCTTATTTCTTTGAGCCTCAGCTACAATGAAAACATACAGTAGTGAATTTCATAAAGTTATTTTCTTTTTCTTTTCATTTTTGATTACACCTATGACAAAAATATACCTAATTTAACTTCTACCTCTCATTTTATATTGCACAATAGCCCATAAAACATTTGTAGTTTATTACCTAAAATTGAATCTGTGTTTCTGGCCTATTTCTCACTTTTAAAAAAATCACTGCTTCTATTTCAGGGTTTAAGAATAGATGGATACAGAAATGAACTGATTTTTTTTTTTTAAATAAGCTATCAAATGCAAAGGTTTGCAATCTGCCTAATATCAACACATCCTCTAACTTTTTACAGATTACAGGAGATTGCTGATGCTTTTTTTCCCCAGCCGTGTGCATAAAGTTAACTTATAAAAATGAGGCTAAAGAAAGTCTATGTGGCTCCAACTTAATTGCCATTTCAACAGTGATGGCTTTCTGATCCTTGCACACTTGCTTGTATTTTCCTTAATACTCCCACATTGTAGTCTGTTCTTTCCCATCTCAATCTTCATCATCCATCACTACAACTTCTCATTGAATGTTTGTTCTCTTGTGCCCATCTAACTGCATCAGACAGCTGTAACATTTGCCTTTAATTTCCCTATGCTCAGCCCTATCAGAGTCTAGTATATAATAGGAAATCAATATAAGTATATCTTTGATGAATGAATGAAAAAAAAAAAAAGAATTGGAACGTATTGTGGCTTACATGAAAGGCCTAGAAGCTGGGTTCTATTTGGGGAGCCAAAAACAAAAACACAAACAAACAGAAAACACATGATCTTTTCAATGTGATTCTCCAATCTGGACCCTTACTTTCATAATTTTTAAAATTAAGGAACTGGAGGGGAGCACAACTTTCCAGCTCTTGTAACCATGCACATCTTCCCATATATATCTTCCCTGTATTGTTTTGTATTGCATAGGGCTTACTGACTCATCCACAGAAAGCCTGAAAAAAAGTTGAAATAAAAGTATTGGTTTTTTTGTTTGTTTGTTTTCTTCATCCTATGCTATTTCCCCCAACTAGAACAAATTACCACCATGGAAAATTTTCAGGACATCATGAAATAACTTAAATTTCCAAAAATTTCCCTGTTGAGCTTCACGGTTTCTCTTGTGATATAAATATGAAAATGGACAGAAATAGAAAATAAGGAGGAAAGAGGAAACTACATTTTACATTTTTTTAATGTAATGAGTTTAATATGGCTTGAAATTTTAAATGCAACATTGTTTAATTTCAAATTTAAATGATTTATATTTAGTTGTGCTCCATATTTCACCCTAATAAATAGATATTCTACTCTGGCTATTAAAAATAACAGAAATCAAAACATTTGTTTTAATAATATATCTTTTGTTAATTTAAAAATGTTCCCTTTAGAGTAGTGAACTTGATATGTTGTAAAATGCTACAGTTGCTATGGGAATCACCAAAATGTCATTTTGTTGTTGTTTATCTTAATGCTCTGAATTAACATGTATATCCACATACTGACACAACCATAACTCTAAGAGGAAAAATGGCTAATTCAAACAAGAGATATAGACGATGGATATTTCTTATCAGAAAATCAAAAGCAAAGAATGCATTTATTAATAGCAATATCAAATTGAATACAATAATCCTGTAAGAGCAATGGTCCTTGTGCCCTTTCTCAAGGGGACGCAGAATAATTACCTTTTCCAGTACAAAACAATGGTATTAAATGATGGACAGATGGGAAAGTATTGGGCCAGAGGTCATTTACTGTGACCTTTTTCAAAATAGGCTGCAAATCCATCAAACTCTACAGTTGCGGAGCTACTAATGAGTTCCTAATTAGAAATTAGTCAGCCATATTAATAATATGTAATATGCCCAAGACTGTCAACAGGGAGAACAAAACATTTACCATCCTGAATGTTAGGTTTATTGAAGTCTGCCCAAATAGGTGACCTTTGCTACAGCTGATACATTTTCCTTTTGGAAAGATAGTCCCACTTCCTAAAGTTATAGAGAATGATGATTGTGAAGATCTTGAAAATAAGCCCTCAAATATATGAAAGTATTTACTACAAGTAAAATGGTTCCTTGAAAGTAAAATGTTTGCTTTATAAATTTTTTTACCCCTTTTTAATTAATCAGTTGGCTATTTTAAATTATTTCAAAAGATACCCAACGTCATGGTTTATTGTAAACATATATGTTTTTATGTTATATATATGTGTGTGTGTTTATAGATAATTAGAACAGCCCCCCCAAATTACAATTACAATTACAACTGTAATTTCTAATTACAATTAGAAAAGCCCCCCAAAGGTCAGATTATTTTGTTTTTGTGAAAATCATTTTATTCAGTTTCAAGTCAGAATTTATGGGGTAAAAATTTCCCCTTTGACATTAGTGTAGAATGTATGAATTTCTCAAAAATGAAGCAAACAATAAATAACAGTGCTTAAACATTAATACTAAACTCAGTTTTCAAGAAGGTTGGAAAAAAGAGAGATTAGTGTATTCTCCTTAGGCTAACCACTTGAAAGAAGTTGAAAATTGTGATTCATATTTACTGTTCTTAAATTTCTCCAGCAGAATATTTCACATATCTTCTCTGAACAACACTCAGTCATTAAAATATAAGTTAGATGGACACATCTACGGCCAAAAAGTTTTGGAGACAAAAAGTCAGAGAGTGTCCTCTCAATGACTAGACCTTACAAATGGCAAGATATCTGATGACAAAGTATCACAGAAGTTAGGAAGGAAGAGAGGGAAGAAGGGAAATTAGGGAGTGTTTTTGGATCAGCCACCCAGGAGAGAGCAAGTGTACATATTGGGTCCGTTCAGTTACCAGCTTAAAGTAAATAAATAAATAAATTTAGAGACACAGTTATAAGAAGCAAGTGTCTTAACACGACTAGCAATTTTTAATTATTAATGTGAAGAGTATTCAATAAAAATCTGCAGTGATTATTGCACTCCTTGTTCAACTTTGACAAATGCTGTTTTCAAAAGAAATTAACTCTTGAAAGTGAAGTTTTTCCCAAAGTGGTTTAAGCACTCAACCATAATCTTATCTTGAAATTAGTTTTTGATGGAAAACAAACAATTAAATAAAATAACATGTAACACAAACACTAATCCTAGTTAGGTGGTGGTTGTTTTCAGATTTTCTTTGTGACCATGTAGCAAGTAAACTGTTTTTTGGGGTTTTTTTGTTTAATTTTGTAAAGTCTACTGGGAGTCAAATATGAGGATCGACCTGAGAAACACCATCGAACAGAGTCCTAAAATGATTTTTATTTCTGACTTTGCAGAGGAGAAAGTTTACAGTCAAAAATATAATGTGAGGAAAAGTATGTGTCTGCAGAATTATATTTATGTTGTTTTCACAGCAGCCGGTTTAAAATAAGCCTACACCTTAGCAAATGAAAGATACTAAGAGTATTTCAGATATACTTATACTAAGAAAAAAATTCACTTGTATTTGCTCAATCAAAATAGGAATGTTATGGAAAAAAAGAACAACCCAGAAGCCAAGAGAACCTGCTTATACAAGCAGGAAGAGAATCTGCAGGACTTCTAGTCTAACCACGAGTATGATGATTAGGGTTAGGGTGATGATTAAATTCTCCCCCTTCAAATCTGTCATGAAAGAGGCTTTAAGACTCCCTATGAACTCCTCTGGTAACTAAAGACTCTTTAACTTATGGGGGTTAACTCTACTTCTTGGGGCCACCCATTATAAGTTGTTTTTGTCACAGCCATGGTGGCCATATTAATATTTGAACAGAACTTTCCTTTCTTGGTTTGCCTTATGATCTTGACAACCCTGGCCACAGAGAGAGACTGGCCACATATTTGACTCTCTCACACATAAGTTGTCTCCTATCTGCACAACTGCATTTTTTTTTAATCTAAAAATGCTGATAGCATAAATTTGGATGCCATACTTAGGCATGGGATCAGAGAAAACTAAGTTTAAAATTCTCTGCTTTACTAGAGAATTTTCTTTATTTCACTTTCCTCAAATGTAAAATAATAATAAGAATGGTCATGCTCAACATGACTGGGACAGAGTGAGGACTTAATACAGGTATAAAAATATAATAACATTATTAATGTCATTCCTCTTTCAAGTCTGCCTTTTCTTTCTGAGTGTCCTCTGTTGCAGACTTTTTGTATAAAGATCTATTTTGACCTTTCTTCTTTAACCAATTTATTCTAAGATCTCCTTAGTTCCTGATTTTTATCAACTGGAACGTTCTGTTCTTTTTTTTGCTCCATACCCACATTTCCTCAGGCAAACCCAGTCTGATCCTTTACATCTTCAGAATGACAAAAAAAAAAAAAAAAAAAAAAAAACCAGAGAGAGAGACAGGGAGAGAGAGAGATCGCAATACTGTAAGGAAAGTTTATTCCTCATGAGACATTTCTCTCCTGGATCCTCTCCATACTGATTTCACACACACACACACACACACACACACACACACACACACACACGCATGAATGTTAAATTTATATGATGGATACTGATAGGTTTCATATGTGATATGTAACTGGGTCATGAGTTTGATTTTTAAGCCAATCCGAAGAAAACTTGCAAGTTCCGAGTATATCGTTGTAAACTAATAGGGTATTAAGTTACTAGGCAACTTTAATGATTCTCTATATGTGATAACAATAAAAAATAAATATTTCTGATTTCCAAATAAACATTTAATACTAAAATGTTTAATTTATAGTTGGAATAAAGAGCTTCTGTTTCTCAGTTAGCACCCAACTGATAGGCAGAAAAGAGAAGGTGCATTCCAATTTTTTAATTTGAAAAGGATTTAATAAAGGATCTATCATAAAGCTGTAGGCAGGATGTAGGAACACAAAAGAGACAGTGCTGGAGAGCTACAGGGATTAATAAGGAGAAAGATAGCCCATTACCACCCTCAGGCTTAAAGGTCTAAAGGGTGACAGGAGAGAGCTGTCCTGCCTTAGAGATTAAGACCAATGACTGGACAGGATTATCTGACTGAAGCTATAAACTTGGTTTTGAAAAAGAGCAGACCCAAGGGGACATCAAAAGGAGAGAGTTAGAGAAATAAATATTTGACCTCGTTCTGCTCTCTCCCTTCTATCTCTAGCTAGTGCTCCTTTTGACTAAGCCCAACCAGAAGGAAGAGGTCAGGAGACGTCTATGTGGAGAAGGATGGAGAGTGGATCTGAAGGGACAAACAGAGGATAATGAGCACAATTCTAATCAATTTCAGTGGAAAATATTTTTTTCTAGAATTAAACTTATTAAACCCATTACTTTAAAACTTCAAATGAACAGTGAAACCTCATGCCACTTTAAGATGATAAGAAACTGTAATTGCTCCTTGGAATGACGATGCATTTGACTATAACCTGTAATAAGAATCAAATGTAAATATATAACCAGTTCATTGAATGTGTTAGGAAGAAAGTTTAAAACATTAATTGGAATATGTTAAACATTAAATGTAATTATGAAATGCACCTGTATCTTTTAAAATAGTATTTTAAGGAAGTTAAAATATGTGAACATACTTACTGTGGCACTACCTTGATAATAGCTTTTCAAAATAATAGGGATTTGTAGATTACAGGGAATATAGATTTCTTTTTTTTTATCCAATGGAGTTATCAAATAAATTCCAAAAAGACACTATTGTCTGGCTGTAATAGACATAATACTAATCAACTCCATCTTATATGCCATTTATATTGGCTTCTTCATATTGGTGGGCAGGCAGATGAAGGTGGGAATTAGAACAAACCTTAAGTGTATTAAACTAGGAAAGTATCAATTTATTCTTTATCAAATTTAAACCCCAGGTTAATATCGCTCTAGGTTAAAATCATGAAGGTTTATACCAGACTCCAGTTTCTAGGGACTGTAATGTAAATCGCTTTTACAAATTTTTTTTTTAATGATCATTATTGTTTCAATTAAGATTATCACCAAATATGCATCTTAGTGATACTGATTTCAGACTCTTGGATAACTCTAAGCAAGATCACAGTACTTGCAGTTAACATAAATGAATGAGCAGCAGCTTGTCTAAAACCTGTCATATGAATCCCAAGTATACACTTGAGTTAGAAATTCTGGGTTCTGATTGTGTTTTTTTTCTCCAATTTTATTGTATCTGTTTTTAAACATAGGACTGAGGAATGAACCACAATGCTTAAGGAAAAATAAAACATAGAAATGCCTTATTCATAGATAGAAATAATGTTTATTACAAACAAGCAGCAGTGCTCCAACAAGAAAAGAGTTTATGATGCATTCTATTCCCCTTCCCCAAGAGTGGTTGCCCAGAGCTAATGGAATAACATTATGGAAAATATGGTGAATGAGTCTGGGAAGCTTACTCTACATCACTTGGTAATAAATGCATGGACCTTCTTTTCCCTAGTGCTTCTAGATGCTATAATTGACAGCCAAGGCAAACATGATTCTAAAAGTGTAGATATTTAGAAGTAACTTATACAGGTCACTTTTCAAGGGATGAAAGAATGTCAGGGGAGTAAGAGAAAAGAGAAGGACAGAAAAAGATGGACAAAAAAGCAAACACTGCTGTAATTGCTTTTATATAAATAATCTTAGAAATATACTGAGAAAGACTCCCAAGAGCCATTTTGTTAGGAAGTTGTCCTTAAATACACACAAAATAATAATCAACTATGACACAAATATCATCCCATTGTATGTGGTTAATAATGTTGACTCAATATTGACAGTTTATTGAGCACTTACTCTGGGAAGGGCACAGAATAGATTCTATTATTATACTCGTTCTGTAGCTCAGGGAACTAAAACACAGAGAGGTTTAGTAATCTTGCCCAAATTACACAGCTGCTATGTGTCAGGGCTGATATATAAACTTAGATAAATTGTGTTTTTAGCACACTATTAGGCTCATTTTATATGTGAATGAATGAATGAAGACATTAATGATGAAATAAAAAACATGTCTGTGGTCTTCAGCACCAATAAAGACTTGTAAATAAGGGGGGGGCAACTTACATTCACTGATTTCTTTGGGTGATTGATACGGTTGGTTTTAAGTTGTAAATATTGCAAAAGAAAGATAATGTGTTTATTCCTGGATAAATGAGGATAGCAACCATTTATTTATTTAGCAGCCATTGTGAGCTAATCATTCTGAATATGCCATTACTATGTTTCATCATCTCTTGGTTGCAAGCCGTTTTCTTATTTTTTCAGATAGAGAAACCAAGGTACAGAGATGTAGTAGAACTTGCCTCAGACCACACAGATTGAGGGACACAGATTTCTAGTTTAGCTTTAACTGATTTCATAGGCTTTGAACGTTCTCTTCCAGGACACATTAAATCCAATACATTGAAAGCATGGTACCTGCACAAAAGCAGATGAGCCAAGTGCAGTCAATTTGTGTGTCTCCTTGGGAAATGATCAAAGTACTCAGAAAGGGGGCAAGACTTGAATTTCTAAGGTGACAACCAGGTAGTAACTTGGCTGTTCTAGTATTGGTAGTGCAGAGAAAGTGTCAAAAATAAGAATCAAATTCACTTTTTAAGTTACTGAAAGCTCCCAAAGTTCAATGCAAAGGTTCTGTATTTGGCTTCAGGGTCAACAATTCACAGAGCAGACATGTCTCCATGGTTCCTGTTCTTGCTCACTTTTTTGGGTCAACCATTCACAGAGCAGACGTGTCTCCATGGTTCCTGTTCCCGCTCACTTTTTTTTATTTGTCTTCCTCACTCACTTTTTCCCTTAAAGAAAGAAGTAAGGTAATATTTTGTGGAGATCTAAAAATTATTTTTTTGCATTCTGTATACTAAAATCTCAATAATTCTTACAGGTGTTTAAAAATTTTTAGTTCTCAGATATCAGGTCTGGCAAAGGATAAAAAAATTGATATTTGCAATAAGTTGAAGAGAATTGTTTCACTTTCTTAACAAAGTTAAAAAAATTGAATCATGTTAGATCATTTGTCCAATATTTTATTAAAGATCCACAATGCCTTCATAGAGTACTGATTCTCTCCCTCTAATGGGTGGGCTTCAGAAAGACCATGAAAAGGATTGTCTTCCCCAACTGAAGGCTTGATCTAAGAGCATTCCTATTCCAGTGACCGTCTTGTTTCCTTGAGTCCATCCCCATCAATATATAAGCAGCCTTCTTGTTTGTGTGTTCTATACGAGGTTAGTTCAAAAAGTTTATGGAAAAATGAAATTAAAAGATAATTTAATTAAAAGAAATAAAAGATAATAAATTAAAAGAAACTTTCCATAAACTTTTTGAGCTGCCCTCATAACTTTCAAGGTACCAAAAGCAAGAATATGTCAGAACTCTATGCATGGTGCTCACAATAAAAAATTCAATCCTACACTGAAAAAAAAAGTCAAAGTTACTTATTAGTGATAGTGTCAAACATATCTGACTAATAGATGGGATGCATCAGTTAGCAGTAAATAATAGTCACAGTGATAACAGTAGTAGACGTAGCATGGTATTAGTAATAATAATAGTAGTAATGATAGCTCATATTTGCTCTGTGCTTACAATGTAATTTTACAAACATTCATTTATTTAATCTTTTCCTATGAAGAAAATAGTTTACTTGTGGTGGCTAAGAAAATTTATCTCAAAGACTTCCAACTGCAGGGAGTTCTAGCTGCAGCACTTTGAAATTCATCACCACCTTTGTACCAGGGCCACACTTCCTACGGGTTGCTCCCTGTCAATGACTAGATGCATCAGCAATACTAAGGCAGACCTCTTCCTGGGAATCACAGGATTCTTCTAGTAGTCAACTTTGGCTGCAGGACTCCCTGGTGGCTTTGCTGAGCCTTCTTTATACTGAATGGCAATCTGTGATGCTCCTGCCCAATCTCATCTCCCTTTTTACCATGTCTGCACCACATCTGATGGTCTCTCAGTCTTTCCTGCCTTCTTCTCTATTTTTCTTCACATAGGCATTTTCTGTAATATAATACTTGCCCATTTAATCCTGTCTCGACTTAGGCTTCTTGGAAGACCTGGACTAACACATTATTTTTCTTATCTTATTAGAGAGAGACAGGGAGAGCCTGTGGTTTAGCAAAGCTTGTTTAAGTCCGCATATCTATTAAGCTGACCTAATGGTATTTACTCTTAGATTTCTGATCTCAGAACCCACATTAGTAACCACTACACAACCAGGGAAAGCTGTAGGAAGAGAAGCAGACAAAAGAGCTGTCCTGTGTCAGCTACTTTTATCGAACCCTGTACTTAATCAGGAAAAAATAAATAAAAGGTGGCATATGGCTTTCATCCTACAGTGGCTGTTGCCATCACTGAGGGTTATTGGACATCCATGTCTACAGATTGATCCTTGAATTTTATATTTCTCTATTTCTCCTATGAATTTTGCATCTATTTACACTCCCACACTTACATGTTCTTTCTTTGGAAGTTATACACTGAAAATTAAAACAGAGTACATGCTTTATTATAACAAATAAAAAGTTTAGTACATGCCAAATCACTAAATTAATGTTTTGCGAATCTAGTAAACCATCTCATGCCACCAAATGATTTATGTTGTGTGTGGCGTCTGTCACAGTTAGTTGAGAGAGGCCATGACCCTTATAGTACCTTATATGTGGTTCTTCTAAGTCCTTAAGCTTAACCCTATTTCAGAACGAGTCAAATGAGAATGTGCCTACCTTGCTTATTCTTTAATTATTCCCAGATAATTAAATTTTTACCAATTTTACCATGAGAGGAACATTTTTCTTTCATCCTTCCTTCCTTTCTCTCTCTCTCTCTCTCTTTCTCTTATATTTTTGTTGTTTTAACTTGTAGTTTTCTTCTCTTTTATTTATCAGACTCTGATTCTTTTGAATTTTCTAATTCAAGGATTGATTGCAGTTTTCTCAACACCAAAGCTCTTTTCATCCCATTCACTCTCCTAGGCTCCAAATTTTTCTGTAACAACCATGTATATCACAAACCTGCACCTGGGCATGAGAGACACAGTGACCAAAATGTCTCATAGTAAGGTAATTGACAATTTAGCATTTTAACATACAATAGATTTTTTGATAATACCTTTAGTCTACCAGGTTTTTAAACTCTAAAACACCTATTTTGTCTTTTAACACTCCAGTTTTTCCCTGCCAATGGGGCAGAGAAAATAATTTGAACCTATAGGGGAGATACTGCATTTACTGTTTTAAAGCTACCTTCTAATGCTTTCTTTCTATAAAAAATACCGCAGAGGATATAGTTCAGCACAAAGATAACACAGCTATGATAAAACCATTCCTGTGTTGAAAGTTGCCCCAAATCCTAGAATGTTATTCACTACTCTGTGAGAACTGTAACCTAAAGAGATAAAAAGTATTTAATTCTCCGAGGTCAAGATGTATATAATTTCCAAGCTTACTTTTTCTTTTCAAAGGTCAAGAGGTTAGGTGATTTGGTCACACTTTATCTCACTAATTAAGTCCACATGCCCTAAACTTCTCCCTATACTACCTTCCATTATTCACCTCTCTTTGGAGCATAGTCTGGTATTTACCCAGATCTCTTTGTAAAATTCTCTCTCTTGGTTCCAACAAATTATGTTCAAATGACTGTTCATTGCACTCTAAGCATACAGAGGAGGATGCCATTCTGAAGCAAGCAAGGTCTTTTGATCTATTCAAAGTCATTGGTACATTTCACCTTCCCGGTGACCCTACTTTCACCTTCCCTTTTTTCGTTGACAAAATCTTTACTATCATTTATTTGGAAAGAATAAATATGTTCACTGACCTGTTTGAAATGTCAGATATTGCTTCTAACACTTATAAAGATCTATGTTAGTATACTGATGGAAAAAAAAAAAAGCTACAGCATGGGTGCTTGCTAGATACTTTGAAAGAAGATTAAAAGATTCATAGGAAAAAAAAAAAACACCTTTACTCCCCTGCAGTTCTCTTCTTATACATTTTATAACCTTTAATGAAAAGAAAGATACAGTATTATTTGTCCCTAATGATGTTTCACATAAAGAAATGCCCCAAATCTGAGTATTTGTTATATAACCATAATTACAAATAGGACTACTTATTAAACTATTTACCATGTAAGTATAGTTTAAGACTGAAGAGGATCTGCTGGCCTCATTCGGAGAGAAACATTTTAATTGCTAAAAGTTAAATAACCCTAAGAACAAAAGCCAATGAGTATGTTTAGACAATCAGTTTTGGGCCAAAAATAAAAGACAGATTTTGCTTTTTGGAAAAATTTTTATTCATATGGAAATAGTCTTTTTTTCAGAATTTTATTGTACAATTTGCATTTAAAAAGTGTGGTACAAAGTAAACATACTATAAACACATACGAGAGTACTTCAAAAAGTTCATGGAAAGATTCGTATTATCTTTCAGTTCTATTTTTTCATGAATTTTTTGAAGTACCCTCCTACTGGTCGGGCCATATAAGTGAATAGTCTCTGTACTGAATAGCTTTAGTCAAGGATGTTTACTGGGAATAGCCTGAGTGGTTTTAGCTCCTTCCAGCTGAGGCGAAGGAGGCAGTTATTGCCTTCTCTCATTCACACACATTTAAGAGTGGTTAGAACTCTGGAGACTGGTGTTGGGAACTGATGGCCCTAAGCCCAGCTTGAGTATCTCATAGGAACCGCGTGCTGTCCTCTCGCTCACTGACACTTACCTCCAAGTCCTCCTTCTTTCAGTCTCGCTTTCACTTTTACTCTCTCCTGGGTTCTCCTGCTTTCAGATACTCCAACATGCACTCTGCTGCCAAAAAGACATATCACAGATCCCCTGCCTGAGATAGGAGGTGCTTAGTTTCCAAGGATATGGGTTTCCGGCCACTGCCCTAGGTTTCAAACCACTCCTCTCGGAATCAAGCCCCACCTCTGAGTCCCAAACTGTGGCTGCCTATAGCACCTATTCTTGGCACCAGCTCATGGAGACTGAGACCACAGGTGAGGCAGACTTGCATAATCTTGGTGGCTAAGCATGCTCAGTAAAAAGGAGTTTATACATTAAATGACCTCCCATTGGAGGACCTAGAGACCTTGAATATATTTGAATACACTTGATGCACATAATGGAATTTGACCAGTGAGTATGCTGTAAAAGAAACCAACAGAGCATGTGCAAGACTAGGTTACATAACTGGGAACTACCCCCTCAGCTGAGTATTCATTAGATGGAATGAATATGTAGAGAGCCAAACTATAAAAGTTAAATCCAGGAAGAATGTGTGTCTGTGCTTACTCTCCTGGAGCCAGCCCACACTTTGCCTGAGGTGTGTATTTCTTACTTTTTGTAGCAAACTTGCCTTTAGCGGGGCTGTGCTCACTCTCAAGCCAGCCTTGACTTTGTCTGTGAAATATGTATTTTTTACTTTTGTATTAAACTTACTGTGGCTGCCAATCAGTTTCCGGATCTAGGCTGCACTTTCCCTGTGGAAAGTGTGTTAAACTCGTTTTCACTGTCTACTGTGACTCTGCTCTTGAATTCTTTCCTGTGGTGGAGTCAAGAACCTGATAAAGGATAGGGTCGGTTGAGGCCAGCTATCGAGCCTCCCCAGACCTTCTCCTATATGATGCCCACTCTAAACTGGCACCTGTTATTAACCAGACAACTATACAGCGAAGAATGTGATATACATCTTATCACCTGTTTTGCTTCTTTTAACATGGGTTGAGATTCAGTAGAATTCTCGCAGAAGGGTAATAGAGAGGGACTATTGAGCATAAACAAGTCTCATAAAAGTCACTTAACATGGGAACTTGTATATCCACCCGAAACCCCCAGGAAAAAATGCATTTTATTTAATGATGAAGTGCACATGCACACGGCTAAAACAATACTTTTACCATGCAGGAGGCATTGTGAAATATTCTGTTGTACATTCTTTCATTTGAAAAAAAAAAATGCTGGTCACAATGTAGTAAACAAATTTTGCAAACCACTAATATGTTACAACCCATACTGTTAGGCCATTATTGATGCTTATTTATAATTTTAGGGAAATTTACAGTCTTCCTTCTTAGAAATCTTCTAAAATAGTATTCAATGTAGGCAGGGGAAAAACATTAACATAGCCCTTTACCATGCATCCAGCTTGGACATAGTATATGCTTTAAGTGTGCTTTTTAAATCACCTACCTTCCCAGGCCCAAGAACTGAGAGAATGACTTGCAACTATGTAACAGGACCCTATGCATGTATTGCATATTTTATATAGAAGTCTTTTTTATATAAATTATTGCATTTGATACTCACAATAACCCCATGAGGTAGATGGAGAGAATATTAACAGATTCACTTTACAGATAATGAAGTTAAAGTTCAGAGAGGCTAAGTGATTTTCCCAGTTATCATATGCTTAGTAAGAGTGAGAGATAGAATAAGAACCATCAATTTTTAGGTTGATGGCTCTTTTTTGTAAACTACATAACTTCTGAGAGTGTAATCTTACCTCAGATATGTTTACCATTTCATCTTCATTTCCTTATTTTTGACTCAAGTTTTTATAGAATACAACACAAGACTTAATCTTAAACTTACTATGCCAAGTACATGCTTCTCTACCAATGAGAACTTATGGCCACAGAATGTATATTATTTTGGAAAGCACTATTTCTTGAGTTCTACTCTAAAGAAACATAAGCATTATGGAAGACTCTAAAGGTCAAGGAAATTGAAGAGAAGTTAGAGGAAGGAATATAAAATGGAATGTTGTATTAGTCTGTTACTGTTGCTGATAACAGAAATATCTGAAACTGGGTAATTTGCAAAGAAACTATTTATTGTTTATGGTTTTGGAGGCAGGGAAGTCCAAAGTCCAGGGAACACATCTGCCTATTTTGGTGTTGACTTTATCAGCACAGGCTATCACATTGCAAGATAGTCAGAAACAGGAGAGAAGGAGAGCTCCTCATCAGCTCTCCTTTCAAAGCCCTCAGAACCATGCCCATAATCACCATAAACCATCAACTAATTAATCCACTTACTAGGACATGGTCTTCACAATCTAATCATTTCTTCAAGGCCCTACCTTTCAATTACCATAGTAAGATTTCCCACCCTCTTAACACTGTTACATTGGGAGTTAAGTTTCTAATACATAGACTTTGGGGGCCACAATTTAATCCGCAGCATTCTGCCTCTGGCCTCCAAAGTTTATGTCCCCTCACAGGTAAATACACTTATTCTATTCCCAACATCTCAACTTGTTTCAACTCAAAGGTCCAAAGTCCAAATTTCCATCTTTGAAATCAAAACAAGTTTTCTACTTTCAAGATCCAATGGTGAGACAATGAGCAAAGTGGCCATGGTGGCAGGGATGGAGGTTATGCATGGATCAGCGACATGAAATTCCACTTACCAAGGCTGACCTTGCTACAGCAACTGCTGAGTGCCCAGTCTGCCAGCAGCAGAGAACAACACTGAGCCCCCAATATGGCACCATTTTCCTGGGGTGATCAGCCAAACACCTGGTGGCAGGTTGATTACACTGGACCACTTACATCATGGAAGGGTCAGCATTTTGTTCTCACTGGAATAGACACTTACTCTGTATATGGATTTGACTTTCCAGCACAAAAAATGCTTCTGCCAAAACTACCATCCATTGACCCACAGAATTCCCTATTCACTGTGGTGGTATTTCGCACAGCATTGCTTCTGAGCAAGGAATTTACTTCACATTCAAAGCAGTGGCAATGGGATCATGCTTATGGCATGGGGGTGGGGTGGGGAATTTACTTCACATTCAAAGCAGTGGCAATGGGATCATGATAAGAATTCACTGGTCTTATCATGCTCTCCATCATTCTGAAGCAGCTGGTCTGATAGAAAGATGGAATAGCCCTGTGAAGTCACAGTTACAGCACCAGCTGGTTGACAATACCTTGCAGGGCTTGCACAAGATTATTCAGAAGTCTGTACATACTTTAAAATCAGCACTCTATACATGGTACTATTTCCCCCATAACTAGGATTCACAGATGCAGAAACCAAAGGACAGAAATGAAAGTGGCACCACTTGCCATTACCCCTAGTGACTCACCAGCAAAATGTTTGCTTCCTGTTCTTACAATTTTATGCTCTAGAATTATGTTCTAGAACTCTTGGTTCCAGAGGAAGGAATGTTTTGATTAGGAACCACAACCATGATGCCATTGAACTGGAAGTTAAGGCTGCCACCTGGCTATTTTGGGCTCTTTATGCCTCTGAGTCAGCAGGCTAAGAAAGGTGTTATGGTGTTGGCTGAGGCGATTGACCCAGATTACCAAGGGGACGTTGGAGTACTATTTCACCGTGGAGGTAAGGAAGATCACGTGTGGAATACAGGGGATCCATTAGGGCATCTCTTAGTACTGCCATGTCCTGTTATTAAAGTCAATGTAAAATTACAACAACCCAATACAGGGATGAAGGTTTGGGTCACTCCATCAGGTAAAGTAGCATGACCAGCTGAGGTGCTCACTGAAGGCAAAGGGAATACAGAATGGGTAGTAGAAGAAGGTAGTTATAAATACCAGCTTTGACCATGTGACCATTTATAGAAATAAGAATTATTAATTGTGCTCCTTATTGTGTTAAGAATATGTCTCTATGTATATATACTGCACATATTATGTGATTATCTTTGTTTTTGTTTTTCTTCTTCTTTATCATGTACCATGATAAAGTCATGAAACTTATTGACTTTATATTAGTATTTAAGTATTGTTAACTTTACATCATAGCGTTTGCATTTAAGTCATGGGATATCAGGAGACGAGTAAATATCATCTAAGAACTTTATCTCTTCTTTTGGGAAAGGTATTAATGTGTTTTCAGTTGTACACAGGATAGTTGCATCACGTTAGGTGAAATCATTGTGTTATTGTCCCATTTGAAGATTAAGTATGGTCTAAGGAGATAAGCATGAACACCAAGTTGACAAGGGTTGGACTTGTGATGATTAATTCTAGGTGTCAACTTGATTATATTAAGGTATACTGAGAAACCTAGTAAAGCTATCTTTTTAGGTGTGTCCATGAGGGTGTTTCCAGAAAAGATCAGCATGAGAGCCTGAGTGGACTAGGTAGGAAAGATCCACCATCAATATGGGTAGAAACCATCCAGTCTGCTGGAGGTAGAGACAACAATAATGGAGAAAAAAGGCAAATTATTCTCTCTATCTGCTGGAGCTGGGATACACTCTGGTCTCCTGTTGTAGATTTCAGAGCTCAAGACTCTTCAGCTTTTGGGTTCCAAGACTTACACCAACAGCACCACCAGATTCTCTAGTTTTGAGGCCTTCAGACATGGACTGAACCATGCCACCAGCATTCAGGACTTACACACAGGACACCACTGGCTTCCCTGGTTCTGAGGCCTTCAGACATGAATTGAGCCAATCTACTGAAATCCAGTTTGTAAACAGCCTATCATGGGACTCCTCTTCGCAATCACATGAGCCAATTCCCCTTAAAAATCCCTTCACATATATTTATAAACATATCCTGTTTGTTCCGTCTCTCTAGAGAACCCTGACTAATAGAAATGTATTCATGGTTTTAAGGCCTTTTAAAGTTTTACTTTTGTGAGAGGGTTCAATGGAGAGCTTTAACGCAGATGAGACTTGAAGCTTTTGAAGAAGATCTAACCTTTTGATGAGGTTAATAAAACTCAGATCTTGAATATGTAATGATGGTAAGACCATGGTGTTCATAAACTTGGTACTTGATGCTTCCCCAAAGTGCTAAGATTTGAATGCCACAATACTAATTGATTCATGTTTTTGTCCATTAATGGTCCATGGTTTTCTTTAAATGAAGTTTATTTCAAAGTTCATAGACATAAGTGTTCTGCGAAACTGCTGGGGATCCAAGGCTCACAGGGGACAGAAGATGCTACACCTTGCTCTTTGCACCACCCTCTACAACCAGTTATTGCCTACACCTATATCTCTTAATATCTTCTTTTATTTTTCATTAAATCTTTTAAGTTAAAATAGCAACATTATAAAATATACAAAATTTCCTGTATAGCACCAAACTTTCAGAAATGAAGCATTTACCTTCTTACCTACTTTTAGACTTTTTGAAAGCATCCTGATGTTTTTGAACTTTCAGATTATTCTTCATCTTCAATTAGTTTTCCCCACATCTATCCATCTTTTCTTAAATAGTACAATATGCAAGAAAATAAACTATCACATGACTAATGTTATTTGGGTTACTTAAGACACAGGAGTGTGTTTTTTATAAAAACTCTATGAAGTAGAACTTCTGCTTTTATAGATAATTTCAAACAATGTCTAGGTAGTTTTAATAACCTGGAATATGTTTAATTTTTTTTAAGTTATTCAATTGGTTTGACTCAACCAAGTTAAGTTTAATAAAAGATAAAGACTAAATAATAGTAATAATAATCATAATCAGTGATCTGCTGGGAGAGGTTTTTTGATATAATCACGAAAAAGTGCAATTTGGACAAAAACTTCTCCAGAAAGTTTTCATTGAATTTTAGACTCAAAGGGTCAAAACAGTACAAAAATAACAACTCCTTGCATACTAGGGGTCTTCAGACCAGAGAATTTTGAAAGGCCTAAAGTTATCTATATCTATATTATGGTTCCTCAGCAAAATGAAAAGATAAACAACCAGAAAATCAGGGGATGAACCCAAGCTCAGATCCAAGATGTTTAAGGGAAACTGGATCAGAATGCACAGAGAAAGGATACAAGCATGAACCAGAATATGACTTTTAATTTATAATACTGCTACCTTACATGGTTTTTAGCACATTTAATCTTCAAAATCCTCTGAGGTAGATTAATTATACCTGTTTTAAAAATTTGGAAACAGGCTGAAATTTAAGTCTGCACATCTAATAATGTAGGGGAATTCTGTCTTCTTTGTGATGGAAAATGTGTTCAGATATTTATGTTACACTTATAGACACCCAATAGGTGCTCAAGTAATACTTGTCAAGTCATGCGGCTAATCTTACTATGTAACAAAAATTGTAGTGTGAGTTTTTATGCTTTTTTTCATGCAACTGACTCTGCTAGGTTTAATTACTATAGTCTTTTCATGGAAGTGGAAGCTCGGTTTAGAAAGGTTAAATATATTTTCTATCGCCGTATAGTCAGCAAGTAGCCAAGGTGGAATTTGAATTCAAATTTAAATTCTTGCTGTCTGCTTCACAGGAAGGACTTTCTCTGTGAACTCCAGTATTGGGTTAAGGCTGGAGGAAGTTTGTTTGCGCTATTACAGAAGATAATAATCTTCTGTAAGCATGATTCTCTGTGCAGCTTTATCTCAAGCCAACTGTAAATTTTCTATCTGAAAACGACTTTATAAAATAAAGACATTAGGGGAAGCTGTATGAAGGCTACACAGGAACAATATACTACCTATGCAAAAATTGGGCCTTTTATTTTTTAAGAGAAAATCTATGACTACCTCAGAATGATAAATGCCATTTGGCATATTATGCCACTTGCCAAAACAGGCTAAGCAGGCAAATCAATGAAAAATGAGAAAATGTATTTAAATTTTTAATAAAACATAATTTCTAAAATTTGAATTAAATACTTATCACAAATCTCTCTTAAACAAATTACTCAATAAACAGAAATATATCTTCATTGCTAATGTATTTAAATAAGCATTCTTATTAAGCACTGCTCCCTGGAGTCCTGTTCCTCCAAAGAGAGACTACAGCATGGAATGTACAGGTTTATGAGCCAGAGTCTTCTTGTAAATCTCATATGTAGCCGTCCAACTAGGAGCTGGGTGATGTTTGTTTGTTTGAGTCCTTCATTTGATACTTGGTTATTAAGCCCATCTTATCAACCCCACTAGGCAATGGAGTTACAATGGACAAGATATAGACATAGATCTTGTTCTCATGGAATTTAAAATCTAGATAGAAAAAAAATAATTTTAAACTATTACGCAAGTTATTCTACAAAA
Organism: Cynocephalus volans; assembly: GCF_027409185.1. Taxonomy (NCBI): domain Eukaryota; kingdom Metazoa; phylum Chordata; class Mammalia; order Dermoptera; family Cynocephalidae; genus Cynocephalus; species Cynocephalus volans. The sequence continues at coordinate 71,303,835 of NC_084469.1, forward strand.
ATAATTTCACAAATAATTACAAAATGAGATAAATGTTCTGAAGGAATAATAATGTATTTTTTAAAAAGCATCCAACAATGAAATCTGATCAAAAATAAGGAACCCTGAAAATTTCCCCAAAAACCTGACATTGAGCAGAAATGAATAATGCATATGTAGGACTAAAGGAGGAAAAGGAGGAAAAGATAGTAAAAAGAGATAATAGAGAGACAATTCCAAGCAAAAACAAAAGGCTTGAATAAGGAGTCCTGAGCTGAAGACATTTAACAATCTGAGAAAAAACAAAAATCTAAGAGACGAAAGTGGAAAGGGGTATGATATGCAGCCTGGAGAGGAAGGGAATGTAAGACCACACATGGAGGGCCTTGAACACCACTAACATTTTTTTTATTTTATTGTAATGATACTAAAGATAGTAACATTTTCTTTTTCTTCCCTTTTACTTTTTCTTTTCTTTTGTTTAAATCTGAGTGCCTATGAATTTAACTATCTGTCCTAAAAAAAAAAAAAACAGACTTAATTAAAAATTAATTGTCAATATTTTGCATAAATGCATATTCTTGGAAGACTGAAACAAGGGTTCATTTATTCATCTGATCATCTCATGTAGCAAATACTAAAATGCAAGACAGCATTCTGGGAACTGTGGATGTGGCACTGAAGAATACAAAGTCCTAAGATAGACTGAGTGTATGTATGAAAAGGGGTCCTCTGTTCTTTTTGAATTTTATGTGATTTGAATAGCAAGGGCATATTATGTTTCCCTAATAGAAAGGTCCCAAGAGTTATTAACAGGCATTTAAGGGGGGAAAGTTATTTCTCTTTCCCCCTAAATAAAGACAAAGCCCTCTTATGATGCACAGTAGGTAGGTTTCCTCTCTGAAATTCCCCTATTAAGAAAAAAAAAATTCTTAAAGAACTACTACATTTATGTGCTACATCCATTAAATACATGATTTAATAAACCAATCAGTACAGAGCACTAGCCATCGCATAAAACAAAGCAGGACTATTTTCTAATGTTTGACACAGTGATACCCATTACACTAGTTCTATCTCATGATAAAAAAGAAAAAAAAATCTTCCACCGATTTGAAGTCACAGTAATTTTTATGTCTAAGCTTAAACATTGTTTATTTATGTCGTTTTTGTTTTTATTACTTTCCTAGATTGAGCCACAATTTGCCAGAATTGCAAACTTATGATTGTAAAGGTGATACATGAGATGGTTTAAGCACAAATGTATACTTGTCCAATTTTAATTTAGATCTCCTCAATGGTACCCAGAAATTTTAAGTTTTACTCACCCAAACAGACAATTAGGGGCATCCATTTTGTCACAAAACAGGTGCATGTATTCAAAGGCACACAAGACAGTTTTCTGTGTTCTAGGAAAAAAGTGGTAGAGAAGAAAACTTTCATGATTAGATTTAGGAAAGTTTCAAAGAAATGGAACATTTCAACAAATTCCTGAAAGGTGAGTATGCACTTGAAATGAGTGCAGGAAGTGGGAGTGGTAAACACAAGAAGATATTTCAGCCTTGGCAAAACAGCATTCGGGGAAACAAAGATGTGTGAAGAACATGACTTGTCCTTTATGCAGAAAAAAAAAAAAAAAATCACATGCTACCCCTCAATTAAGTGAAATGTTTAGTTTCTTCAGAAACATGTATTTTTCTGTGGAATGCTTAAGGCCACGGAATGCTTTGAGAAGTTTTGGAGAACTGAAATCAATGAGCAAGTTTCTAAATGGAGATATTTCTGCTCAAACCAAAGAATCATTTTGTACTTGACCTGTCCAGCAAAGAGAAGGCAGCTTGTAGAGATTTCAGTTACTGGAAATATTCAAGAGAACATGCATCAGCTGCCTCTCAGAGAAAATTTGTACCGAGGAAGGACTAGATAACCTAAGAATCCATCCAAATCTGAGAACTTATGATTTAATTTTTAAAGGCAGCTTTTCTGACACAGAGAGAGAAGTTCTTAAAATATTGTGTTGGTTTTAAATATAAATGGTTTTTTTTTCCCATTGCTTAAATTTTTAATAATCTACCCAACTCAAAGTGTGTGGGAGGCCAGCTCAAGTAGAGAAGTTCTAGAAATAGACATCTGATGCTGCAACCCACTGTGAAAAACCTTGAAAATGGTACATTTAGAGCTTTAGAATCATGCTGCCATATTCCATCATTAAAAGAACGGCACAGACCTGGTAATATAGAGGTAAATTATTTTTGGAGGTTAGTAATGCACAATGCTATTTAATTTGATTTATTTAAGCTCATATTTCTCAAAAACAGTTGAAACAATGATGAGTTATTTTTTCCCTGTAAAATTTAGTCATTTTATATAGCATAAAATATATATTATATTTTATAAATGACTATTGGTATTATACACAATATTGAAATATTATACATTCTACAATTAAAATTTAATCATTAAAATAATCTCATTATGCTCACTCTTGAAGAGGAATGCAATTTTTCTTTAAAAAAGCATGTCTTTTCCACATAAATATTGAAGCAAACAAATTATGAAAGTCTTAGGACTGATGGAGCCCATTCCACACCTTGTTTCACTTAAGTATTGTCAAAGACAGTGAAGACTAGAGAGAAAATATGACTTTTCTAAGGCCACACAAGTACTTGAAGCCAAAGTGGAACCAGAATAGAAATATCAGAATTCCTAATATGCATTTTTGTCACAACCCTGACAATTACTGGATGGAGAGCCCGCAATAACACCCTATCTCCAGTAGTAATGTTACTCTATATTGTTTCCCTTGACTGATGGAACAAATGGTATGCAGTAACAAGAATATGCCATAAAATCCCATTAATTCAACAACTATGTGTCAAGCACCAAATGTGTACAAAACAATTTACAAGGTGGCTTGAAAGTTGAAATCACTAATAACACATTTTTGTTCTAGAATATAGGAATCTCACACAAATCAAAAGTATTATCAACTATTAATAAAAATAGTGGCTTTAACTACTTATAGGACATTTAGATTAATAAAGTATAGTTGATGTGTTGAGAATTTTAACAAAGACCCACAATTTTTTGACCTAATATTCAATTTAAGGGAATCTATACTATCACAGAGAACAAGTTTTATAAATGAAGATGTCTACCATGACATTACTCATAACACAGAAAAACCAATAATATCCTTTCCATTTAAAACGAGTGAATAGCTAAGTTAATTATGGCATATATGATACATGCAAATGTCTACAACATTTTAGGAGCAATCTAATGATATGGAGCATGCTTATATTAAAATTTAACTTTAAACAAGCTAAATAACTTTAAAAATAAAACACTTAAATATCACATAAAAATTTCATTTGGAAAAGGATTATAAAGAGAAAGATAATATATGAACAATGGGTACCTTAATGGTGTAAGCATTTTAAATATATATATATATATATATATATATATATATATATATATTTATATATATATATATATATTAGTATTTCCAAAATTTCCTAAAAACTGTAAAATGACCATTTTAAATAAAATAGGGAAAATATGCTCAGGATATATGAGTGTCTGTCTACATATGTGCACACATGTTATAGGCATACAAGTACACACACACACACACACACACACACACACACACACACACACACTCCACCCTCTTCTCCACAGAGAAATAGTTTCTAATGGGCCAGGTTTAATGTATAAAGATTTGGTAATAATTCTATCAAGTATTTACCTACAATTAATGTTTTTGTTGCACTTAAAGTATCTTAGAGGATTTGTTCTCCTAAACATTTTTCAATTTCTCCCATATATGTAAGGCAAAGTAACTTGAAACTAGACACTGAATCATCAAATGTGTTTCTCAAATTCATATGAAGTCTGAATTAGTGAGAAGTCATTCAATGTCATGAAATGTTATAAGTCAAGCGAAGAGCAAAGGATAATGGGATTGCACTATGGACTCTTGGTATTCCATCTGCACCAATGTAGTAATTGCCTTTATGTCAACAAAGACATGGCCTTGTAATATGTTCATATTGAGAACATTAACTACAGTCTCAATTCAATTATTGTTTTTAGATGTGTATGAAACTAAATCTTGTTTCGTGCAAGGTTTCCATCTCCCATATAGAAAATAGAGCTCAATTTTAAAGATAAAATGGAGCTAATAGCTGTCTCCTAATAAGAAGTAGTGTTTATATGCCCTATAATGTTCTAGGAACTCCATATTAACTACACATTTTTGGTAACCCAAGGTGACTGGTCAGTGCAGTCATACACATGCAGGTTTTAGAATGACAACTGAGCTTATATGTTCATGAGGGTACTTCAAAAAGATTGTGGAAAAGTAGAATTAAAAGATAATACAAATTTTTCCATTAACTTTTTAAAGTACCCTCATATAACTCAATGCCTGCTTTTTATGCTACATGGCCTCTGGGAGACTTTTTCTCCTTGATTAAGAGGTAATATTTGTGCTCAAGTAAGTTAACTAGCTCTGCTAATTACCAAAAAAATTATTTTTTAAATTATATTATGAAACAATCTATTGTAGAGCAGTAAGAATCCAGGAGGCCAAATTGTGAGGGGCCTCTATGTGAGGTGAAAAATTGGCCTTAGATAATTCCCACACCCTGTTATTCTATTGGATGCTTATAAGATATTATTTACTTATTTCATGGGGGAAAACATGTTCTGTACTCAAACATGTTTTGAAAATTTGTGGGGGGGAAATCAGCATCATAAAACAGGCTTCTTTATTGCAAGACTTACAGTATTAGTCTCTTATTTAATAAATTATTTTCAGAACACAATGTGGGAAATACTCAAGAGACTGTTACTACTAAATCACACTGACTCAAGTCTGTGCATTACCTCATTCATGAATATTTCCTACTGATTGACTTTGCCTACCATGTAGTTAGAAACATTGTGACTCTAAAATTCCATATATCCCCTAATTCTTCTCTGTTCCCTCTTCCCACTCTTCCCTGAGTTTGTCACTCTCAGTTCCAAAATTTAATAATAAAACAAAAATTAGTGCTTAATTAAAATAATTTCAGAAATAGTTATTTCTTAAAATAATGGCAAACTGGTTGTCTGGCCCTCCAAAGACCAAGTCTGTTTGTTTTTCTGCAAGTCTAAAGGTGACTACATGTAAGTTAAGTTGTCTTGAACAAGCCACGTAAGTGTCTTAACATGGCACATTTCAATTTATCTCTCAATTTGAGATAGTTACATGTACTTTTAAGGTTTGTTTTTTTAAAAAGGCACAAAGTAAGATATAAGAAATGCCTATAGTAGTTCCTAGCACATAGTAGGCATTCAAAATTAATGGCTGTCAAGAGTTGGAACAAGCCCAAATGTCCATCATCAGATGAGTGGATACGGAAAATGTGGTACATCTACACAATGGAATACTACTCAGCTATAAAAACGAATGAAATACTGCCATTTCCAACAACATGGATGGACCTTGAGAGAATTCTATTAAGTGAAACAAGTCAGGCACAGAAAGAGAAATACCACATGTTCTCACTTATTGGTGGGAGCTAAAAATTAATAAATAAATTCACACACACACACACAAAAAAAAAAAAACCGGGGGGGGAGAAGATATTACAACCACAATTACTTGAAGTTGATACAACAAGCAAACAGAGGGGACATTGGTGGCGGGGAGGGGGTGAGGGAGGAGGGAGGGAGGTTTTGGTGATGGGCAACAATAATCAGCCACAATGTATATCGACAAAATAAAATTTAAAAAAAATAAAAAATAAAATTAAAAAAATAAAAAATAAAAAATAAAAAGAAATAAAAAAAAATAAAAGCCAAAAAAAAAATAATAATTAATGGCTGTAATAATGGCCTATAGAATGTTAAAACAACTTGCTGAAAAAAGTCTTCCATTTTCTATTTTTAAAAGAGCAAATATTAATGCATGATTTGGGGAAGGGATGTGTGTCAAAACTACTTTTGGTTTCAGTTTGGGTAAGTGTTAGAAATAGCAATGAACTTATGCATGGCTGATGGGTAAAATTAGTTATGTCTGTGTAATTAGGTTGAGAAAGCTGGTATCTATCAAAATATTTCCTCCCATCTCAGCTGAGCATACTGCTATTTTTTGCAAACATACACAGTATATCTTGCCATGGAAATTAGCATATCTTTCAGTATCTATAAGAAATAAGGCCAATTAGAAAGGTAACCAGGCATCAGCCTTATAAAATGATTTTCAAAATGCTTGCCCTCTTTATTTTTGCTAAGCTTTCATCACAATTTGAATGTGTGACTTAAATAAGTGAACTGATTATAGTCACATGTTTGTACATGGGTAGAAAGAACTTGTATTTGAGGGAAAAGAGAATAAGTGGTAGAAAAATAAAATAAAAATGATAAAAGATATAAGAAAGACATATAAGAAGACAGAAGGAATCATCCATGCTAAAGGACAGAGGTTAAAATAAGTCATGTCATAAAGTAAGTATTAGAGATTATTTGCAACACACCTTCATTTTCTAGATTTAAAAAAAAAAAACAAAAAACTGACAATAAGGAAGAAATGTGGCTGATCCAAGCTTGCACAGTATGTTCTGAGGTCTATGATTTGATGGTCAATATGCAACACGTTTGTTCAGTGTTCTGGGTACCAGATAGAATTTGGGTCTTTTCACTCCCTCACATTCTTCATGTATTTAATTATATATTTTCTCTCAATGTGACCATGGTGGTTTCTATTCTCCAACCTGGCTCTAAATTTCTTCATAACACTTATAACCATACCACATTTTAAAAAAAAAAATTTTGTGTGTATCCTTCCCCCATCCAGAATATGAGCTCCATGAAAAATGGATTTTTGTGCCTTGTTTTTTCTTTTCACTGCTGTATCATCACAACTGAGAACAATGTATGGAAAATCTTAAGATCCCAATAAATATGTTTTGAATGAATGAAGTACAAAAATGAGAATAAGAAGCATCTAAGTGGTATAAATACCAGTGAATGTCTTTTACCAGCTGAGTGATACTAGGTGAGTTATCTACTTCTCTGAATCTTACTGTCTCTCCTATTAATCTGACTGATGCCATATGCTACAACGGTTGTTAAGAAGAGAGTCCTGGCCAGATTGGTCAAATCCAGTGAGAAAATCAAGGGATGATGTAAGAAGACCACTGTTCTAACCAATATTGCCAGTGCTGCTGTGAAGGTTAAATAACGAATACAAATGGTTTTAACAGATTAGGTACAAAATTAATATTAGAGGAGAAATGGAGCTGACCCTGCTTCTAACCATTTCCTTTAGGGTAAAATGTTGGATGGACACACACACACACGCATGCACGCATGCACGCACGCACACGAGATGGCAATATTGTTTTTCTGTCTATTACGAGAAACTTTTGCACAAGGACGAGGTCAACGCAACAACGTAAATTAAGAAATGTATGCGTACACTGGGAGAGCAAGAACTGGAGAGTAACAGGTCCCGAACATTAAGAGATTTTCTTGGGTTAATCAAGTTAGGGAAAAACTCTCTACTAGATGGCTATGCCAAGGACAATGTCCCCCTCCCACGTCATTCTCACTTAGGGACAAAATATGGCTCTTTTATATATGAGTACTTCAAAAAGTTCATGGAAAATTCATACTATCTTTTAATTCTATTTTTTCACAAACTTTTTGAAGTACCCTTGTATATAAAAAAATGGGTGAAAAAATCTAATTAACTCAGTAAGAAGGGAACCCATGATGGAGTCTAAATGTGTGTATATGTGCACATGTGAATCTCTATCATTTTTAAAAATATGTAAAATAATGCTCCTTTGGTTTGGATTCCCTTTCTCTGCACCTTATATTTGCTCTTCATATACTACCTGCTTCCACTAAAAATTTTAGTCACAGAGACATGAAGTGTAAGTTTCTTGAGAGTAACTTTGCCTTCTTCTCACTTATAATCTTAATACTGGGAAAAGGATATTTATTTAATACTGAATGAATGAATAAATGAAATTATGAGTCTAGGTCTTGAAAAGGAAAAAGAAGCAAGAACACTAATATCCAAACACAACTAACTTACTGTGACTGAGAATTAAGATTAGCTTTGAATGTCCTTGTGTCCAGACAAAAAAGAGAATTTAATAGATTACACAATTATAATTTTCTAAAAGAACATGTGTTCTATATTTTATAACCTCCTACAACCATGCCTCACACATGAACACACAATAAATATTCCCTGAATGTCATGAGATTTCTGTGTATCATTTATGGGTCACCTATGTAGCTCATATGTCCTTCTGAATAGTATTTTTTAAGAGGTCTCAGTTGTTATGTTACTCAGATAGACAACTAAGCCCCAGGGTGAGGATTTAGCTCCATAAAAGCAACCACTTTCACCTTATTTTTATTTTTATTTTTTTTTTACCTTCTCCCATGCTAACACTTGGTTGAAGTAAGACTCTTTTTTTGGATGTTTGCATCTCTGAACTTAATTAATATAGAAGTCCTGCCATACCACACGAAGTGTTTTGTGATAATAGGTAACAGAGCTTGCATTAAAAAGAGGGAGTATTAACTGTCTAATCTAGCTGCCTGATATTATAACTTTTTGGTGTTCATTGTATTAAACTAAGCAATGTACTGTCTCTCTCTCTCTCTCCCTCTCCTCAAAATCTTCATTGTAAGCAGACAAAATAGTTTCTTCCATACTTTTTTCTTGCTAAGCTCTTTAAAGTTCTCTCTCATTTGATCAAGAAACAAACAAAAAAACTTAAAGGTTTTACCATTTGACAGGTAAAGAAATGGGGGGGGTGGCATCCAGAAACATTAAAACTCTCTCACCCTCATACAATCAATAAGGCATGGAGTAGAAATTTGACTTCACGTATTTCTGACACGAAGTTCACATTTTAATCCATTTTCTATAATGGAAACATTCTCTTGTCGGGCAAAATCAAGGGTAAAAGCAAAGAAAAAGTGGTAGGACAATCTTGGGGGGACAATTATTATCATGTTTCTGATGAGATTTATATGTATCCTAGGGCCATACACAACATAAAGCAACAGGAGGCACCAGAGCATGCTGCTGTTTCTAAACTGCTCTTCCACACTGACCTCCAACCTTTGATCCTACTTGGGTTTTGGTCATTTTTTTCCTAATAATTTTCTATGTCTGGTTGTTTCTATCATTAATCTTCAGACTTAGTTCTCATTTGGAAAAACTTTTAACACATGCATAACAATTTAATTCTAACCCTATCAATCCTGGGGTGATATGTGTATATTGCTTATGTTTAGGGATGGGGTGGGGAAGCTGTTTTATTCATGAATGCTAACATAAACAAAATTCAAAAGATTCAGAGAAATTGTGACAGTTTTTTATATAATGTTGGCCAAATATTACTGGTACCTTGATGTATCCAGGAAAATCTGTAACAATATGCAACTATAATGAACAGTATACAAGATACTTTTTTTTTTCAAAATGTATTATTAGAAAAGATGGACCATATATTTATTAGTTACTTACTATGTCTTAGCCATTGGATGCTTCCAGAATAAGATCTTGTCCTTGATCTCATTCCTGTGTAAATAAGTAAAGATTTCATCATTTTTAAAAACAATATAAGGAAACACAAGCTGCTAATGGAACATGGCAAATACCAGGCTGTGTTTTACCTCACTCTATTTCTGCCCATTGCTTTCTTTTCTCTATGTCTGGATGCAACACCAAAATCCTTCTTATCATGATGCTTAAGAAGCCACTACCAGTCAGAACTGTCATAAAGCCTACATATAATAAGAGCTACAGGTTTACAGGAATGAACACTAACTTGTTAAGTGATTGAAAAGATATTGTGATTTCTCTTCAACAACAAAAAAAAGTCATTTCTTCTGTAAAAAAGCAACAGATATAAGAGCATGAAGGATTAGCATGCAAGAGAAATCTATATTGATGACACTGTTGAACTAGGAACAAGGTTAAAAAAAACAATCCACACCCAAACTGGAAGACACCGTATTTAACCATCCTAGGTTTTGTAGCTATTGTTGGTGTCTTTACTGTACATCTAGGATCTCACCACTAAAGTGTCCTCCAGCCACTTTCCAACTATCAGTGTCTGCCTTTCTTTGCTGGAAGACTGTCCAAATCATGGCAAGCCAAAGTGCAAAAATGCAGCTAAATTAACATTTCTCAGTGGTGCACAACAGCAGAAATGAGTTGGTATATAAATTTCTCATCTCCCTCACCCTTCAGTTAAGGTAACTCTGAGTTGTGTACTTAATACTGTTTCCCAGAGTTTCCCTGAAAGATTAAGTTTCAATCACCCATAGTGTCGGCTGGCTTGATAATGAACCCTTTATTGGTTGCATTTTCTTCTGTTACTTCCCTGCACTCCTTTCAGTGTTCCCTAGAATTACCTCCCAAATAAACTACTTAAACTTGATTTTATGTTTCTGAGTCTGCCTCTAGGGGAATCCAAACTAAATTTTTTTTTTGTCTTTTTTGTGACCGGCCACACCACGCTCAGCCAGTGAGTGCACCGGCCATTCCTATATAGGATCCAAACCCGCAGCGGAGGTGCTGCTGCGCTCCCAGCTCCCAGTGCCGCACTCTCCGGAGTGCGCCACAGGGTCGGCCCCCAAACTAAATTTTAATCATCCCATTTTATCACGGTGTCCCCTACACACACACACACACACACACACACACACACACACACACACACACACACACACACACACACACACACACACACACACACACACACAATCTATCAAGGCCACACAATTTTATCTCAGAATTAACTTTTAAGAGTCTCAATTCTTCTACCTGTCCTCTACTCTTGCCTTAGTGTAGGACTTCATAGGTGTGATAGTTTATCTTCAAACAGAGCTTTCGATGTTATCCCTCTGCTTATAACTTCTTAATTCCTTGTTGTCTATAAAGTGCATCTTAATTATGGTTGGTATAAGACATTCACTATTTGTAATCTGACTCTGAAATGGAACTTTTAGCTTCACCTTCCTTGAATACTTCACCTGTCACATGGACAGACTAACTGTGCTTCACCCATGCCAGGGGATTTTAGGATTTATTACCATTACTTTTTTCCCACAGAAAATTCTCTTCCTGTCTTTCCTGAAAACTTCAAGGTTTCTTTCAAAACTTATCTCAGACTTCCTCACTTTGGTAGAGATAGGCAGTAAGTGTTCTGTGTTCCCATAGCATTCTGTTCCCATACCTATAATTGCACTTGTTGAATTGTGAGGCCATTTACAAGCTTCTGAACTTACTGGTGTGCTAGATTTTCTTCTCTTGTTGGAGAGTGAGCATGTTTTTATAGACTTTGAATCCCCTATACTAACACCATTTCATCACAGAAGCAATTAGCAAAGAATGTAAAATAGGCAGCACAAATTTGGCTTCTCTAATACTTTTATGTACAAACATTTCTCAATAAAGAACGCTTGCAAACATTGTTAAAGAAAAAAGAATAGGTAGGATGCATTTGACATTGTTGGCCATTTCCATTCCATTTTATCTAGAGCATAAAGAAAAAGCTTTCTTTTTAGAAAGAAACATTCCCAGTTTGAAAAAACTACCCTCCTGCATAGACCTTTAGAGAAAGTTGGATGAAGCTAAAAGCAGCTTAACCTACTTCACAGTTTTGCCTCAGGCCAGCCCTGACTGAAAGTACTACCAAATGGGAAAGAATTTGAGTCAAATCAATATGAAATCAGGATATAAATCTGTGCTCTCTCTGTTTAACTGCATGTTCATTGGTTGACATTTTAACCCCTCTATTTTGAGCTCTAAAAAAGTTGAATTTATGGAACAATTAAGAACTTTGGTATAAAGAGAACAAAAGCACCAAATGCTATAGGATCACAGAACCTACTGACATTAAAATAATGGACCAGATAAAAGTAGACTTCTCAGGAAAGGTGATGGTTATCTAATTCCAAACTTGCAAAGCCTATTAAGGGAATTTGTACATGTGACATTGCGATAAAATGTCATTAAATGTTCAAAAAAATGTAACTTCTTTTTGTTCACATTTTGTAGAGCCAAGATTTGAAATTATGGAGATTAAAAACGCTCTTCAGAAAGTTTCAATTTGGTTAGAGTCAAACCTGGTTAAATTGTTCGAAGTTCAAAGCTGACAGGCAAACCTGCAGCCAAGGCTTTAATTATTACCATGGACCTCTATGGAGTGGAAATACTGCCACATAATTAAAATGTGCCTTTATTTATTTTTTTCCAGGCACCTGATATTTAGATTTTAGAAGCTGATTCTGAAGATTTCCTGACCTTTGGCAAAACATTCATTCAGTTTTCAACCCTGAACTTCCAGGTGAGTTGAAATGATTACAGGCCTTTGAGGTCATCTACAAAGCAGTCTTATTGACCAGTACAGTCTGCTTAACACAGTTTCACTGTTTAAGAAATTTCTCTGTGAGTAGCCGTATTGCTGAGTCTCAGACCTAGAAGGCTAGGATAACTTCACAATCATTAAAATCAATAGACTTTCGGAAAGTAATACTGCACTAAGAACAGAACCACATTTTTACTCTTTGTTTACAGACAAATTTGTAAACACCTCTGTTGGGAAAATAGAATAATTTAATCAGGCTCCCCTCGCCTCAGGGCTGGTTGGGTGTGGTTCAGTAAACATTGGGGTGGAGGGAGTTAGTGCACCTGCACCTTGCCACCACTTTGGCTGGTGTTTACTGCCTGGGGCGGCCACTGTCAACACAACCATGCTTTTCCAAATCTATGGCTTCCAAGGACCTTTTGGCTGGTTACCTAGCTCACAGACCTGAGTGAAGGGGTCTGGCTACTCAGCCTGGGGTGTGCGGGGTCTGGTGACCCAGCCTGGCGTATGAAGGGTTTGTGACCCAGTCTGTGAGTGGGCTTGAGGCATCTGAGAGCTCCAGACCCAGCCTTAGTTCAACAGTCGGCCCAGTCAGCAGGATTACCAGCACGTAAAAGAGCCCTACAACTAGCGTGGCCAAGTAGCTTTACAATTGGTGTCACCAACAGAATTAAGAGCTAGACAATTGGTGCTGTGAGGATTCCAGGCCTTAGCCTAGCCAGACAACCTATTTCCCTTAAATTAACAATAGCATAGTCAAGTAAAAGTATATATTCTGCCTTATGTGGATCTCAGTTCATCATTACAAACCAGACATTTGGCAGTTGTGTGCTAAATTCCGATTCCTAGAATAGAAAAATGAGTAACCACACTTCCTGATATCAAGGGGTTTTATTACAACAGGAGTGAGGTCTCTAAGTTTGCTAAGTGTTACAATAAAGTATATTTTATATATATATATCTTTCATATATATACATATTTCATATATTCTGTATGAGTGTAAGCCATCTGAGTTTCAAGTGAGTGTGTGAATATCAGGAATAATTCATGGAAAATGTAACAAGTAAAGCCAGCTTTAGACCATGAGTTTACCAGTTGGAGGACAGTGGAGCAGACTTGCACCAGTGTCGTGCGTTCTAAAAGAACATAGGATCTTGTTAGAAATGGTTAGTGATTTTACTAAAGGCTGTGATGAGAGGATTAGGAGCTAGAATGAGAAAAGTCTTTCACAGTAGGGCAGAGTAAAGATTCAGCATCACTGGAGGGTTATGAGAATGAGTAACATTTGGTTGCATTGCTGTACATTTAGAAAGATTAATTTAGTGCTGGAATGGAAAAGTGGGCAGAGTGGGAAGGAATCCACAGTGAGACCAGTAAGTACAGAGGACATAGGCATACTCTCCAAAGCTTAAAAAGTTAAAGTAACACCAGGGAGAAAAAGAAGAATAGTTTGAGGAAATTTATGAAGTGAGATGGATCTGATGATATTCCTTTGAGGCAGATGGAAATGTGGATATAAACAATACTTAGGCCAGTTGCTCAAAAGTACAGTAACTACAGGCCTACAAAAAGTGGGAGTCTCTTCTATATTTTTATTTTACTTAATCATAGCAATAATACATGGTAAGTATTTTATTCCATTTTACTGGTGAAATAATTTAATCAATTGTGTCCAATAGAGCCAGGATTAAAACTCAGGTTTATCTTACCCCACATCCCACCACCATGACACCATACTGCCTCTGGTTTTAAAATAGGTTAATTTTTAAATAAATGTGATAATTTTGCCATAGGATATTTAGTGCTCAAGATAACTAAGGTAGCATGCCTTTTGTCTCTCTACATCCGACAACTCACTGCATTTGTCAGGCAGAGAGTGTAGATTTTTTAACAGAGCACTACATTTCATTTTTAAATGTTTGCTTCTTGACTAGAATGACCTAGTAATTATCTCCAGATGTCTCCTAAATCCCTTAGCCTAGGTATTTTTTTCATGTATTAAGAAAATAGCCTGGGCGTCTTCTTACTCTGTTTTTGACACTATTCAATGATGTAGGAAAAAATGCTGCATGAATCCGCAGAAAATTAAAAGGCATCGAAATCAACTTTCCCGATTTCAATCTCGAAGGCGCACCTAGTAATTTGTAATATGTTAGAAATACTTGCAAGAAGTTTTTGTGAAAAGTGGTACATAATTTCAAAGATGATATGATAGAAATTTGTTAAAAATACAAGCATGCAATTATTTGCATTTTTAAAGAAAATAACTGTTTTAATGAGTTTTTCCCTCATGGCACAAATATTTTTGAGCAGAGAATCATCTAGCCTTGCCAATGTTATAATTTTTTAAAAAGTATATGTATATATACTACTCCTCAACATATCCTACTTTATTTTTATTTATTTTATTTTATTTTTTTTGTCTTTTTCGCAACCGGCACTCAGCCAGTGAGTGCACCGGCCATTCCTATATAGGATCCGAACCTGGCGGGAGCGTCGCCGCGCTCCCAGCTCCGCACTCTCCCGGGTGCACCACGGACTCGGCCCAACATATCCTACTTTAATCTTTTTACTAAAAAAATAAATAAATGAGCAGAGAACACCATAGCTGAACTGTATCTAGTCCTTCCACTCTGTCCATATTTGTCATCCCATGAATTGTCATGCAAGAAGTTGGTTTGATGTTATGTTCTGGGTGACCATAGGAGGACACAGAGGAAAATCTTTATATTTCTGACAAACACTACGATCCAGTATATCAGTGATTCCTTTGTTCAGCAATCCTTACGTGAACATCCTCAGGACAATCCTTTCCTTGGACAAAAGTAGGAATGTTATTGTCTCCTGGTGAACTCATAATCTTCATTTTTAGTAGAAAATGAGAAGCACCAAAATTAAATTTTTACATTAGCTAAATGGATGCTCAGAACAAATATCCGTTTCTGATTGTATTAGTGAGGATTTTCCAGAGAAACCTGCCTAGAGGCTGTATTTGTCCTATTGATTATATATAGCCAATATTGGTCTTATATTTAAGATCAATTTAAAACCAATATTGGCTATATATACATAAATATATGTGTGTGTATGTGTGTGTGTGTGTATGTATATTAAATATGTGGAGAGAAAGAAAGAGAAGAGAAAGAGAGAGGTCTTAAAGACACACCTGGAAAAAATGTTTTACCAGCTAGCCGGCCATCTCTTAGCCCAGTCAAGCTAACACATGAAATTAACTATAACACTAATTATTACTTAACTTACTATTATACCTAAATAACCTAAATTATTATTTAACTATTTATTATTTAAACGACTATCTTAATATCTATTTCTCTCTATATCTACCTATCCCTCTCTCTATATAGGTCTATCTTTATCTCTCCCCACTATCTCCGTCTCTCTATGTCTATCTCTATTTTTATAATTATTTTTCTTTTCACCTGTCTATCACTATTATTCAGAGGCCACATGTTTCATCTCTATATTTTTTCAACTATCAACTGAAAACTTTCTAGCCCATTGGAAGGCAAGACTAATAAGTGTTTTGCTTCAATTTGTAATTGACTAAGGAAAGTAAGGAAAGGCTTATAAAAATTAGCCTGAAGTCTGTATTTTATTTTATGTTTATAATCTAATAGACACGTAAGTCTTTATCATAAGGATCGGGGACAATATTGCAGGAAGTTTAAGATTTACCCTTTGTCTCTGAGGTTTTACAGTGGTTACCAGACAACGTTTAGGTGTAGGTTTATTTTTATTTACCTTACATCTTGGTAAATAAAAGGATATGCTCCTTCAATCTGAGGTATATGTCTTTCCTTAAAATGCCATAAAATTCTCATTCATTTTTTTTTTCTGTCATTCCATTTTCTCTGTTACCTTTTCCCTTTTTATGGAAATCCTATTCAGAACATTAAGCTTATTTCTCTCTCTTTTTCATGTTTTAATTTCTCTTCTATTTCCACATTTAAAAATTTTTTTACTTTATTTCTTCATGTCTAACAGACAATTTTGTAACTCTCTTCAGGTATATCTAATCCAGTGTTTAATGTTGCTATTGTTTTTCATGCTAACCATTTTTATTCCTTAGTTTCTACATTAGAAATCAAGTTTTTACAGAAATCTGTTCTTGCATTCTTTTAAGAAAGAAGAAATATGTTTTTAAAGTAATATCTTCTTGAGGTTGTTGCATCATCATTAATTTGGGGGTGTGACTTTTACTGAGTGTTGTAATGGTTATTAATTTTTGTCGGTAAGGAGTTTCAGAAGTACTATTTCCTTGAGCTTCCATTCATCTGAAACGCAGATGCTTTCTTATAGAGTAATTTCAAATTTGTCATTGTAAGGGCTTTTACATTCTGAAATAGCTTTTATGTTTATTCTCAACTAGGCATCCTCAATGCCACATTGATAATGGGAATGAAAGCTCTACAACCTCTTATAAAACAGGCTCAGATTCTTTCCTAAATGTAGATCTTTTTCTCCATCTACAGCACTAGCAATTATCTAGTTTCTTTGCCACAATCATCATCCAGTGTGTGAATTCTTCAGTCTCTTTGTATAGACAGGAAACACTTTTGAGTTTCCTGCCTCATATCATACATGGGTCTGAGGTCTAGTCTTCCATTTTTGAACAGAAACTAATATTTCTATTAAGGTATGTGATTTTGCTACATTTTGCCTGTTCAGATTAAATTCTCTCTCATCTTCGATAAATAATTATTTTTTATAAAGTGAAAGTATTGGTCTTGTACAAGTATAAAATAAGCATGTATTTAATATTTTATTCAACTCATTGTTAATACCTGGCATATTTACAACAGGTTCAAAGGAAAAATCAAAAAAACAAAAATTTATGTAGAATAAAGGAATGTTGACATGAATATACATATGGATATAAAACTCGCTTTTTCCATTGGGATAAGAGAAGTCAATTTAACCTCCACTGAAAGAATATACTAGTATGTCTCCAGACAAAAATTATTTTGCATTGCTCTCAGTTTTCTACAATTTATAAAATTGCAAAATAGCTCAAAGGCAATGAAAGGTTAGAATCAGATAACACAGAAAAATGTGTTTAAACAATGCATGGTTTTCTGCTGGAGATACTCAGTAATCTTTTATTGCTTATCACAAATTTCCTTACATCTTAAATTTGAGTTTCTTCTAAGTTCTAGTCCCCTGGAGACTTGTTTTCTTTCTTTCAGGCTTGGCTGTGCATTTTTTTAAAATGTATTTTATCTAGTATAAAGTGTGGATATGGAGCTGCAGAGAGAAGTTTGAAGTCAGCTTAGTCTAACATATTGACTAGAATTGATTATTCCCCGTCTTTAAACTGTTAATCTAATTTTAGGATAAAAGTTTCTCTCTGTTCTCCTCCCAACATTTAGACTTGTTCTTCTATGTCTTCATTTAATTTTTCCCCCAGGTCTAACTTTTGGCAGTGTTTTCTAGGTTTTCTACTTGGTCTTTGTTCAATGTACATCACTGTCTATACTTGTAACGGCTTTCTCTATGCTGATGATCTGGAAATTGACACCTCTATCTCTCTGATGCTTCAGGCACTTACTTCCCACTGTGCAGCGGATATCATCAAATACATATCGCTCTGGCAGCTCAAATTTGAGAAGACTAAAACTGAACTCATTAAATACCTTCTACCTACCTTTCCAACACAGTTTCCAAAGTTGTTCCTTGTCCCAAATTTTCTTTATATCATGTTTTGTTATTGCAATTCATTCAGTCATTCAAGTTAGAATTCTAGAAATTATCCTTAATGTCTCTCTCCTACTTCCAAATCAATTGTTACTTCTTAATATCTCTCAAAATCATATTTTATTTCTATCCCCAGTGTCATTTCTTTAGTTTAGAAATTGTGTTAATCTAACTAGCTACAGTATCTCTTTTATTTCCATCATGTAACTATCCACTACGCACTTGCTCATAACTTTTTTTTAAATATTAATATTGTCATATAATTATACTACTTAAAAAAAATGTTTGGTTTTACAATACACAGAATAAATTTTAAGCTCCCTACCCATGCATGGAAAATTATAAGTCGGACTTCTTAGCTTTATCACCTGACAATTCACACCCAAATTTAAAAGGCCAACCATATTGAAATATGTGCCATTTCCTCACCTAGCTATGCTGTTTTTAATCTATAAAATTACCTTCTCCAACTGTAATATTATATACAGACTAATCCTGATGAGGGATTACCTTTACTGAGAAAAAAAATTCTTGCTCTCAAATTTCATTAGGAAATTTCTTTATTTTCTTCCTTATTTTTATTTTAAAATAAATAAATAAATAAATAGTAACCATAGTAACCACTTTTAAACATGATTCCCTTCTCTACGAGCTCATTGTTGTGGAGAAGATCACCCCCATGAGAACTAGCAAAGGTTATTTCTTCAGATCGTGCTATAACAAGGGAGTAAGCCACTATCACTTGCATTTTGCAGAGACTCAAAATCAAGTAAAGAACTGAGAAAGCTTTATAGTAGGGAAAAAGAAGGAATGCTTCAGATGTGACCTGGTTGGAGGCTGTCCTCATGGGGTAGCTCTCAGTGATCTAACTAGAAGCTGGGTGCCCTATGTGATAGACTAAAAGTGCATAATTGGTTTTCTTCATTTGGTGTGAATTTGGAAGCAGAGACAAAAATTAGGAAAGCTGTTGGTTATTAATCAAGTCCTGGCTATTTTGGGCCAATTGTTACAGGAATTATTACGTGGCTTCCTGGACTGGGTGCCAAAAAGAGCAGTCTGACTCCTGCAGTTACTGCTTTCTATAATGGGTTGGCTTTCTCAGCTGGTTTCTGCAGATTGTGGGTCAGAGTTTTATTGTTATATATGGCATAGCCATTTTCCATTTGAATATTTGCTCACTCGTTGTAAGAAGAAAGAAAACTTTAGTATATTACTTACCACCATGCTTGGATCAAAATATACATCTGTTAATTTGAAATGCTCTAAAATCTCACAATAGGATTTAATTTATAAATAAATTATAAATGATAATCTATATCTTTTCAAAAATGATATGAGAAAATAATCACAAAACATACACACGCAATATAGGTATAATTATAATAATAAACAACGAGGTCAAATAAAAGCAGTAGAAAAAAAGTGAATCATAAGTACTAAGCCATTGATATAACTAAGCATGGAGTTTGATTTTGTGATTTCTGGAAGTAAGAGCACAAAAAGAAATACAATGATTATCGCATATAGTTCTAAGGGAGATTCAGATCTCTGGCATTAAGTTTAAAAGTCTTTTTAAAAAGCACTATTGGGGGCCGAGCCCGTGGCGCACTTGGTAGAGTGCTGCGCTGGCAGCGCGGCGACACTCCCGCCGCGGGTTCGGATCCTATATAGGACTGACCAGCGCACTCACTGGCTGAGTGCCGGTCACGAAAAAAAAAAAAAAAACGACAAAAAAAAAATAATAATAAAAATAAATAAATAAATAAATAAAAAATACAAAGCACTATTGAGAATTTTTATTTTTATTTTATTTTATAATATGCCATTGGTCATTACTTATTTAGGCCCTTTCCACTGTTTTATTAACATAATTATTTTACTAGAGGGATTACAAATCCATGTATATTTAGATGTCTCTTTTCTGGAATCCATAAATGTTGTATAAATAAGTAATTATCATCAACATTTTACAGTTCAGGAACTGTGGTTGAGAAACACCTTTTTTATCATTTAAATTTATGTTCTGTGGTTTTTAATTCTCTTTCTAGACATGAGGACATTCAAAGGAAGAAAAAGTTAGAATTAAAGCTTTGTGAATAGAGACTATGATAGAAAGCAAAAAAATACCACATTTTGCAATGGTAAATAAATAACATATGTGTGTCTGTGTTCCATAATGTGTTTCGTACAGTTTTAATAGTACTGTATGTTGTAACAATTCTCTTTCAAATAACATAAAGCTTGTATTCAGTTAATTACTTGCCTATCAGTGATTACAAATTAAGGTGATTAATTGAGGCTATCTGAAGAAAAAGTGTGTGTGTAAATACATATGATAACTACATACATGAATATCCACAGGATACAATATCGGTATTCAAAAATCCATTAACAAGCAATACAAAAATTAAAGCTATAATAACATTTAAAAATTTCAAGCACAATCACAAATCAGTAAAAGTAAGTAAAATATTTAGTAATAAATTTAACAAAAGTATGCCAAGCTTAGGAACTGTAACTCTAAATATAGAAACAGGAAAAATTTTAAAAGACCTGCATAAATGGAGACATATCCCATGCTCGCAGATGGAAAAACTTATTGTTAACATGTAAACTTTGCCTTCGAAGTTATAGTGTCAAAGTAATCACAATCAAAATGCCAGTAGGATTTTAAAAACAAATTAATATGAAAATTCAAAGAAACTGTAACAGCCAACGCAATTTAGAGAAAAAAAAAAAGAATGTTGGAAGACTCCTTTCCTCACTTGAAGACTTACTATTAATTACAGTAATTTAAAAATTATAGTCCATAATGATAGAAAACAGATGAATGAAATAGAATTGGGAGTCCAGAAACAGTCTCACACAAAAATTCCAAAATAACAAATGCACAGGGATATTCTTTTTAATAAATGGTGCTAAAATAATATATATACACACCTTGACCCTTTTTTCCATCAAAAAGGAACATATATCCAAATGTAAAACCCCAAACCATAACATTTTTAGAAGAAAACATAGGAGAAAATGTTTGTGATCATGGATTAGGCTAGCATTTCTTGATTTGGAAATAAAAAATATAAATCTTAAAATAAAATATTGATAATTCAAACTTTCAAAATTAGATTTTTTGCTGATAGACAATTTAAAAAGAAATGGAAAGGTAAGCCACAGATTAGAAAAAAATATATATCTAAGAGAGGACTTGCATCTAGGATATATGAAGAACTCTTACAACTCAATAATAATATTAAATAAAAAGATATGAAAAAAGAAAAGGTAGATAAAAGATTTGAACAGGTAATTTAGATATTAATAAGGCCACCATGCACATGAAAGTGTTTGGTTGTGAGGAAAATTCAAATTAAATAAAAATATTGTACCATTATAGATCTGCTAAAATAAATAAAATTAAAAAGACTGACAATGCCAAGTGTTGATGAAGATGTAGATCAACTGGTGCCTTCATTATAAAGCATGTGGACATTCAAAGTGATACAGCTACTTAGGAAATCAGTTTTGCACATTTTAAAAAAATTCTACCAACGAAGCCAGCAATTTCAGGCCTATGTATCTACTAAAGGGTAATAAAAATATCACACAAACATCTTTGCATACAGACTTGTACGCAATGTTTATAGCAGTATTATTCATAGCAGCCCAAAAATGTAAAGAAGCCAGTGCTCATCGATTGAAGAACAAATAAATAAAAGTGGTATGCCCATAAAATTGATACTACTCTATAATAAAAAGGACAAACTTCTAATAAATGTAATAATGTGGACAAATATAAAAAATATAAGTTAAAGAAGCCAGATGCAAAAAACTATATATTGCTATATTCTATTTATTTGAAAGTTCTACAAAGGCAAAACTAATGCACAAAATAAAAATGTGGTTGTCTTTAACCAGGGATCAAGTGAAAAGCAGCTTAATGGAAATGCTCTAAATCTTAATTTTGTTGATGGTTGCATGGCTGTACTCACTGATCAGAACTGATGCTGAGTGGATAACCTATTATCAGTGAGTTTATTATGAGTGAATTTTGTAGTATGTAAAATATACATTCTTAAAGCTGTATAAAAATCACAACTGGCTTGCCCCTAAAATATTTGACACCAAAGTTCTATTCATGAACTTTATTCTGAAACCCTTAGCCTCAGCATTTCTCAAGCTCCTTTTCTGCCTGGCATTGATGGAAAAAGACTCCTGTGTTCATCTTCTGTTAATTGCCTCATCCCTCAAAGATAATGTTGCTATTACTCCTACTCCCAGCTCTGCCACCAACATATTGTCTGAACTATGGCAAGTCAATTCATCTTTTCAAACCATTCTTTTCTTTTGTTCCATATGAGAAATGCTCAACCAGTTAATTTCCAATGGTCCTTCTAGTTCTATGTCTAATACACACTAGAGTGTTAGAAGAATCAAACTTGAAAAATATTTCTAAAAGCAAAACCATCCCAAGTTTAAAACAAAATCTTTAGTAGAGAAGGTTTTCTTCCCCTTTGATGACCATGTTCCATTGCCTTCTTTCATTTGCAGTTATTGCATATATATCTGGATGATGATGTTTCAGTTTAAAACTACAAATATAAAGAGGGGGGTTACTTGTGCATCAGATTAATCAGCACATTCTCTGAATGTTGGCAAATAGCAACGTTCTTCCTTCAGAAGCAGGACTGAAAACATTAAATGTGGTTGCCACCAAGAACAAAAAATGGAACCTGCACATTAGCTGTGAGCAAAAAATAGCTCTTTTCACGCAGACAATAATATCTAGAAGTCTATTTATATCACAAAGGCAGACCCACTGGTCAGTTTCACCATGACTTTACAAATACTTATTTTCTGAAATCAAACTACTTCAGCCACATGATTAATACTACCCACTTCAACAAGTCAGTAGCATGTAATATATATATATATATTTATATCTATATATTCAAGTTCTCCAATAAAGACCTTAGAAAAAAAGACACTCCATAGTGTGATGAAAATATGTTCCTAAAGCAGTTAAGATCACTGTCATTAACAACATGCAATATGGTTAATTAGCCGTATTCAAATTGTCATACCGAGCACTCTACCTTACAAGAGGCATACGTGGGTCAGTAAATGTCAGATCAATGTGTTAGTAGTTTGGGCCTTCTGTGATCCACCCTTAGCAGCTTCTTCTCTGTATGTGCCTTGCTCTTTATGAACACCATTTCTACTCAACAGTCAGCCCATCTTCCTCTTAGCCTAACTTTTACAGACCATTCAAAGCACAAATCCAGTGCTGCCCTGGCATATGAAGACTCTCTAATATTCCAACAGAAAGTAATCACTCTTTCTTCTGAATTGTCAGCATTTTGTTTATGCCACACTTACAGCACTTAAGTTTTTCTAATTCATTGAACTATTAGTGTACATCTTTTTCAGCAGCTTTATTTTAACCATCCACCAATATCCTAGCATGTAGCAGGCATTTTATGACATACCTCTCTGACTATCACATTTTAGCTTTCTTTTTTTAATGCAAATCTTCTTTTATTGGTTATGAGTATTCATGAGATACAAAGCTGATTGTCACCACTCGTGCCCAAGATGTGATGGCCAGATCCATACTGGCAGCATGCCCATTACCATAAATTGCAATTATACCTCATGTCCCCCACTGAATTATCCCCGACCTCCCTCCCCATCCCCATTTCCTCCACTTCACCTTTTATCCCTAGGTGTGCTCTCTCCCTCTGCAAGTCTAACACACCACTGTGGTCTTTCTTTCCTTCCTTCTTTCTCTCTTAGCTCCCACTTATGAATGAGTACATGCAGTATTTAACCCTCTGTGCTTTGCTTATTTCACCCAACATAAGTTTCTCTAAGCTCATCCATGTTTTTGCAAATGGGAGAATTTCTTTATTTTTTATGGCAGAGTCGTATTCTATGGTGTATCTATACCACAGTTTCCTTATCCAATCATCCATCGGTGGACATTTAGGTTGGTATCTTGGCTATTGTAAATGGAGCTGCAATGAGCAACAGAGGAGGTGAAATATCTCTACAATGAGAACTACAAGCCTCTACTGAAAGAAATTAAAGACGACACAGAAAGATGGAAAGACATTCCATGCTCTTGGATTGGAAGAATTAAAATTGTGAAAATCTATACTACCCAAAGCTATCTACAGATTCAATACATTCCTCTTTAGCTTTCATTCAATTAGAGGGCAAAGATAGTGTCTGTTGAATAACTTTA
Organism: Cynocephalus volans; assembly: GCF_027409185.1. NCBI lineage: Eukaryota > Metazoa > Chordata > Mammalia > Dermoptera > Cynocephalidae > Cynocephalus > Cynocephalus volans. The sequence continues at coordinate 71,328,172 of NC_084469.1, forward strand.
TTCCTCATAGCACCAAGAAACATTACCTTGCATTCAGTAAATATTAGTTGAATAAATACATCAACTTTATACCCTTACCCTGAATCTGACATGAAGGAACAGTTTTAATTTTTCTTTATGAAGTCTTCTTCAAACTTTTTTCATCTTCAGGATGTGGCCGTTGATTTAACAAGTATTGATTGGGCACCTGCTATGTTCACGCAACATTCTATGTGAATAAAATTACCTCTTTCCTCATATAATTTATAAAGATGATGGCAAAAATTAACTATAATAAATAATGTATATATTAAATGTTAACAAAAAGAGGATTGCAGGATCCACTAAGGAAAATAAACTTTATTTTCCAGGAAAGAAACAATCTACAGATTGGGGAAACACAAACTGTAAGTGTACAGGGCAAACTGAAAGTGTACGCTCCTTCAAGAGAGGGGAAGAGGCTGATATTTATAACTCTTAGGATTAGTTTCACACGCTTGTTTGGTGAGATTAGAGGAATTCTATGAACATTTGTGAAGCGAGCTATAGGTGTGCTCAGTGGTGAGCATATATGTACAAAGATGTGTTACTGCACAAACTCCACAGACTGGCCGTGGCTAGTTTTGATGTGGCGTCTATCATCAGAAGAAGAATGTCCAAGGAGTCTGTTTTCTGTTTAGTTGGAGCCACAGTGGTCCCCCAGGAATGACAAGGAGGGCGTCGATGACTAGTACCAGGTGGACTTGTGGAAGGTCAGTGTAAAATTCCTAGCTATAGCTAATTTGGCCTTTTCTTCTGAGAGTTGCTTTGTACTTAGTAACAAGAAAGAAAAACTTCATAACCGTCTGTGACATAGCAACACATATTGGCAAGCTGAGAGATATGTGTCTGCCCCCCTCCACCCTGCTGTGATCCTTTGGTTCTGTTTAACACTTGAATGTGTCCTTTAGCCACAGACAGTCCATTTTGTCTGTTTTGGAGGGTATATTTTAACACAAATTAGAAAGTGATATTGTACAATAAAACAAATAAAGCCACTGAGGAGGATTAGAAGTGCTTTGCAGAACAGGATGTAAATTAAGAAGAGAGACCAGAATAAACTTCATTGAAAAAGTATTATTTGAACCATAACTTGAAAATAGGAGGGTGTTAGCCATCCAGGTTTCTAAAAGACTGGGGAGAACAGCATGTGTACCATGTACTGCACATGTCTTTTATAAGGTTAAAATATCCCTGGAAGTCTATTTTAAAATCTTATAACATAATTCCCCCCTGGGCAAGAAAGTTGGATGTCTGGGGAATAGACAGAGGAGGGAGAATTTCATTTTATTCCCTTTTGTACATTTTGAATTTTGAATCATGTGAGTACATTATCTGCTCTAAAATCAAGCAAACAAAAATTCTCCTGGGAAGGGTGTGAAGATTTGCTTAAATTTCTCAAAGTATTAAAATGTTATTTAATGCATTTTTTAAAGTATTTCACAAAACTGGAACATTTAAATACTTTGGACTAATTTTTATCAGTTAGCTTGCTGCATAACAAACCACCCTAAAACTTGGTTACTGAAAACAGCAACCATGTATTCAGCTCATGATTTTATGGGTTAACAATTTGGCCTGAGGCCAGCTGGGAAGTTCTGCTGATTTGGCCCAGGTTTAGTGGATACTAGATGGATTCTTGCATCTTGTGGTCATCTGGTGGGTTTTCTGAAGCTCAGTGGTTTATGGTGTACCTGGAATGAGACAGCCGGAACCCCTGGGTCCTTCATTAGGCTTGCCTTGGTTTATTCACATGGAAGTCAAAGGAGTCCAAGAGCAGCCAGGATGGAAGATATGAGGTCTCGAGGTTTGGGCTTAGAATTCTTACATGATCAATACGGAACCAGGCCAGCCCATATTTAAGCTGTGGGAAAATAAGCTCCATCTCTTGATTTAAAAAAGAGGTAAAGAATTATGACTATATTGTCATTGTTTATAATGATAAAGTGAAAATTAATAATATCAGTATTGGATTACTGCCAAACTGGAGGTGGAAACTATATCATTGTTTCCTAGCCATGTCTCCATATATTCAGTCAGAGAGAATTCAAAGCTACAATAAAGATCATCTTGATGATGAATGTGATTTAAAAATGTGTCTGTACTTGTAATTTCAGAATATTGGGGATAGACCTGTGTTCATTTGAAGTAACCTTCTTTATGAAAATTAAAGAATCTCCCTTCTAGATGTTTTCCATAAGTTATAATATGATACAGCCTTTAATCACATCATCATGCTTTTAAATATTTACCTTTTCTTTTTCATATTATGTTTATGAGAAAAATAGACAAATGTTTTTAATTTGTATCTGATAATATCAAACATAGTGAAGAAATCAGTTTCCTAATTTTGTATGCTATATTCATATTGTTATATTTTTTGCATTATGTGTATGTACAGCAACATTGTGGTTTCTGATGTCCTCCGATACCTGCAAATTTCATGTTGCACATGTAATTGTTGCTTCCCTCTTTACATTTTTTGGATTCATTCCTTAAGCATTGTTTTCACCAGACTGTACTTCATGAATTCTTCAAAAAAGGGTCAAACAGCTTAGGTACCTTTAGATGTTGGGATGAGCCATACCACTTCTATCATTTATTAGATTTTTGAAATTAGACTTACTTTATCTCTATAGTCTTTAGGTTTTTGGCTATTAAAAAGAAATATTATCTTTTTCATATGATTTCTTTTTGTGAAGATAAATGAGAGAATAAAAATTCTTAGGTTAATGACTTACACTTAAAGTGCATTCTATTTCTTAGATGCTTCCCTCCTTTGCCTCATTTATTCCTGTGTTTTAACCACTTGCTAGCTCTTCTAATTCAGGTCAGGTATGTTTAATATAGAAGCTCAAATATTCAGTTGCTGCTCAAGGATAGACCCATAGCAATGACTGAAACAACCCATTCCATACTCACAAGTGAATTATTGGTGTCACACCCAAGGAGTCATGTTCTTATTCTGAGAATGGTGTGGGACCATTTATTCTATGTAAAAAAGCAGAAGTATGTGACATGGGAATAATAAAAGTAACAACAACGATGATGAGAATGATAAAATAATGGCTACTATTTTTAGGTTTAATACAATCACCATATCAGGGAAGCACTATTCTTATTCCCATTTTAGAGACTGAACACTGAGCCTCAGGAGGCTGACTTGCCTGGGATTCCATTAGCTGCTGTTAAGATATGGAACAAAGATTTCAATCCAGGTCTATTGCACTCCAGATTGATTGTTCTTAACCATTACTTCATACTGTATAAATGAATGTAGTTATGGAATTTTCACAGATTTACTGACATTAAACGGCCACTAATCATATTTGTGACTTTTTAAATAAAAGCTTAAAAAATTACTATTCAGACATAACAGAAAACATAAGTTTGAGAGAAATTACTGCAGTCATCATTGGATCAGATATAAATTAGGCATAATTACCCAAGTCTAGGAAGATTGGGATATGGACTTGCAATGATGATGATAATAGGATTCAGTGAATAGACATTCTGGGTTCTGGAGAATGGGGTGATAGGTGGCAATTATCATTAGTGACTTTTGAATAAAGATGTTGGAGTCTCTCACTCATTAGACCAAACTGTTCAATGGTCATTAGAAGTGACTGTAAAAAGCACCGGAATACCAGCAGAAAACGAATAATGCTTATTACTGTAACAACCTATTATTTCCATAATGGTGGTGTGATTAAGAAATCAACATCAGACATTATCTCCCATCAGCTGTGGCTTTTAAAAGCTGGTGGCAGTGGTCACAAATCAAAGTTGGAATAGTTTCCATACTTTTAGTGAAACTCACATGGCGTATACCATTTTCATTTCCAACTGTGACTTTAATTTGAATATTATCAGGGGCAGGTCAAAACAGATCTGCTATAAATCACTCCAGAAGTTTGGTCAGAGTTGGAGGCACACACAAAGCATTCACTATGAAAAGGAGACTGCAGTTTTATAGTCATGGTTTATTACAAATCTCTCAGGAACAAGAACACAGATGAGTTGTCACTTATTTTTTTCCTTATGCACTGGTTGTAAATATAAGACATAGGGCTGTGTTGAAAAGTAATACATCACATCATGAGGAAAACACCAGCACATACAATGCTAGGAGAAGGAACCATGTAGACCACAGTGTAAATTAAAAGGTGCAAGAAATATATACTAGAGGACATTATGCATTAGGAAACAAGTTCTCATTATTTTGAATAAGACTTTGAATTCCTAAAGTCTGACCCAAATGACAACTATAATTGGATATTTACAATAAAAAATACGTAGAAAACCTATAAGCAATAAGTCAGTGATTATGCACTTGCTAAAAAACGTGCTTGGCATTTTTTTAAATTCCTTAATTAAATCCTAATTAGGATGTGCAGTGGAGTGTTAATTTTTGCTAGCTATACCTCTAGGGCATTTTTTACACCTTCAGGAGCCTAGGCTTATTCAGATATGTAAGAGATAATTATCAATAAAAAGAACTACCACATTGTTGGCTTCAAGAGTTGCTTCCGTGTGGTTTCCTTCTGCCTCTGCCTAAACAGCCCTGGGGACCTTTGTGTTACTGTGAATTGTAACATCTTCCTTTGCTTCAATAGTGTCCACCTCAGCTGTCCTATAGGTAAAGCATGACTTTGTATTACTCCAGCCAGGGCTTTCCTTCTGAAGAAAAGAGAAGCCCGCAGAGATGCTCAGTGACTCCGAAAATAGGACTGATAGCCAATAAAGAGTATTCACACTGGTTCTACGTATCAATTCAGCGTGTGCTTACATTAAATCATTTGCTTCGGTCTCTGTATCCATGACTGACGCTATATGAATTAAAATTAAATGAGGGGTTTTGTGATGAGAATTGGGAGTTGTCCTTCTTAATTATTCTCCCAAGGTATTTTAGAGAAAGGCTAAACGTATTTCCATCTAAATTTAAGCTTCCCGACATCCTTTTTACCATATTGCCAATATAGTTTGATTTTTTTTTTAACTATCATCCAAGCGACCAATGATTTTGGTCAATTTGTATATTAAGACACTAAGTTAGGAATTAAGACATGTATAAACAAAACCAAAGCTCCGACCTCAAGAAGCTTGCAGTATGGAAAAGGAAGCACTTATAGGAATAGGAATGGTTATATTGTACCACGAATTCTTGCTGTACTATAGATACTCTAGTTTCTTCACACATAAGCTCCTGTACCATCCCCTTCAACAACTTTCAAGTCCAAGGTAAGCATCTTCTAAATAGTTTATTGAAGAGCATCAGAAAAGTTAAGGAAACTGTGTCTAGAAGTAGCAGAATCAGGAAACCTTATGCTTTGTCTTTTTTTTTCTGAACAAAAGTCAGGCGCAGGAACAGAAAGAGGAGACCCTGTGAAGCCATAATATGTGTAGTGGTTAAGGGAATTTGAAGTAAAAGGTCTGGGAGAGAGTGAATTATGAGCATGGTGGAAGTAGTGGTGGTGTCAATGGAGAAGGGCATAGAGTGGGCTGTCTAAAAAGCTGTCATATGCAGGAGGGGGAAAGGCAAGGATGATGGGCTCGTGTTCTGCGAAGGCAGTTTCTATGGAAGAATTTACCAGTAGGAACTTTTCATTATCACATACGGATCTTCTTTGTTTTTAATTTTTTTTTAAAAAATGTTTTCTGTTACAAAAATGTTGAGTTTAAAACTGGCTATTTATTTGGAGAGATTAGAAAAAAATTCCAACCCCCCCCCTCCCGCCACCATTCATTGACTTTGAACTACAACCATCGTGCATATGTTTTCTAATGCTGATTGACTTAATTTCTTACCACCTGTTTCTTACCTTTGTCTTCAGAAATCATTTTCTATCTATAATATCAGGTTTCCTTCAAAAACTTGCAGGTGGATCTAATGTTTCAAACCTCACCCCTTGCCCTACTTCATATTCTGAACCTAGGCACCTTCAGTCTGTGCTGAGTTTTGCTCTTAGCTAGAATATATGCTATTTGGGATGGCATGAAGTACAATGTTGGGAGTCAGAAAATAAATAATCAATTAATAGATAATCTCTCCAGGAGCAATGTCTTCTCCAATAAGGATTTCAGGGACTTTGGCTTAGGCAAAAAAAAAAAAAAAAAAAAAAAGCTGTTATTGTGTACCTGGCCTTGGAAACTTGAAACATTGGCCACTGAGGGTTAAGTGCTCAGTGGGTCTCCTTTTAGATTAAGAAGGTCATCTCCCTTGCCCCACCCACCCAGTGATATGGCTATGGAATTAACTAGTGTTGGGGACCTTAGCCGATAATCACTTTTGCTGACTTGGAGCCAACCTAGCTTTTGGGGAATGTTTTTGATAATGAAATTTTGGTTACATGGAAGCATATAAAGAGGGAGTAGCAGAGGCCAAGATAGGAGGCGTTTTGAGAGGTGTCCCCAAACCTCGGGACATATAACAAGAAACTCACAATCCTTTTAAGGCATTTTTACAGAAATTCTCATTGATTTCTTCACACAAATCAGTGAGTAATTATATGTCAACCTTATAGATGGGAATTCTTAGGCTCATAGATGTAAAAGGACTTACTCAAGGTTCCATAGCTATTAAGTAACAGAGACAGAACTGGAATGCAATTATGCAGTCAAATCATGCTCTTGAATGTTCTGAATCTGCTTTTACCAATCTCACCCGTCCAATGTAAGAGTGAGAGAGTTCTTACCAGGTGACACAATTCCATAGTTTGATGTGTTTCACTTCTACCCATAATTCTAATGAACCCTTCAGTACACTTATTTTGAAAAATCACACTTTCCTCTCATTTTGCTCTCTGTGATAACAGCAGAAAGCAGCTGTCAACAGATGTGAAAGTTTACAGATCATTAAATTTTTCTTTAGAATACATATTCAGAAATGCCCTGGTGTCAAAGGACTTCCTCTTTCCCATCTGAAAAGATTAGTTTTAGAACAATATGTCCAAAACTAGTAACTTTGTCAATTTTCTCCAATGTGCAATTAACCTGAACAATTCTGGAGATGAGGCCACATGTGAGATCAATTATACCTGGGCTCTTCCGTGCATCTTTTCATCTGTTAGGTTAACTGACTTCCCTTAAACACCTTCACTGAAAGCTCTGGGACAGATGGCTCTTCACCAAACTTTGTAAGACAGCACATTTTTGAGGGGGGACAATTCAGGGGTAAGTATTCCTACCAATCCAGGTATCTATCTTTCCTCACTGTCTACTTCACACAAACACACACACCCCAACCTTAGAACACATTATTCTATATGTGAAATGCCCTTTGCTCTATTATTTCCACTCCAGAGATGCAAAATGATGAATCGCCCTTAAAAGAAATTCCATCCTGACTAACCCCCCCAAATTAATCATGCTCTATTTGAATTACATGCATACCTCGTGCATTCCACAAGAACCATGGCTTAGCACGTTTTATTGTCAGTCTTTAATTTTTATGCCATTTAATCCCTTGCTTTACCATATGCTCTAGAAAGCAGGGACTGTGACATTACCAGCTAAGTATCCTCAGCACGTAGCACAATGTCTGACACAGATTTGTTGATCAATACTTGCTTGCATATTCATTTATGTATACATCTGTTCAAAAATATATCCAGCATCTACTATGGGCTAATAATAGGAGATTTCTAAGATGATCCCTGTCTCTTGGTATTTATGTTTGTGTGTTATTCCTTGCCCTTGAGTGTGGGCTGCACCTAGAGATGAACAGCTAGAATACAGCAAAAGTGATGGGTTACAAAATACGGAGACTTCCATCTTTGTGGAAGTCTCTCTTTCGTCCTGGCTTTGATGAAGCCAAGATGCCTTATTGGAGAGACTCACATGGCAAGAAACTCTTGGCCACGTGGCCAACAGCCTGCAAGGAACTGAATCGTGCCAACAACCGTGTGAGACAGCTTGGAATTTGTGGACAAAACTGCAACACTCCCTAATGCATTGATTTCAGCCTTGTGATACTCAAAAACAGAATACAGATAAGCTATGCCAGAATTTCTAAACCAAAACAACTGTGACATGACATCTGTGAGTTGTATCATCCACCAACTTTTGGGGTAATTTGTTATGCAATAATACATTATACTTGTGCAGTACTGCTATTGCATCAAGTTCTAGTGACATAATGAAAAGGAAGACAAATAAGATCCCTTTTTCATTTTTTTTTTTTAATTTTATTTTGTCGATATACATTGTAGCTGATTAATGCTCCCCATCACCAAAACCTCCCTCCCTTCTCCCTCCCCCCCTCCCCCCCAACAATGTCCTTTCTGTTTGCTTGTTGTATCAACTTCAAATAATTGTGGTTGTTATATCTTCTCCCCCCCCCCCCGGTTTTGTGTGTGTGTGTGTGTGTGTGTGTGTGTGTGTGTGTGTGTGTGTGTGTGTGTGAATTTATATATTAATGTTTAGCTCCCTCCAATAAGTGAGAACATGTGGTATTTCTCTTTCTGTGCCTGACTTGTTTCACTTAATATAATTCTCTCAAGGTCCATCCATGTTGTTGCAAATGGCAGTATTTCATTCGTTTTTATAGCTGAGTAGTATTCCATTGTGTAGATGTACCACATTTTCCGTATCCACTCATCCGATGATGGACATTTGGGCAGGTTCCAACTCTTGGCTATTGTAAAGAGTGCTGCGATGAACATTGGGGAACAGGTATACCTTCGACTTGATGATTTCCATTCCTCTGGGTATATTCCCAACAGTGGGATGGCTGGGTCGTATGGTAGATCTATTTGCAATTGTTTAAGGAACCTCCATACCATTTTCCATAGAGGCTGCACCATTTTGCAGTCCCACCAACAATGTATGAGAGTTCCTTTTTCTCCACAGCCTCGCCAGCATTTATCGTTCATAGTCTTTTGGATTTTAGCCATCCTAGCTGGGGTTAGATGGTATCTCAATGTGGTTTTGATTTGCATTTCCCGGATGCTGAGTGATGTTGAGAATTTTTTCATATGTCTGTTGGCCATTTGGATATCTTCCTTAGAGAAATGCCTACTTAGCTCTTTTGCCCATTTTTTAATTGGGTTGCTTGTTTTCTTCTTGTAAAGTTGTTTGAGTTCCTTATATATTCTGGATATTAATCCTTTGTCAGATGTATATTTTGCAAATATTTTCTCCCACTCTGTTGGTTGTCTTTTAACTCTTTTAATTGTTTCTTTTGCTGTGCAGAAGCTTTTTAGTTTGATATAATCCCATTTGTTTATTTTTCCTTTGGTTGCCCGTGCTTTTGGGGTCGTATTCATGAAGTCTGTGCCCAGTCCTATTTCCTGAAGTGTTTCCCCTATGTTTTCTTTAAGAAGTTTTATTGTCTCAGGGTGTATATTTAAATCCTTAATCCATTTTTAGTTGATTTTAGTATACGGTGAGAGGTATGGATCTAGTTTCATTCTCCTGCATATCGATATCCAGTTATCCCAACACCGCTTGCTGAAGAGGCAGTCCCTTCCCCAGTGAATAGGCTTGGTGCCTTTGTCAAAGATCAGATGGCAGTAAGTGTGTGGGTTGATTTCTGGATTCTCTATTCTATTCCATTGGTCAGTGTGTCTGTTTTTATGCCAGTACCATACTGTTTTGGTTATTATAGCTTTGTAGTATAGCTTAAAGTCAGGTAGTGTTATGCCTCCAGCTTTATTTTTTTTGCTGAGCATTGCTTTGGCTATTCGTGGTCTTTTATTGTTCCATATAAATGTCTGAATCGTTTTTTCCATTTCTGAGAAAAATGTCTTTGGAATTTTGATGGGGATTGCATTGAATTTGTATATCACTTTGGGTAGTATGGACATTTTCACTATGTTGATTCTTCCAATCCAAGAGCATGGAATATCTTTCCATCTTCTTGTATCCTCTCTAATTTCTCTCAGCAGTGGTTTGTAGTTCTCATTATAGAGATTTTTCACCTCCTTGGTTAACTCAATTCCTAAGTATTTTATTTTTTTGGTGGCTATTGTAAATGGGCAGGCTTTCTTGATTTCTCCTTCTGCATGTTCACTATTGGAGAAAAGAAATGCTACTGATTTTTGTGTGTTGATTTTGTATCCTGCTACTGTGCTGAAATCATTTATCAATTCCAACAGTTTTTTTGTAGAGGTTTTAGGCTGTTCGATATATAGGATCATGTCATCTGCAAACAGGGACAGTTTGACTTCATCTTTTCCAATCTGGATGCCCTTTATTTCCTTCTCTTCTCTGATTGCTCTGGCTAGTACTTCCAACACTATGTTGAATAGGAGTGGTGAGAGTGGGCATCCTTGTCTGGTTCCTGTTCTTAAAGGAAAAGCTTTCAGCTTTTCCCCATTCAGGATGATATTGGCAGTGGGTTTGTCATATATGGCTTTAATTATGTTGAGATACTTTCCCTCTATACCTAACTTATAGAGGGTCTTTGTCATGAATGAGTGCTGAACTTTATCAAATGCTTTTTCAGCATCTATAGAGATGATCATATGGTCCTTGTGTTTGAGTTTATTAATATGGTGTATCACATTTATTGATTTGCGTATGTTGAACCAACCTTGCATCCCTGGGATGAATCCCACTTGATCGTGATGAATAATTTTTCGTATGTGTTGCTGTATTCTGTTTGCTAGTATTTTAGTGAGGATTTTTGCATCTATATTCATCAAGCACAATAAAGGAGATTGAAGCTGTTATCAGAAGGCTCCCAACAAAGAAAAGCCCAGGACCAGATGGATTCACAGCAGAATTTTACCAAACATTCAAAGAGGAATTGACACCGATTCTTTACAAACTATTCCAAAAGATTGAAACGGACGCAAATCTCCCAAACTCATCCTTTTTCATTTTTTAAGTGCTCACATTCTAATAGTCAAAAATATCATTGCATTATCTGATTTTAGAAATGGCTCAGTAATCCATTTATGTGAAGCCCTTTCTAAATGATGTATCAGTTATCTATTGGCTGTAACAAGATACACTAAAATTTAGTGACATAATACACAAATGATTAATTATTTCTCATGATATTCTCAGTTAGCTTGGTGGCTCCTGGACTTCCTCATTTAGCTACAGTCACATGGCTGGAAGGCCTGACAGGGCTTCAGTCACATATCTGGCAGTTGGTCCTGGTGTCCATAGTTGCCAGCTACGGTACTTTGGTTTTCTTCCATGTAAGTCTGCAGTGGGCAGGACTTGATTTCTTATGGGGTAGCTCCTTGTCAGTATTCTAAGAAGGTGTATTAGTTAGTCTCTGTTGCTTGTAACAAAATGCCTGAAACTGGGTAATTTATAAATAAATAAAATTTATTCCTTACAATTTTGGAGCCTGGGACATCGAAGTCTAGGGAACACATTTGGTGAGGGCCTTGGTGGGTGGTGACTCTTCACAGCAACACAAGGTGCCACATGGCAAAATAGCTGAGCAAGAAAGAGAGCTAAGCTTCTTAGTTACTCTCCTTTTAAAGCCATCAGAACCATGCTCATTACTCTACAAATGGATGAATCCATTCAGGAAGTTACAGTCCTCACAATCTAATCAGCTCTTCAAGGCTGCACCTTTTAATAGGATTTCCCACCCTCTTAACACTGTCACAGTGGGGATTAAGTTTCAATGTGCTTTGGGCGGACATTTAATCCAGAGTAGAAGGCAAGACTCAATACACAAGTACCTTTCAAGCAAGCCTCTGTTTGCAATATTTTGCTTATATCCCATTGTCCAAAGGCAATAATATGGTCAAGTCAAGAGTGAATATGAGAAGGGAATATACAAGATTATGGGAACCCGAAGTCTTGATTTATTAGGAGCCATTTCTGGAAGAGTCTACAACAAATGCTATTAACATTTAGATTAATAGAGGTGGTCATAGAATTCTATAGCCTGAAGGGACCTTAGGGGACATGCAGTTCAATTCTGTCATCTTATAAATAAGAAAACAGATATGATCGGGTCAAAACGATTATCTATGTAATGAACAGAGCCAACTTTAAAATTCTGAATTTTATAATCCAATTCATATTTTATTTGCCCTACAATGCACATTACTTGATTATCAAAATCAAGCCATTCAAAAGATTATAAAAAGGAGAAGGTCACACCATGCCATTCTGGGTTGCTGATTACAACTCCAAAATATCTGATCCCTTTTCCTTTTACCTGGACTATGTCAGTATAGAAATATGTTACATTCTAATAATTAGAAACCCCTTCTATCTCAAACCATGCTGTAATGTGCCAGTTATTTGATGGGTCACTGCTAATAAACTACGAAATAATGAGTTATCACCCACTAGCAATTAGAATCTAGTAGTCCAAACTACTGTTTTTATAATAATTCACTTTCAGTGCAAACAGCAAAACATTTGCGAGCCCACATTTAAGTAAACACCTGATTTTTAATCTTAGCCAGGATTATTTCTACTGGTTGAAACTATTATTGCTTTCTATACTTTCTATACTACAATAAACCTAGCCAGGCTGTGGGTACGAATCAGCACAAAGGCTTTTGCTATGCAAGTAAATGCTTCTGATTTTTCAAGTCTGGATTACTGTAATTCTTATTTTTCTGGAGCTTCTGCTCATGACAATTTCTCATATACAGCTCCTGGAGAATGCAGAAGTTGAATGTTCATAAGAATGAACCTGCTTTGGTAAATTATTCCCATTTTGATATCTGTACACATGATCCTATCTAGCCTCCAGTGATAGGATTTATATTTAAGAACTGAAGGGACAGTGGCTTTCTGCTTTTAACTAATGCTATGCTTACTATTTTTCTTATAGTCTGAATCATCACATACTAGTTGCAAGCCTGAGTGTCAAATTTTACTTTCCTAACTAGAAAAGTCATAATTATCACTGAAGAAATTTATCTGGCTTCTCTATTTGACATTATTTTAAAGAAACTCACTAATCAACTGCTATTTATTACTATTAATTTTATTTCATTTTAGAACAAGAATTTGCTCTATAAATCCTGTTCTTTCCTGTCTATTCTATAAGACATTTTGTAAATTGCAATTTTTCTTTTAAAATCAATGTACTCTTGAACATCTTTGTTGCAGAAGCAAAAATAAGGGGCTTAATCAGAATCATTTTTAAGTACCAGTTCTATCATTTATTTGGTGTTTGATTGTGAGAAAACACTGTTACTTCTTTGAGCCTATGCTTACTTACTTACAAGTAAAATGGGAAATTTGTCCAAAAAAAAACCTGTTAAAAAAATAGATAAATTGCTCTAAAATGAGTGACATGAAAACTATAAAATTTTTGAAGTAATAATTGCTTAAAATAATGTTTCTAATAGAATTTACGGCTCTCAATTTTGATGTTATTGACAGTCTTCAAAATTTTTTGTGACATGCTTTCTCACAGGGACTATACCATATTTACATTTACATCTCTGATAACATGTATAATATTAAAAGTTTTCCAAATAATGTCATGCACTTTTTAAAATTTGATACTTAAAGAAAATACCTATCAGGCAGGCAAGCATTATTATTTTCATTTGTCAAATTAAGAAACTGAATGTCAGAAAAAAAACAAGGAATGCATGACTGTAAAATAAGCAAATCTTAGAAAAAGGAGTTGAAGTCATATCCTTCAGCTCCCAGCCAACTCTCCCCATAGTGCTTCTCAGTAATTATTTCTGCTGAAGTACGCTTAGGAGACAGAATGGAGCCTGATGACCCAAGTACCACGGCAAGCCAATTACCAAAGCACTTGTCTTTGCAGTAGAGAGAGAGAGAGAGAGAAAGAGAGAGAGAGAAAGATTTATTCACACGGTAGACAGGTGAGAAGATGGGAGATTTTGTATCTCAGATCTGCTTTACCGATGGCAGGAGAGATGGTATATTTACTAGGAAGTAGTCAGGCTAGAGCTAGGATCTGCACAGGGGCAGCCCGTCAGGATGTCTCTGCAGGTTCAGAAAATGGTGGGAACTGGAAGCAGGGTTTTTGGACATTCACACAGGCTCAGCAGAGAGGTATGAGGTCTCAACCAGACTAGCCCATTTTGTGTTTGGCCAAGCTACCTCCAATAATCCTGAAAAACACCCTGTAGCACCCACTTGTGACTTCCTTACCAGAGGCATTATCTTAAAAGGCAGATAGGAAGAAACAGAATGAGGGGTTAGTTCTGGAATTTTACTGAAAGAACAAGCAATTTAAACAAGAAATACATTTTAACTGAAAGCCATGATTAGGTATCCCTACTAGAGAGCGTTAAGACACACATCGCAAGAAGTTATAGAAGATGAAGTATGAAATGTCCTGCTCTGGTAGAAAATTGAAGATTATTCTTTAAATATGTTTAACGTCTGGATCAAGAAGCAAATTGAGAGTACACATTTAACTTATCTGAAACACCGATAAAATAACACTAAAATAGTCTAAAAATATGGCTTAATACTCAAAATGAAAAAGACAATGCAAGGTAGGCTCCAAAAGTATATAGGATGGCTCCTTGATTCCTCAACTTAATGGAATATCTTTCTGTTTGCTGTGCTGTGTTTTCACCTGTAAACATGAAAAGATCTCCAAGTCTTGCCAGACATATAAAGGAAGACAAGAAATATTTTTTTTTAAAAAAGAAGTCAAATGAATCTCTGTGTTGTATCCTCAAAATATTTCTTCTTCTCCCTGTACTGTCTTTGAGAGTCTTTAATATGAGAGCCTCTTGTAATGCATTAATAAAGCATGAAAATAATTTATTAAAAGTAATGAAGCAAGAAAAACATCATGAAAATTATTTAAAAATTGCTGAAATTAAAATAAATTTAATTCATTAAAGTTGAAAGACAAAGCCAATGAAATTTTCTTTCATTATGAAGATGAAAATTTTGAGAACAGAAAACATAAAAAAAATCCAGGATGTACAATTTGTTACAGTCATCCCAAAAAAGAGAACAAAAAATAAATAAATAAATTGGATTCAATTAAAAAAAAATTAGAAACTCAGAGTTCCCAGAGTTAAAGAACATCAGCCATCAGAATTAAAAGACTAGCCTAGCAATTAAAATGGTTCATGCATAAACTATTGCTCCATAATTTCAGAATCACACACAATAAAGTGGTTATTCTAAGTTATTCTGAGGTGGTGGTCCATGTGGGATAAAGCAGTAATAAGCCACTTACAATATACCACAATGGTAGATCAGAGTAAAAAAGGAATTGAATGTTTTGTGCATAAATGATGGTCGACTTAGAATTGTACAAGGGTACTTCAAAAAGTTAATGGGATGATTTGTATTATCTTTCAATTATATTGTTTCATGATTTTTTTGAAGTGCCCTTGCATACCTCTTCAAGCTATCACACATATGAATTAAAATAAAATACATTTTCATATATTTGAAGACTTACACACTCAGATACCTCTACCAACACACCATTACTTAGGAAATAATTTGAGAATATACTCTAGTAAAATAAAGAAGAGAGAAAGAGTATGTGGGACCCAAAATAATAGGAAGGACAATAGTTCCAAAAACTAATTACAAAAAGTAATGAGAGAAATTCCCAAGATGAAGGAAGTAAGGCAGACATATAGACTTATCAAGCTAGAGCAAAGCCTAAGGTTGTAGAGGTTCAAGAACAATGTATATTAGATAGAATTCAAAATGGGGTTCTATAGATTTGATGGTATTATTTATTAAAATTTTCAACTTATAGATTCAACCTATAAGAAAACTGTTTAGAGCTCAACAGAAGAGTGTATAAACCAAATATGCAATCAGTATTACACATGGGAAGGTAAATAAAATGATAAAAGTAAACATACAAAAGACAGGAGCTGGAATCTGAAAGGAATTGATGAGAACTAAGGGAGAGGGCAGGAGTGTCCTAATATATTTAACATGTAAAGGGAGCCATCAAAACACACTGTCTATAGAAGACAAATGAGATGTGTATTATACGCTTAGCCTTAAAAGCTATAAGGCTAAGCAATACAGGAAAAAAATGATAATGAGTCATTTGGAAAGCAAGAATTAATTGGAGCCACTGCTATGAGTTTCATCCTTAATTTGGAGGCAGAGAAATCAATCAATTATAAAAAATACTGAGCATCAAGACATTGAGTATATTGTGGTGGACATTGTCAGTGCCTTGCCTACATCCCTTTGGACTTTACCTTTTCTGAGGGCTTCTAGATAACTGACATCTGCATCTCTGTGCTTCAGGATATTTTCCAGAAGGCTACTTTGCCCAGTGGTGGTGCAGGTCAGAAGTTTGAGGAAATCAACTATCAACAGGAGCAAACCTCAACCATGGCCCAATGGAAGAAAATGTACAAATATCTAAGCTCTGTCCACCAGCAAATAAGATATTTCTGAGTTACCAATGCTACACTTTTTTCCTACAGGACTAACTTCTACTGACTTGTTACGGTGACTGACTTAAAAATACACCCAATATTAGCTGCCTTTTCTTTCCTGAGTCTTTACCTCATTTCCTTGAATCTTTTAAATAAAATTGTTTCATTTCACTCCTTGTCTCAGGATTTGCTTCTGGAGGAACCTGAATTAAAGCACATTTATAGATGTTAATTCAATTAACAGATAGTCAAAATGGTTTATCCACTGAGGGTAAGAAGTAAGGTAACTAAATGTTGCTTTTCACTGTAGTCCTTTACCAACTGTTTATTAGTAAATGTTCCTGTTTTGATAGATATTGATAGATGATGCAAACACATTGATAGATCAATAGATAGATCTACAGATAGCAGGCAGGACTATTGTCACAGTTGTTAGTTAATCAGCCAATTTATAAAAGCCACTGAGAGAACTGAGTCCATAATTGACCAATCCACAGTTTCTTCCAAATAACAATGCAAGCCAGGCTTGGCATATGAGACACAATTTATTCACGACGTTTGATTTTCCTACACTTGTGGTGACCATGCCAGTGGAAGGAATAACAGGCAGAAATGGAGCTAGAGAAATTTATGAGCTGATAACCCAGTTTATCCTGTTAGATCTTTCTCTCAAACTCTTTCTTATTAACCCTAAGCTATGTTCTCAATTTAAGCTCCTGCCGAATTCCAGCCCAGTTCCTCTATCTTTCATGTGGTGCCAAGAAAATCAAAACCATAGAATCTTCTTCTGTCACTGTTATATTTTCAAATTTACTGCTGACTGAGGCATGCACAGCTTGCTGACTGAGTAGTATTTACCTAATTCTACTGATTTAGGATATTTTACTTGTGCTAATATAACACGAAGTATTTTCTAATACTCAGAGCTGCATGATTATCTGGAAATCCTTTAACCAAGCACATTTTATATCCTTCCCACTTAACCTAATAAATTTCTGTATTTCCCAAAAATAGATTTTCCTTCTAATCAATATAAAATATATTTTCTATCTCAGGCTAAAATTGATTCTCCAAGAAGGTGAGCTAGTCTTCCAGTGTCCCCTTGTGGCTCTCATACCCCTGATATGCAACAATATATTTCTATTGGGGTGTTATAACCCAGTTTGAAAACAATAGATCACATTATCCTTATGCAAAAATAGCCATTATTCTTTTGAGCAAGGTTTGAGATGTTACAAACATTTTGCTTAGCTATTGGATTCCGAGCTGTTACAAATACATGAAAACTTTGCAGAGACCCATGAAGGCAAGTTGAATTTTGGTGGTCCCTGAATGGATGTGCTCTTACCAATGCTTTGATGTGGCATACAGACTGAATTTTGTACTGAGGATGGTCACCCCAGCAAAGAGATGTTTTTAACTTTCTACTCAACTCACTGAGTCACACAGCAATAAGCTGGCCCCATCAGTGACCTAATTTGAGATCAAAAATTATATTCCTAACTTAATTATGAGGCCATTTGATGATACATCCCAGAAAGGTGAATGTTTTTGCCTTAGGGAACAGCTTTTGTTAATGTCCAGCCCCCATATTTTTATTAAAATTATGCTGAGGAGAAGACATTAGTGTTGGCCATCATCACAGACACAGACCCAGGCCAGGGGAGTTTACAGAACTAGGTACACAGACCAATGATAATTAATAACAAGTAAATACGACCCTAAAAAGATAAAATAAAGACTGTATAACATACTAAGTAACAAGTCTAGAAGATCAGTGAGAGCTTCCCTGAAACTGGAAGAGTGAGCAGGAATCACCTGTGTGAAGTGGAGTATGCTGCTGAAGGAAGAAAAAAATGTTTTAGGCAAGAGAAACAGCATAAGAAAGGTCCTGAGACAGAGACTAGATGCCTCTAGAAGAGAGGTAAAAACCAAAACTGAAGACCATATCCACCAAACATATTTTATTTTTTCTTGCTTTTTTCCCTACTAGTTGTTAGCCTATATTTACATGCTCGGAGGCAAAAGAGAAAACTCTCTGTATTTGTCTTCAATTGAGAGTGAGATGAAGGAGCAATAGTGCAATCTCGTACCTGTATGGCACAGGTTAGCTGAATAGTACCAGTCTCCTTTAATGGGCTGTTCTCTTTTCCTCTTGCCACAGTCCACGTGCATGAAATTATACAACATTTACTAACTTACCTATCTGGGCAACTGTATTGGTAATTACTGCCCTAATATGTGAACACCATGATTACTCAGGATCTTGAGTGATCATTGCAGCACTGTGTCCATACTAGAGAACTTGGAATATAGCACCAGCTCAAAAACTCTACTGAATAAATATAAAGGAAGCATTTGAGGGACAAATGTAGGCTTCTGTGGCTGGATGCAGAAGGAGAGAGGGAAACACCGCAAGAGAAGAAATTGAGAATTAATCAGGCATGAGATCATATTAAAGGATTTTTACTTTATCTTAGGGCAAGGGAAAGCCATCAAAACATGTTAGGCTGGGGAACAAAGATCAGATTTGGGGAATAAGGACGTTGACCCACTAAGGGAAGGGAGATGTGGTGTACATGTTATAGTTTATAAGGTAATATTTCATGTATCTTTTAAAATTTTTTAATTGAAATTGTGAGATATAAATCAAAATATCTCATCTGTCTCCAGATGGAGAAATTGAGAGTCTGAGCACAGTACCTTGTCCTAAGCCACAGGGCTAATAGATTTCAAGAGTTAAAGAAAAGTTTAATCTCCTGACTACCATGCCCTCCCATAACAATAGAAAATAAGTAGGCAGATAAGCTCTTTTCACGGTTGCTGTTGTTTCACAGTTCAACAGTATTTAAGATGAGATCTAGACTTATGCACCTGCATAAGAATGACTAATAAGATCTAACGGGATCTCAATAAATACTTGTTTATATATGAGTAGAAAGATAAGAACTTGATATCTGCTTCCTTTTGGTGAATTTCTGCTGATCAATATTGAAACAACCACCTTTAAGAAAAACATGAAGTTCCCTGCTATCGGCACCTTAAAATGTTGATTTGAAAATTAAATCTAAAGTCCTACCCACAGATTCCTGCATTTTCATATGTCCAGTTCTGTACACCTTTTTAAAATGGCCAAAGTAGGGTTTTCTATTGTTATAAAAATACTGCATTTTAATGAAAAATGTGGAGGAAAAAGAAAAAGTTAAGAAGTTATTTATTATTAAATAAGAATCCAAATAAACTTTTGTTTTTATCTTTCTTGGAAAAAAAATTCAACCCACCCCCCCAAAATTGTATGTGTTTTTAAATATTATTCATAAAATATATTGATGTTCTATTTTATCTCGAATCAAATAGATTATTTTGATCTGTTGAAACCATGGACTTAAGTTACCTCAAAATATAACCTGATTTCAAAATAATCACCATAACAATTGCACGGTTCCACAATTTATTTAAGTACGGAGGAAAAAAGAAATGACTATGTTACACTACACATGTATAGAAATTATAAAATATTTCCAAATCATAAAAATATACTTTTTAAAATTCACATTTCACTTTAGAAAAATACCCATATTATTACCTCAATTATATTTTTGATCAAGTCAACTTGCTCTAAAGTATGTTAATAAACAGTAAAGGAAAATTGCATATGAGCTACAATTATTTCTTTTTTGTGTGTCTTCCGTCATTTTTTTTCTGTGCGACTGAAGTGATATTTTCTTAACAATATTCAGAATTTGTCATTCCCCTGGTAAATTCTTTTCAATGAATACCTATTGCTCTTAGAATAAGTCTGAACAATCCACCACACCCACAATAACCTGGTTCAAGTCTGTGTTTACAGCCTCTCCTTCAACACCCACCTCCCACCCAGCTCCCCTATGAACTGTGCTCCAGCCACACTGGATGCCTTTCTGCTTCTCACATGCATTTAGCCTTTTTCTGCCACCAGGTGTTTGCACTTACTGTTTTCTTAACCAGGAAGGCTCTTTGAAAAGGCTTCACTAGTCTAGCTTGTTGTTTTCTTTAATATCTCAGCTAAAATACCATTTCTAAGTTTCAGGAATGCAACTCAAACTAAATGAAAATATAAATTCCTGGGTCATAGTGCCAATTTTTGCATGTTTGCTATGAAAAGCTTGTGTTGTCTTTTTGTTGCCTTTCCATGTGTCATGCAGAAATGTAGTTTTGATGGCTGAGTTTTACCTATTCCCAGGTCAGCTAGCTTTTGACTGGGCTTGGACAATGGAAGATACTGACAGGATTGGAAGGCAAAGGAAAGATGCCACATGTAGCATTTCTGGAATTGGACATGTCTGCTTGTGGCTACAGCACCTGAAGCCAGGTCTACAAGACTTCAGCTTCCACCCTGGGTCTTGGATTCCTGTTTCCAGTAACAAAGCATCCTCTCTATCCTCTCATAAACACAATTTAACTATTAAAGCTGCCCAACCTTTATTTTGTTGTTTGCTTTTAATTCTCCAGCTATAAAGGTGGGAAGCTCCTGTCTTAAGAATCTTCTTTTCTAAAATTTCCATGCATTGATCACTGTTCTCCTGCTAAGGCAGAGAAGTAGATATGTTGTTTTTTCCACTGACAACTTCTTTCAAAATGACTGAAGACCACAAATATGTAACCCAGAGTGTTCTTCTTCCAGAACAAGCCCATTTCCTGAAAGAAGGTTCTTCACAAGTTATCTCTAAGATCTCTTCCAGTCCTAAGAATCATATGGTTAAAGCATTTAACTTGGCTTTTGTTCAAATTTGTGATTAAGAACTATCAAAATGATGCCCAAAACCTGTGGTTATCCTTAGGAAATAAAAACTTCCTTAAGAATAAACTGTGCATATAAAAAATTAAATAAATAAAAAGACCTTATTCTCCTAATGACCTTTTTGGGATATGTCCAAATCTGGTTCATTGCTCAGTCTTGCTATATAAAGATTTAAATTTCATTGTCAGACCTTCAGTAATCTGTTTTGGTTGTTTACTCCATATTCCGATCCTAATTATCCACTGGAACATCCATAATGTAATGAAGCCCTTTGGATTAATTTGCAAACATTTCCTTGCCTTTCATATTCTTGGCATCTCTGTGATACTAGACACTAATATATTGATAGCCACTGCTGAATAAAATAAAGGCTCAATTTAGGAATTTAGGAATGTTTTATTGGAAACAGTTAACTAAAAAAGTATAAAGTATATTGTAACTCTAATACAGGGTTATCTTAAATATGCAAAATATATCATTCACTTTTGAAAGTAGTTTGGAGAATTAAAGTTTCTGTTTTGTTTTGTTTTGTTGCTTTACTGAAATCACATTTACTCTGGTTCTTCTGGCTTCTTTTGCTTTTATTAAAGAGAGTCTCTGAGTGTTGAACAATGGATCTCATCACTTCTGGAACATTTCCATCCTAGTCAACCCTCTTAAACACCAGCTATGCCCTGAAAGATGGTATTTTAATATAGTTTAAAGTGCTTTTCCCTTTTGAATTATTTAAATTCCTGTTTCTTGTCATTTCAAGAGGAGAAAATAGCCCCAACTGCCTGCTCCCTCTCTTTCCATCACTCATTCTCTGGTAAGACTCTCCTGTTCCTCCCATATTTCCAGTTGCTGTCTTGTTATTTGGTACTTCTTCAATGTGTAGGCTCAAAATTAAAGTGATGTAGAAATTCTGGGTTTGTCACTCTAAAAACTGCCTTTTGGTACTAATGAATTTTTCTGTGCACCAGTGCAAAAGCACTTTTACACACACACACACGCAAGCACCCACTTCAGAAACCTGTGGGTCTCCATTCAATACAATGCCTTTTAATTTCCTTTCATTATTTCTCAGAGATATGAGTAAACAACTTAAATCTTACCAGTTAAAAAAGTGAGTTGGATAAGAGAAATGATGCCTAGGGATGAAATCCTGCAAAAACAACTGTTAATTAATTTTATCTTCTCTTCTTCCACATCATAAACTCACAATTACATTCTTTTGTCCTTTCTGTATGGTTGAACGTACCTAGAAATTTCCAGCCCAAGATTAGGTATATTACCTAATGTTTGTTGAGTTTGTTCTATGAAGAGTTAAGTAAGAAACATTTTAGTTCAACTCTGTCTCCTCAACCCTTATACTATTTGGAACCCATCACCATTTTATTTTCCAAAGGACCTAAAATTTGGGAGAGGGGCAAGCATAGTATTTTATACATGTGTATGGTCATGTGGGTGTATTTATTCACATATTACTACTATGCATTGATATTTGTCAGCTTTTATGTGTCCTCACATGGTAGAAAGGGAAAACAAACTCCCAGAAACCTTTTTTAAGGGTACTAATCCCACTTAGGAAGACTTAATCATCTCTTAAAAGCCTCACCTCCTAATACTATTGCATTGGTTATTTGTGAGGGAACACAAACATTCAGACCATAGGAGAAAGCGCCATTACAAATGGAAAGATCAGAGAGACGGGTCACTCCTACTTGTAATTAATGGTGATAAATTGTCTCGACACACTTTAGTATCATCTTGGTCTTCTTTCTCCTTTCTACTACCTCAAATACCTCAAATACTTCTTTTTTGTTTTGTTTTGTTTTGTTGTTTGTTTGTTTGTTTTCTCTCACAATCTTTCTTGGCAATTAAATTTGAAGGATTAAAAGACAATGTCCAGCAAGTTGATTATTTTTATGATGGCAAGAAATTCTGAAACCTTCTCATTTAATGACATGTTATCATTAATATAACAACATAATGTAATATTATAATATTAATATATTTTAATATAATATATTAATGTTATCTATTTAATGATATATTATAAAATGGTCTATTAGAAACAATAGAAATTAGAGACAATTCAGGTCCATCAGTTTCACTTTAAAAATTTAGAAAACTGGAGCTAAAAAACTGTAAAACTCTTCTAATTTTATACTGCTAATAACCAGAAAAGGATGTCCCAGAACCAAAGATTTCTGATTCTTGCGTTATTGGTCAATCTTCTACCTCATATTAATACATTCACAAAGGTAAAGATAACTAAGAAAAAAATCTGAAGGTGACTTTGCCATCCCATAGACAAAGAATGTGTATAATAATAAGTGTCACCTTTTGTTTTCAATAAAAAACAACTTCAAAGTGAACCATTTCTACTATATATTTTTTCTTTTTGAATAACATGTTATAGGGGATTTCTCCCAAGCCAAAGGATGATATAATAAAGCAGTCTTTCCTTCCACAGCAAAGCACACCAAAAAAGTTTATCTTGAATAAAAATGTTAATATCAAACATACCCACTGAAAGTAATAACACTACAACAAGATAAGGCAATTTGCATGAGCATTTCATAAAGATTTTTCTACTGAGATTCTTATATGATCTCTCGCTCCTAAACCTTAACTTTATTTTTTTTTTCATTTAAAAAAGGGTAGTGATTAGTTACATTGCCTCTGAGAACTAGATAAATATTTATGAAGAATAATGTTTATGTATGTGTATATAGAAATAATGTACGGGGAGAACAACAGACATTCAGAATAGGAATTTCATTTCTGTAGGGTGCATCTACTGCATCAGGAACCCATTGTAGTTCTTTTGTAATGTGGTCACCTAAACTTCATTAACATTTGATTCTGATTTGCAGCTTTTGTATTTCAGGAACCTCAAAAAATTTATCTGAATGCTGTCTGCTTTCATGAGCAAGAATACCTGTAATGTCATGTGCTCACAGCATGTACCTAGGCTATAGAAAGATGGATAACTGGATACTCTGGTATTGATTCAAACAAGAATTCTCCACTATCTTGTAAAGTTCCCATGAGAGGCCTCATATTGCACCCTTGCTCTTTTTTGGCCTCTATGCAATGCCAGGCACATTAAGCATTTTGTTTGTATCTGTTGTCATTGCCAACCTGTCTGTTGATATTTTGGCTTCACCTCCCACGCCTGGCCTATAATCTGTTTCTTCCATTCAGTGCTAAAAATATAATTATCTTTTCCAGTTTGACATATTTCACATTGAGTAGTATTTTAGTAACTGTCCCAGTTATTCTTCTACTTCTATCTGTATAAAACAACTTGCTGATCTGCTCCAGCACAGTCTCTAAGACTAACTACAGCTCCTATCTAGCCTTTTAGTCCCTATTGGGACTGGCTACAATCTCCTCCAGGAAGGAGTCATACTGTTGAATGTATCTTGGATAAACCATGTTTTACTGCAAAACCAGGTTGTAGGAGGGAAGGAAAATTTCTAGACACAGCTAAAGGCAGCTCAGCACTACTTTCTGACATCCTAGAACACATGGGGGTTTCTTGAGCACAAGCTGGTTCCAACTGGTGGCCAATGAGTCAAATATAATACATGGATGTTGTGACAAATTATGTTTTTTAATGATATTCTTACCAATATGTATCACATTTCTTATATTCTTTTTTTTTTTGGTGTAAAATTGAGATTCCTCTGTTGAAAGATGGTGGATGTATTATTCCTCTTTGAACTCATCAGATGTTTATAGCTGCCTCCCCCAGTGGCAGAAATGATGCTCAATGAGTTCTGAGGTTAGTTCGTAAAAGTTAACATGGCTTCTACTAGTCTCTCTTGAAACACGTGCCTTGAATTTCCCTGAGCTGATATGTAAGAAGGCTGGTTGCACTGAGGCTACCTTACCTGTAAAACCACATAGAAACACCACATAGGGAGAGATAGAGATACCTGAGGAGTCCATGCTGTGAGAGTCTTCAGCTGTTTGAGACTTCCCAGCCCAGGCACTGGGCATGAGTGGGGATGCCTTCAGACAGTTCTAGCCCTCAGCTTCCTGGTCACCCAAGTTGAAGCTTTAGTAGAACAGAAAGGAGCTGATTCTACTGAGCTCTACATGAACTACATTTTCATGAGTAAAATAAACCTTATTGTTGAAAACTACTAAGTTGGGTGTTGGTTTGTTATGGGCATAGTGACTAGGAGAGACATGTTCTTTGATGCTTCCAATGTTTTTAGAAATTGAATGAGCTGGCAACCCAAATTGGCATTTCACTTAAAACTCCTAGTGTCCAGTTAGGTGAAAGATGAGGTTACCTGTCAACACTGAACCATCATTCCTACACAGCAATGTTCTCTTGTAAATAAATAGGTTCTTCCCCTCTCCATGAGGCTTACATTGTCCAGTTTTCTGCTCTCCACCACTCTCAGCCCACTTATTATTCATTTACATTTTCTGCTCAGTCACTTTTGGCATTCAAATTTGGACTCTTAAAATAGGGTGTATGACCCTCCTTTTACTTCTAAAAAACTTTAATGCACCAATTTAAGCAATTTCTGTAGGACATAGATGCAGATATCAGACAATAACATAACTCAATGCTCAGTGCTTAGTTAGTCCTGAGATTCACATGTAAAGAGGGTTTGTGGTTTAAATTTGTTCATTTTCATAGACAGAACAATCTAGTAGTGAGTAGACAGTTAGGAAATAGTTCCATTTTCCCTGTTTAGGAAATGGAGGCTTATAGAAGTTGCAGAAATAGAGTCTTCAAATCTTTATTCTATGTACCAAGTAGAAATATGTCTCACCAGCTCTCCAGTATTTCCTGGCTGCTGTTTGGTCACTTGTTATGTCCCCTCCATGGCTACTGTGTATATCTATTTTAGTATGTTAATCCCATTGGCTGCGTTCTGTCACAGATATTTCACAGCTTCACAATGGTTTCAGGCACATACTTATTAATCTCTTTGATTTCCACTTTCCTAGAAGAGTAGACTCTTGGGACAGCTCTAGCCTGGGCAGATGTCTCAAGAACCTACGTCAGAGCAGTACTGGGGAACTATTTGGGAAGATTCCTACAGGATGAAGGAAAACATTTAAAGAAGAAAAAGAAAGAAAATAAATAGCAATGCAGTCCATTCCAATTGGTCACCACTCTGAAGAAAAAAAAAGGGAGACTAATAAGACATTAAAAAGAAATATCTGTACAGGGTTTGTCTGAATAACTGAGCAAGAGGCAGATCTGGAGGAATTCTTTGAGGCACAATTGAAGTAGAAGGGATGATTCTATATGGTGTTTCTGTCACAGTGTAAACTGTCACACGTTGTGACAGTTTTTATCTTGAACTAACTTTTCAAGGAGATTTGTATCGCAAACAACCTATAATGCCTTGCTCTAAGTGAAAATCTGAGCAGGTTTATCAGCAGCCCCCTTACAAAACTGAGGATTTCTTAACCTTCATTTTCCTAGTTGTGACACAAGCCCAGTGTGTGTGCAACATCTACCTGTGCCACTCCATGTCACCCCTAAAGCAAGTGTGGCAAGATGAACTGCCACAAAGATGAAGCTTATACAGCCTGGTATGCTGAGAGTAATAAGGGTCTTTGTCTCTAACTCAGGAGTTTTTTGTCTTCTGCCAGCATTTATGAAACTGTGGCAGGTTCACTGGTGAGTCTGCAAGTAGGAAGAAATTGCAGAAGCAGCATGAAGGAATATTTCCTGTGGTCTTAAAAGCATAGTCCAGGATCTTGCCCCACTATTGAAGGATATTTTTTGAATAGGACTTGTGTCTTTATAAGAAGAGGAAGAGACACCAGGAGTCATATACACAGAGGAGATACCCTGTGAGCACACAGCAAGAAGGTGGCCATCTGCAAGCCAAGAAGAAAGACCTCACTAGAAACGAACCATGTGGACACCTTGATCTCAGACTTCCAGCCTCCAGAACCATAAGAAAATAAATTTCTGTGGATTAAACTACCCAGCCTATTGCATTCTGTTATGGCAGCTTGAACAGACTATACACTGAGACTTCCCTTTCTGTGCTCACAACTTTTCACTACAACAAGCTGCCTTTCATGATGATTTCCAAGATGTCTTCAAACATAAAGACATTTGAATCCATCAAAAAGTCACTCTTGTCTGCATTTGAGTTTTTCAGGGAAAAGGATAAAAGTAACCCATTGACTTGTTTTTCATTTTTGCAGGTGATTTTCCTTATTTTCTGCTGGCTAATGAAATGATAAAAGTGCTTAAAATACTTTTTAGTTTGTTATGAAGAGAAATCAATACTGCTTTGTGTTTCAAAAAGGAAAGGCATGCAAGGACGCTGAGGTATTAAACACAAGTGGATGGAATAGTTATTTGTGAGGGTTGCTACCAATTGAATTACTATTTTAATGTCATAACATGGCAGCACTCAAGATTACCTTTCATATCTAATCACACCATTTACATGGAAGTGGGAAAATGCTTCTGAAGTGGCCAAATGTTATTCACTGAATGGATCACAATAACACTAGAAATTGCTCCGGAGGAAAAATAATCAGATTCCCTGCCAGGCTCTGGGGAAAGGTTAATGCCCCTTCATTTGCAAGAAACAAAAACAAAATCCATAATGCACATATATTTTTTTAAAAGGGTATCTGATGCCAATATATATATATATATCATGGATTTAGACATTGGCTCTAATCTTGACTTTAACACTTGAGAGTTATGTATCGTTGGTTTTGTCACTGGTGAGGCTGGAATTCAAAATCATTTATGTGCTATCACTAGGCCTCAGGATTTACATAAATTATGTCATTCATTCTTGCAAAACCCTTTGAGATAGGGATATTATCATCATCCCATTTTACAGATGAGAGTACTGAAGTCAAAAGAGTATGTAATTTGTCCATAGCTGATAAATGGCATAGCAAAGGTTCAAGAACAACCCTATCTTGCTCTATGGAGAGGCAATCCTGTGCTGTCATTACGAGCTTCTACTGTGTGCCTCAAAGAAACCTCATGAGAGACAGTGTACACCTAAGATAAGGCCCAGGTCCCCTCATTCAGGCACCAGGCTATTTCTGCATTCCATATTTGCTGCTCACAAGCCTTCCTTCCATTCTTCTAATTGTATGAAATACGCATTCACCAAACATGCAAGACTTTTTGTAATGCCTTTGATTTTCTTAGAGTACCTTTCTATTTGTTTCACTTGTCTGGCCCCCATAGCTCATCTGTTACACACTCCGGAATCCTTTCCTAACTCCCTCAAAGATTTTGTTCTTTCTCCTTCATCCTCAATAACATTCTGTTGAATTTATGTGTGGAAATTTTGTGATCTAATTATTTGTTCATTTATCTGCTTTTCCTGCTCAAATGTAAACATTTGGAAGGCCAGCTCTATTTTTCAACGTGCCTACAATCTAAAAATTATTTGTATTTTTATGGATATTTTTCTTACTTATATTCTAATGTTTGTGGATCAGCAAATATATGATATTAAAATATTCTGGGATTGCACGGACTTACTAACAATAGTGAATGTTTATTGAGCACGTGCTGCATGCCAGGCACTTCTGTGAGCATTTTGTCTGTACTAACTCGTATGTTCCTCCCATAGCCCTTTAATGTTGATGCTACTAACTAGCCCATTTTCTAGATGTGGATGTTGAGGCACAGAAAGATTAAATATTTTCCCCAAACTTAAACACAGTTAAAAACAGCTCTAAAATGAAGAACCTGAAATTTAAATCCGAAAATCTAGTCTAAATTTCATATAAGTAGTATTAAACTTTACTGAATAACCAAAATTCAAATATGATAGAGCAAGGGGGAGTCTCCAGGCTCCTGTGTGGCTATCCTGTTAGGGATAGCAAACAAATGTCCATGTAAAAAGCCCTCTTCTTTAAAGATTCTCCAATTGTACTTGCACATAGCCATAGCCCTCTAGTGTTGACTATTATAGAAACAAGCACCTATCTTTGGAGAGCGCCAATTTTCAGGTGTTGATACTTGTATCAAGTGTCTGAAAAATGCACAGAGCTAATAAGCACTCATTGAATGAGTGGCCTGGAGCACCTGCCATGCAAGTGGTTTTCTCAGAACTCCACGGTGAGCAGTGCTTTTAAGGATAGAGAACCCTGAACTTCACTTAGAATGGCACCACTGGGTAAGATGGATACACTCTCTCAGTGAGGTTATCAATCATCTCTTTCAGATTAAGGGACAAGCAGACCTAGACCTTGCACTTGACCTGCTGTGATGAGGCAGCTCATCAATTTGCTGCATGGCCTTGTGTCAGTCTGGTCATCTTTCCAGATTAGCAATGAGGGGGGATTAGAACAGCTGACAGTCCCGCAAGGCCCCTTCTGTTATGAACACATAACAATGTTCATAGCTTATTTGGACTAAGACAGACTTTAGTTTAAATATTGCTGATTATTAGATGTGTATGACTGGGAAACTTTCAAAATCACTTTCAGCTTTAGCTTACACGTCTTTAAAATGGGGATAATAGCAATGACTACCTCAGAGATGGTTGATGATTAAATTACGGAATGAAGGCAAAACACTTAACACAGCACCAAGCACCAACATTCATTATCTCATTTAATCTTCTCTACAAATCTATAATAGAATAGGGCTATTATGATTCTCATTTCACAGATCCAGAGAATGAGGTAAATAGTGAAAGAGAGAATTGCACATTAGCAGGTCAGAGGTGCTATTTTGCTTAGCTAAATTATGCTGCCCCTGTTTGTTCTATACTGGTGCTTGGAACTTCTAACACTAGACAACTTTTTGGCTGTACTGACTGGTGACTAGATAGACACAGAATGCAGTCACAGCTGTGCTTGAAAAAGACCAGTGCCTGGAAATAAGCAAGCCATTAATTTGTTAAAGTAAAAACTATAGTTACCCTAACTAGGCACTCACGATGTACACTATGTGCCAGACGCCAATCTGAATGCTTTATGCAGATTAACTCATTCACATATCACAAGCTAAGTGTCGATAATACCCTATTTTGCAAATACATAGGAGTACACATCCATATACAGAAGTATAGGTACAATGAAGTTGAATAATTTGCTCAACAGCATGACTAGTAAGTGGTTAAAGCCTGGATTCAAACCTAGACCTTCAAAGTAACTATGGTGCCTCCCTAATTCTGCCCCCCTGCCACGCCATTGTCTATGTCTCAAAATCTGAAGCAACTGATTGTAGCCACATATTTTCAAATGTTGATCATCTTCTGATTAATTTTAAATTTAAAAATTTAAGGATGAATATCTTTCATCAACTGTTCAGCAATTCTTCCTAATCATTAGTTTCATGTGAAAAAAAAAATTGCTAGAAAGATGCTGAGACAAATAGAAGCTCCCCATGCCAAGAAAAAAAAAAATATATATATATATATGTGTGTGTGTGTGCATGGGGGGGAGAGAGAGAGAGAGTTAGAGAGAGAGAGAGAATTTGAGGAAATCAATGGAAGCCAAAGAGGCTTCTCATTTACTGCTTTTATGCAAGATTTTTTGAGTTAAAGCCTGTGCTGTGCTATGAATCTTTTCCCTTTCTCTTCCAATCTCTCTGGCGTGGTTAAGGTGCTGGGGGAGATATTCTAGATTAAGAAGAGATGTGTTTACTAGAAAATACTAATTAATAGAAGGAGGGAAAGAATTTAAAGTATGTATGTTTGCTGCACCCAGTGAGGAATGAGAGTAGAGGGAAGACAGACAGAGTGGATTTTAAATCACCTTGTCTTCAATCCATACTTTCTAAAACCTTTTCAATCCTATTTCTGCCCTCAGCGCAGCTTTTGGCCACTTCTGACCAGGAAGCCAAATAGAGATATAGACTCTGTCACTCCAGGGTTTTAGCTTTATGGTTGTACTCCACCATATCCTACGGTCCTCTCTGGATACCACTGCAATCCTTCCCTGAAGAAAGACATTTTACCTTTGTATAAAGATACCTTCTCTTGCATTTAAGCAACAGGTGGTTTTCTTCTGCCTCTTTTTGGAGATTATCTTCTCTTCCAAGCATTTACCCACTGCAAACCTGATACCCTCTGCTCTTAGCTGCAATTTAAACCTATTGTTTCTAGCAGCTTTTCAGTTTCCCATGATCATAATGTACTTTGTTTGATGATCTGCAACCTTTGGTCTTGACAAACCAGAAACAAATGCTAATCTTCCCTTTATTCTCTATCTTGTTAGCACCACTCATCTTATTGTTGGGTTTGCTTTTGTATCACAGCACATCAGCTTAGCACACTTGACAGGTGTATACCACAGCCAGTGGATGATGGCTAACCACCTGCAGTCCATGCTGATTGGTTCTAGCTTAACCCATTGTCTCAGGATGTTTTGAAGAATCATCAGGTCAGATGTAAAACATAACTTTCTTTCATTAGATATTTATTGATTACTGATCATGTGTTAAGCCTTAAGGTCTGTGCAGAAAGCAAAGATGAATAAAATATACTCTTTGTCCAAAGCAATGTAGATGTATAGTAAGAAAACATAAAAATAAAAATCGTCTTTCTAAACACCCAGGGTAAGTTGTATAGAAATACTATAGTTGAAATACTCTGTTCTTGTTCATTTTGTGTGTTGGTTAGTGTAATGTGTGGGAGTACTTTAAAAAAAACTCCTTAAAATCATTTGTAAGCTTTAATCCCATAGTGTTTTCTGTAGAGTTTTTCAAAATCTGGTCTTTTGATAAAGTCCATCATTATGATATTTTTTTATTTTAAATTTTTATTTATTATTAGCGTATTCATTCTTACAAATCATGGTGTTTCTTTATGCCCTCCCCCCACCTATCACTTACCAAATCCCTTCCCTCCCTTCCCCTCATCTCTAGTATCTTTAGGTTTGTTTTCTCTTTCTGAAAGTTCAATGCATTGCCGTGATCTTATCTTTCTTTCTTTCCTTCATTCCTTCCTTCTACCCTTATTCCCTCCCTCCCTTCCTTCCTAGCAGCCAATTATGAGTGAGAACATGTGGTATTAAAAAATAATGCAATTCTGCCATTTGCAGCAACATGGATGAGTCTGGAGAAAATTAAGTTAAGTGAAAAAAGCCAGACAGAGAAACAGATAAACTGCATCATTGTGATTTTATGAGCTTCTTATAAACAAGCCATTTACCCTACTCCAGGCATGAATAATCAGAATCTCTGAAGGTAGAACCTAGAGTGAAGGCTCAACAGAGTTAGGATCCAACTGAAGAAATACTGAGTTAATTCCTGGGCTCCAATAATGACTGTTCCTAGCTTCAGTTCAGGATCACTCAGGGACAACCAAGCTTTCTCACTGGAGCGGTGTAAGTATTATATCCCTTTATTATAAAACTGTCCTGCCTTCCTCTTGCCCTTTGTGGTATGCTTCTAATCTTTGAAAAGTCAGCTTATTTGTCATTTTTTTCCTGTAAAGACTTTATTGATTTTTCAAGGCCTAACTTGAATGTAACACTTGAACCCAAGTGCTACAATTCCCATTTTCTCGCCTAGACTGTGACCACCTCAATTTTAGGGATGATGTCTTACCCATTATCGTATTTCCCAACATTGGTAGAGCCTGATACATAGTAGGCACTGTAAATTCTGGTTAGATGTCCAAATTTGTGCAGGAAAATTCCTCCAACATTCAACCCAAATCTTGCTGTTTATGATCAACAGCACTTCTGAGTGCTCAGTGTGCACATTATACAGATGGTACTATACTGTTTTGAATATAACCCCTCCCTCTGTCATATAAAATGAGTATGTTTGTTATTAATATTTTTGTCTCTCCTTAACCTAGTCCTGCACAACTCGGAATTGCTACTAATGTGGTTA
Source organism: Cynocephalus volans (assembly GCF_027409185.1). Taxonomy (NCBI): domain Eukaryota; kingdom Metazoa; phylum Chordata; class Mammalia; order Dermoptera; family Cynocephalidae; genus Cynocephalus; species Cynocephalus volans. Next base: position 71,361,077 of record NC_084469.1, read on the forward strand.
TGACCATGTCATAATACTAGTATTTTAATTTGGTAATCTTCACTATACAATGTCAATATGTCAGATATACCGCCCTGTAGATTTATTTCTCTCATAGTATCATTAATTATTTTGGAAGTTTTTATTTCTGTTTTCCTCTTGCGATTAGCAATATATCATTTATTACACTTTTAATTATTTTGTTATTACTGAAAAATAAAGCAAAATTTCTATAAATCTTGCTGAGGTAACACTACCAACCTTCTCAACCACTTTTAAAAGTTTGCTATTTTTCTCCACAGTGTTTGATTACAAATCAAACATTCAGAGTATTTTATCAAAGAGAAAAGAAAAAGAAGAAAGAGAAGAAGAGGAAATAGCAGCTATGAAATTATGAAATGTAAGCATCTAGCCTGGAGGCAAGCTCAGTCACCTTCATGGATCAAAGATCTTTTTCTCTTATAAAGATATCTGCTTAGAAATATTAAATGGTTAATTTTGCTCATAACCTATGTTTGTTTTATGTCTAAATGCTCCTGACCCTCTAACGATACAAAGCGGGAGGGCATCCACTCAGCTTAAGGGCTTAAATAAATTTGATGCAGGCAAAGTGGGAACAGCATAGGGTTTCTCTATTAAACTGTAACTCACAGGAGACTGCTCTGAATAAAAAGGGATGATTTTGCCAAAGGTGATTTTCCTAGAAGTCGGCTTCATTGGATGACTGAGAAGAGTAGCATTATGTAGTGGAAAGAGAAATGAATTTCAGAGACAGACAATTGGATTCAACATCTACCATCTTCTTTCACAGACTGTGTGACCTTTGATGAATTGCTTAACCTTGCTAAGTCTCAGCATCTTGACTTATAAACAGAGATGATACCTATTTGAAACGTCTTTCAAAGATTAATGTGATAAGAAATACAAGATGATCGGAACATGATAGAAACTCTATATTTATATTCTTATCTTTCTATTTAAGAGGAAGCTATAGAAAGAAATCCATCTTAAGGAAGAAGGTTAATTCAGACTACTTAGTCAGAGATCAAATGGATTATTTACCATATTAGTATAGGGAAGCATTCATCTCAGAGAGCTGCATAGATACTGAAGGACCATCTCATGCACAAACAGTGGCTCAGCTTAGAGACAAGTGTATGGGAGAGGTTGAAATGTTTCCTTCATGGAGTGAGACCTTGTCATATGTCAAGTACTTAGAGATGCTTTTCACATATATGATCATTTGAACTTTGCCACAACCCCATGAGGTAGTCACTAATATATTAATTTTAAACAAGGAAACTGAAGTGAAGGGAGATTTATAAATTTGCCTGTGGCCAGACATCCACTAAATGATAAAACTTTTTATCCAATTAGAAAATAATGCCCCTGCAATTAAGCAGTGGAAGTAGATGATTCTCTTCGTTAATTCCAAAGTTATTTGAATATCATAAATATATACTACGCGTCTTCTACTGCCAACAGGGAAATACAACAGGAACAATGAAAGATTATGAAAGACAGATGAAATTATATTATGAGCACCTCATGGCATATGTGTATATAAACATACATATATGTATATATACATGTATGTGTGTGTTTGTGTTTGTGTGTGTGTATATGTGTATCTGAGAGGTTTTCAAAAAGTTCATGGAAGGATTGATATTATCTTTCAATTCTATTTTCCATGAACTTTTTGAAGTATCCTCCTTGTGTGTGTGTGAGTGTGTAAGTATATGTGTGTATACAATAATATGATTAACTCGGTAAGCAACATTTATTTACCACTTAGTGTTTATAAGATGCTTCATAAGGAAGTGGGAACCAACCCAATGGTGAAGAAGACAGCTAGCCCTGTCCTCACAAAACAATTGTCACAAGTATCTGATTTCACACTACTTTAGTGGCACCATATGAGGCAGTGGAAAACTGTGTGTGTTAGGTAGGAGAGAAAGCTTCAGAAAGGCAGGGAGTGGGGTTGGGACCTGATGAACTGAGAAAAGTTGGGCAGACAAAGTCCAAGACAACTAGATAACGTGTTTGGAATCATGCACATGAACCCCACCTGCACAAGCCATCGAGAGCTCCAACACTCCACCCCTCAAAAGGTAGGAACACTAACTTAGATTTAAAACAGTCAGCTTTAAAGACTTTTAAAAAATAACTTTTCAAAGTATGATTAGCATACACTAAAAGACAGATTTAAAGTGTAGAATATAAGTTGTGACATAAGCACATATCAATGAAGCCATTACTACAATGGAGATAATGAACATTTCCATCATCCCTGAAATTTTCCTTGTGACCCTTGTCACCCTCCCTGCTGCCTCTCCCAGCCCCACCACTAGGCACCACTGATCTTTATTCTGTCACTATAGATTAGTTGTCATTTTCTAGCAGTTTCTAAAGATGAAATAATGCAGCATGTACTATTTTCAACCTGCTTCTTTAACTCGGCATAATTATTGAGATTTGCTCATGTGTGTATCAATAGCTCATTCTTTTTAATCGTTAAGTGGTATTCTATTGTATGGATGTATTACAAGTTGATTATTCATTTGCCTGCTGATAAGTATTTTGATTGTTTCCAGTTTCTGGCTATTAGAAATAAAACATTTATGAGCATTCATATATAAGATTCTGTGTAGACATATACTTTCTTTTTCTTAGATAAACACTAGGAATAAAATAGCTGCATCGAAGGATAGGCTTATTTTAAGCTTTTAAGAGACTGCCAAACTATTTCCAAAGTGGTTTTGCCATTTTACATTCCTGCCAGCAGGGTATGAGAATTCCAGTCCCTTCATATCTCTGTCAACACTTAATATGGTCTATCTTTTTAGCTTTACTAATACTAATAAATATTTCATTACGGTTTTAATTTGCATCTTCATAAAGGCACTGAGCATTTTCATATATGTATGTTTATATACACATATGCCATTATCTCTCTGGTGAAGTGTCTGTTCAAATATTTTGCAAACTTTTCAACTGATTGATTGATTTTTTTTTATCATTGAGTTTTGAGATTCTTTATATATTTTGGATATAATAACTCTTATTAGATACGTATGCTTTGCAAATGCTTTCTATGACTCTACGGTTTGCATTTCACTCTCTTAATAGTGTCTCTTGAAGAGCAGAAGTTTTAAATTCTGACATACTCCAACACTCCAATTTATCTCTCTTTATTTTTCTTTCCTAATTCAATGTCACAGATTTTCTTCTGTGTTTCTCCTGGGATTTTATTTTAAGTAGAGCGGAAGATAGACAAATTGATCAGTGAGATAGAATAGAGAGTTCAGAAGTAGACCCACATATACATTGTCAACTGATTTTGATGAAGGAAAAAAAGGGAACTCAGTAGAGAAAGAAGAATGTTTTCAACAAATGCTGTAGGAACAATTATATGTACATACACATAAGATTTGATACATATCTCACACAATATACCAATGTAGACAAATTCAGTCAAAATGGATCATAGACTTAAAGAACATTCATTTTCACCTGGACACTAGAAAATCACATCACCTTGGCAATAATAGTGTGCATAGATATACAGTCATGTACTACATAATGACATTTCCAGTCAATGATGGACAACATCTCAAAACCTGTTCCTGTCATTCAGTGACACCTGACTCTGTGTGCACGTGTGCGTGCGTGTGTGCGTGCATGTGTGTGTGCGTGTGCATGTGTGATGAATGGGTATGTGTGCATAGGCTGTACTTGTTCAATTTCAGTACCATGACGAAGCTACCACATTTAAAAAATGAAAGTTTTACCTAACTAAATTTCTGTAGTAATTTGTATAAAAGTTATTTGTTCTTTGAAAATTTCACAATCCTGCCCATATAACCATTTAATTTTGGTGCCTTTGTGTCTTTTAATTTTTTCTAAGTTTTGACCAATTCCTCAGTATTGTAGTTTAATAGTTCAAAAATCTTACCTGCAGTTAATTTTATTATTTTCCCTCAAATTGGTAGCCTGATAGTATTGGATACATAGTAGACACTTTAAATGTCTGTGTATGCATGTGTGTATGTGAATGTTGGGAATCATAGGCCATTAAACAGCAATTTGAGTAAGTACCACGGGTTCTTTAGAAAACAAATGGTAGGCAGTCAATAATAGAATAAATGAATAAGAAAAGAGAAACAGAACCCAGTTTGAACATGTTTGCTTCTTTGCTGAGCTAATTATTTCCCATCCAAACAAGATTCTTCTCTGGTATTCCATGTTTCAGTAAATGGCAAGAGAACCTACCTAGTTCACCAAAAAAGCAAACAAACAAAAAAACCACACATAGTATCAGAATTGGTAAAGAATTAGAATTTAAGATTAAGGAAAAGTGAAGAATCTGAGTTTTCAATTCTACCTTGAAAACACAAAGTTTCTCAGATTATTTTTCTACTGTGCCATTTTTAAAAAAATATACAGAAAGTTATGGCTATAAATATTTTTATTTATTATTTTTTGTATTGTAGTTTTTGATCCGGGAGGAGCCCTTCTCTGACAGAATCAGGAGGTCAACTTGGAGTGATAGGAAGTGAGTACCCTGATAATGCCAGAGGGGAAGGACTGAGGAGGCCTAATAGCTGGCCTCAATCCACTCTGTCCTCTTAACAGGTTCTTGACTCCACCACAAGAAAAAATTCAAAGAACAGAGTCACAGTAGAAGATGGAAACAGGTTTAATGTAACAGATAAGAAATACAGACATCACAGAGAAAGTGCAACTTAGCTCCAGAGACTGAGCAGGGACCACATCAAGTTTAATACAAAAGTAAGAAACACACTCTTACAGTTTAGTTACAGAGTGCAGCTTGCTCAAGAGAGTGAGCAGCTACTTGCTGAAAGTAAGGTTGATACAAAAAGAAAACATACACACCTCAGCCTGTGAAGTGCAAGCTGGCCACAGGAAAGTGAGCAACAACCCCTCCTTCTGTCAGGATTCCACTTTTATGGCTTTGGCATCTAATGCATTTTCATGCTATCTAATAAGTAATCAACTAAGGGGGTGGTTCCCGGTTATGTAACATAGTCTTGCATATGCTCAGTTGGTCTGCTTTCAGGGAATGTTCCTTGGTTAAATTCTAAAACACGCACTAGACATATTCAAGAATGTTCCGTGCTCTTTAGCACCTCTAGTGGAAGGTCATTCAATGGATAAATTCCACTTTACTGAGCATACTTGGCTATTAGGTTTATATAACCCTTTCTAATGAGCTTGCCCAGCCACTGGATTTGTACAAATTAGCCCCAAGACGTCTCAATTTCCTCATGTTGGTGCTGAAAAAAGGTTCAACAAGCAACACTAACTCTCCTCTAGGGGAAGGCCTAAAGGAGGGGCTTGAGACCTTGGGGAGTGCCTTGAAACGCAGGAGTCCTGAAGCCTGAACCCATGGACACTGAGCACCTCTTACCTCACAAAGATAATATCCAATTTTCCTCAAAACTAATCACCAGAGTAGAAAGACACTTAAAAAAATATGAAAAAAATTTATCAAAAGATAAATCATACCATTGAATTAGATTATATTAAAAAATAGTTGCCTTGCAGCTTCTTTTGGAGAATAAAGTAAGGTCTTGTGTTTTGGATGACAATTCACTTTTACTTTCCTTTTCCCTTGGAATTTATACATGAAGAACTTCTGAAGCTCGGAAAAGGGAAGATTTAAAATCCGAAAGGTAACTTTCAACCCTGAACTTTTATTACTTCATTAAAGTTTCTCTCATCTTTTCGTATACTAGTTTCGTGCATATTTTCTCTTGATTGTTACACTTGACTCTCTGGTAAGCTCAGACAGGTATGGAAATTCAAAAAAAGTGACGACGAGGTGAAATATTAGGCTTCTTTTAGTGTCTTGGATAACAAACTATTTACAAATGCAATGTAATCAGTCTACTTCTACAATGGGGCAATGAACTGATAGAAATAGCATAAAAATACAAACAAAAACAAAACTAAAAACAAACTACTCTCTCTGTCTTCTTATTTACCCAAGCCTCTTTAGATTAGTTGTTTATACTCAGTAAGAGGCTCTTGATTATACCGTTCACTTACCTGGAAATGCCACCCTACTTTTCTCTGAGTTTTTGATTCCCCTACACCTTTTTTTAATTTTGTTTTTAACTGACACATAGTAATTGTACATATTTAAGGGGTACAGTTTGATATTTCGATACATGAACACATTGTATAAAACTCAAATCCAGGTAATTAATATATCCATTAGCTCATACATTTACTATTTCTTTGTGGTGAGAATATTCAAAATCCTTTCTTCTACCAATTTTGAAATATACCGTACTCTATGATGCAATAGCACACCAGAACTTAGTCTTCCTATCTAACTGTAACTTTGTACCCATCGGCCAATCTCTCCCTACCCTTACCCTGGTACCCAGCCTCTGGTAACCACTATTCTACTCTATTTTTATGAAATCAACTTCTGTAGATGCCACATATGACTGAGATCATCCAGTATAAAACTTAGTCACCACTGTTCACGGACATCTCTTGTTATCTTCAGCTGAGGATAGCCATCCCTAATCATTTGTTATTTTCCTATACCATCTGGCTTGGAGACGATGGAGATACTGACTAAAAGACAGCTACCATTTTTTTTATTGGGTATCTACTATAATCAACTTATGTTACTTTATACTCGGATAGTATTTGTACATCTTATATTAACTACACAAAGCGAGCAGGCCCTCACTTTTTCTGTCTCCATCTGTTTCTCCTTTAAGTAGCTAGTCAGTAAAACCCTTAAATTCTAAGAAGACATCTTATCCTTGAAGACTTTGCACATAATAGATTCTCAAAAGTTATTTTTAATATATTTAAATTATCTTTACTATTGAATTAACTTACTCCTGGAAATATCTTTATCACTTTCAGGATATTCCCAAAGATTCTAATATCACTTGTCATTTGTTCAACTAAATGGAAGTATATATCCACATTTAGTGAGTTGGAAGGTGAGGCAGGCCTTTATCCTCATAAGCAACTGCCCCTGACTAACAAAAATAGAGAATTTGCACTAACACAGTGCAGGAGGAATGCATCTGCAGTCAATGAGGTAGCTGTTCAAATCTCCAGTGCAGATGGCAGATGTATAGATGGGTACTTCAAAATGTTTCTGGAAAAATAGAATTCAAAGATAATATGAATCTTTCCAGGAACTTTTTGAAGTACCGTCATATATGTGAAAATGTTGAGAAAAGCTAACCTAAAGAGGAAAGTTAATACCTTAGTGGTATATAAAAAGATGAACACAGAAAACAAAATATATCCTCTATATATCTACAAACACCCATATAAATATACTGGGATCTAAATTTATAAAATACAAGTACAAAATAAAAAGATAAAGGCATAACATAAAATTATACATATATGTGCATTCATACATATGTTATCATCTAAATTTAGTAAAAATGAACATGCACTCTGTTTAGTGTGTGTGTGTGTGTGTGTGTTCGTGTGTATGTTTGTCAAGCAATCATCAATTCCAGTTGGTGGAATTAAGGACTATTTGATTATTTAGTTTTCTCAATACTCTGCATTATTTATAATAAGCTGGTAGCTTTAATATTTGGAGAAAATAAACATTATAGGAACAAATAAATAGTTTTATTAGACAAAAATGTCAATGTTATTTTGTGTCCATGTGTCTTCTTATTTCATATTGATATACTTGCATATGTTTATTGGTGGTAGACAGTAGATTGCTTTAAAGAATTTTGCTGTTTTACAAAAGATAGATAGCTAGAACAGGAGGTTGAGCTCCACTACACCTGTATGGTTGAATAGGCTCAGTTATCAGAGAAAATGAAAATTCAGCTGAGCTTTTTAATTCACCCTCTCTGCATTTTCTGTATTGTCCTCAGCACTATATGTGCATCATATAACAAGTGGTTCTGGAAAAAATGGATATCCTGATGTCAAAACAACTACAAAAATAACAACAAAAAACTTGGAGACATATGGTATACACATTCCATATTTATCTTCAGTTATTCAAAGATTTTATATTAGCAACTAATCCAGATGGCTTAATCTCAGATAGCTGTTCCAGAAAATATTTTCTGGAATATTCCTGTGGGATTATGTTTATAAAATGTTGTCATTTAAAAAAAACACTTGTGTAATATATTTACAAATATTTCAGGGCATAACATATGAGAGTACTTCAAAAAGTTCATGAAAAGATTCGTATTATCTTTTAATTCCATTTTTCCACAATATTTCTGAAGTACTCTCATGTATAGATTAAGTAGTCTTGGATAGAACTGTGAATCTTCAATTTTAACAATACTCCAGGAATTCTGAGGCAGATTATTTAGTGAAATTCATAGCAATGACCACATCTCCCTTCTCAATATTTACATAAAAATAGAGGCCTATATGAATTGACAATCATTAAGTTTGGTTTCTCAATCAGATACAACTTATTCATTAAATTAGTGATTGTAGAAATCTCACTTTTTCAGAGCTGTCAGATTTCATCTTTATTCTAATAGCCTAACTTCAAGATGGAAAAGTACTTTCGCGTTTCTAAAAACAGCCGCATTGTAAAGCAACCCCCAAAGAGAAATCATACAAGTAAGGCAAAGAAAATTGGCTGAAACTAGATACACTTTGCAGATATTTAAGTTTGTAATGCTTCGACCTAGATAAAGGGGCAAAGTCTTCTCTTCAACCTTTTACCAATTAAGAAATCCCATGTACTCTAAGCAGTCTTTGAATCAACCATTGACTGAAGCACTATTTTTTTTCTCATGTTTGAGCATCTATTGTGTGCAAGTCACTGTGGGAGTTTGAAGGCGGCATTAGACATGTCCTCTTTTATAGTGAGAGAGAAAAATGCTTTGGTGTAGATAAGCCGGATTTGAAAGAGATGTTGTACCAACTAGTTACATGCATATGAACCATCTCCCACTTTTTTTTCCTAACAAGAAATGCAGATACCAGTTCCTTCCTTAAAAATGAATTGATTCACATAAATATGTTCAAGTAATTTTGAGAAAGGTGCAAAAACATTTCGATGGAGAGAAGAGAGCATTTTCAAGAAGAGATCCTGGAGCAATTGGATATCGATAAGCAAAGAAAATGAACTTCAGCTTACCTTACACCTTATACAAAAATTTACTCAAAATGGATAACAGACTTAAATGCAAAATTGTAAAGGTAAAATTGTAATTATATTGGAAACTAAAAAGCTTGGAGAAAAATTTTCAGAATCTAGGGCTAGGCAAAGGTTCTTAGGCTTAACACTAAAAGTGAAATCCATAAAAAGGAAAAATGATAATCTGAACATCAGTCGGCACTAAAAAGTTTTCTTTGCCAAAGACCCTGTTAAGAGGAATAAAGATAAGCTACAGACTGCGAGAGGATATTTACAAACCGCATGTACAAGAAAAGATTCCTTCTAGAATATAGAATGTATAAATAACTTTTAAAACTCAACAGTAAAACACAGATGGACAGACACACACACACACACACACACACACAAACACACAAGCAATCCAAGCAGAACATGGGAAAAATACATGTACAAACATTACACCAAGGAGGATACACAGCTGGCAAAGAAACAGAAAAAATTATGTTCAACTTCATTACCTACCAGAAAAATGCAGATTAAAACTCCCATGAGATACCACTACACACTTACCAGAATGGCTAAATAAAATATAATGTCAAAACCAAATGCTGATGATGATATGGAGAAAATCAATCACATATATATATTGATGATATGAATTTAAAATGCTGCAGCTACCCTGTAAAATATTTGGAAGGTTTGTTTACATCTAAACATGCAAATGACATACAAACCAACAATTACACACAGGTATTTCTCCCAAAGAAATGAAAACTTGTATTCACACAAAACCTCTGCAAGAACGTTCACAGCAGCTTTATTTGCAATAATCAGTAACTGTAAACAACCCAGATGTCTTTCAATGGGTGAATGGTTAAACAAACTATGGTATACCCATACCATGGAGTACAACCCAGAAATAAAAAAAGAACAAACTATTGAGAAATTCAATGACCTGGATAAATCTCAAAAGAATTATGCTGAGTGAAAATAGCTACCCCCAAAAGTTTACATATTGTATAATTTCATTTATAAAACATTCTTAAAGTGTTAAAATGATAGAAAGGAAGAACAGATTAGTGGTTGCTATGACTTAGCAACAGTGAATGTGGGAAAAGGGTGAGTGTGGCTGTAAAAAAGGGTGAGATGAGGGCTCCTTGCTGTGATGGAACAATGTTGTCACCTCAATGTATGTATCAATGTCAATATCCTGGTCCCAATACTGTAATATAGTTTTGTGAGATGCTACCATTTAGGGAAACTTGGTAAAGGGTGCATAAGCGCTCTATGAATTATTTCTTACAACTGTGCATGTGAATATATAACTTTAAAATTAGTTTAATTTTAGATTAAAAAGTGATTGGTGAGTATTAAAGAGAACAACAAAGATCAAAATTGTTTTGAAGTCAGAATGCTGTATCTAGCCAAATAATATGTTTTCAGACAGGCATTGCCACAGAAACTTTACATTCTACTTAAGATTTTTAAAAATATTATTTCAGCAAGTACTTCTGGAAAAGAAGATAAATAAATCTTCAAAAGAGTGAATGAGCATTGGGATTACAATTTAAAAGAGACCCTAGACTTAAAACAGCTCTTGAAATGAAGCAGGCCATATTTAAAAGTATTTATGAAATAGTTATAATGAATAAACTGAATTATTTAATAAAATATATACACGTGTACGTATTTGAGGAAATGAATGATCTCTTTGAAGATGGTGAGAATTACTGTGGACCTAAAGGGGAGAAAATTTCGCAGTTTCACCCATGGAAATGTGCTGCTCAGATTTTCCTTCAAGAAAGAACTACTCACTGGAGTCAAGGAGTGCAGTTAGCTGACAGCCGCTGATGACATCAGGGTTCACCTAAGCTGTCCTACCAAGACTGTGCACCTACAGGGCAGTCCTTGCCAATGACTGAGCTCAACAATAGTACTGAGACTTGGACATTTCTATGCAATCTGGGTCTCAATTAATGGGCTTTGCTTTGGATCTTTCTCTTGGCTACGCAAGAAACTTTCACATCTGCATTGCAGTATGAGTTTCTTTCTGTCTAATCCTGCTTTCATGCCTTTCTTTTCACAGATTAATATCTGTGTCACTGGGATATGTCCCTGCTCAATGCCACTTCCTCCCTCTTTAATCTTTTGAGATCATTACTTGCCAATAAACCTTTTGCATTCCTCGCTCCATCTCAGCATTTGCTTCCCAAAGACCTAATTAAGACAGTACCTTCTAACTTTGTTTCCTTGCAATTATTCACTCAGATTCCTGGTATCCACACAACTTAGCTTTCCAATTGTGTGTGTGCATGTATGTATGTACTTATGTACATATGCATGTATGTATTTTGGAGAAGTATACATGGACCCATTTATTTATATTTCATTTTTTATTTCATGCACTTATTTCCATTTTTATTTAATCCAGAACCAGTCTCTCCCACATAGGCAGTCACTCTGATATATAAGGGTTCTCTACAAAGTTCATAGAAAGATTCATATTATTTTTCATTTCTATTTTTCCACAAACTTTTGAATTACCCTCCTATTTAGAACATATCCTTGTCATGCCCCGTATTTAAGAGGGAGAATAAATGGTACTGTTTTAAGAGGTGAATTTATTTTAGCAAGGCACTCTCATGATATAGGTCTTGGAGAGAAAAGGATACTCTCATCAACTAATGAACCATCACTGCCTGGAAGGTAGCTAGGAACAAAAAAAATTGGTCTACAGCCTGTTAAAAGTTAGCTTCAATTTTAGGCTAGGTTGTTTCTTCTTGTTAAGTGTGTGTGGTATACACCTCCATCTTTCTCCTTTTCTGCCATCTCATTTTAGAAATCTACCTAAGAAAATACTGAATGTGTTGGGCTCTTTTCAGTAGTACATTTAGTACTTTAACCTATCATGAACTTTATTTTCTTTTTCATTTCAAGTCTTCTACAGTATTAATTGAATCAGATCTTGAATTTCACTTTGAATAAAGACTTTGCTGAGAGTTCTGCATCATCATTGATAAGAAAGAGACTGCTGATTTTCAGCTTTTATTATAACCTATTTTGTTCTGTCAAAATGTCCTTTAATACAGACTGTTTTAATCTCTTCAAATTAATGAATCTCGTTAAATGGCTCTTAAGGAAATCATTTTGATAATGGTTGACAGATTTTTTTTGTCCCAGACGGAAAGTTTTAGATAGTTTCTTTTTTGAAAAAATGGGATAAAAAAAAATTCCCAAAAGTGCATTATTTTGTGTCTCCCTGATGAATTCTTCTAAGTTGGCTTTTTGGTCTGTGACCAAAGAGTGATTTAGTCATAGAGAAAAAAATAACTTAGATACACATCAAAGAATAAGACCTCAGGGACAGAGAAGTTTAAGAAATTCTGATATTTTCAGTTTGTAAGACTCTTTTGTCAACTTTGTTTTTAGTCTTGTACCTTTTATACTGTCTTTTATACAGTGACCACTTGCTTTTTGTTAAACTACAGTCTAACTCCAAGATGATCCTGAAAATGTACTCCCAGAATGTCTTTGATTCTGACCTATGACTTCATTTAGTGCTGAAGATATTATACTTTTCACATCACTTTCTATTTGTACATTTTAATGCATTTGTTGTATATTATGTTAAAAGTCTAAGAACATATTTTATTATGCCATCATTACTACTCAAGACTAAGGAATGCATCAGGGATTTGTGTTATTTGATCACCTATATTTAAATAATAGTAGTTTTGAACAGAGTATTCACATTTTAGAGTGTCATAGCCATCAACTACCTTAACTTTCTCTTCCAATTATCTCCATTCCTCCAAAAATGTATGTATATTTCACACAGTATAGCCACAGCAGATGGAAACACTATGCTTTTAAAGAAATTAACAAATGCCCAGACATAATCGGCCGTCTGTATCCACAGGTTCCACATCTGTGGACTCAAGCAACTGCAGATCAAAAATATTCAGGAAAAAAAAATGGTTTGTACTGAACATGTACAGGCTTTCTTTTTTCTTTGCATTATTCCCTAAACAATGCAGAATAATAACTATGTACATAGCATTCATATTGTGTTACATATAAGTAACCTAGAGATGATTTAAAGTATAGAGGAGGATGTGTAGGTTATAAGAGAATACTACACCAATTTATATCAAGGATTTGAGCCTCCTCCTGCAGGAGGGCCTAGAACCAATCTCCCGTGAATACCAAGGATCAACTTATATGCTACGTAGGCATTGCAGCCCTACTCAAGGCAGGAGCTATCACAAGGGGAAGAGATGTAAGAAGTATTATACAAAAAGCCAGGAAAATAAAGATATTTAGCAGTAGCAAAATGATGATGCAGGAAGAGGAAGATTTTTACACTCCATGTCAGGAATGTTACATCTTCGCATTCCATTGAAGGCACCCAATAAATCTTATTTGTTTGAATGGAATAAGAGAATTAGAGAATGATCAAAAAAATGAATAAAGTGTTCTAGAGAGCAAAGCAGGATGATATTCCTACTGGGGTGTGTGTGGGTGGGTGTGTGAGTGTGTGTGTGTGTGTGTGTGTGCAGTGTGCAAATATGTGTGTTGGGGGGCTGTCTTGTAACATACCTCATGCTAAGCAGTAAACCTCAAGATATAGTAAGTAGGAAGAATAGTTGCTATTTTCTAGGTTTTCTAAGAAGATAAATAGAGACATATTTACTAGTTACCCCTCACACCTTACACCATAGAATGTATATAGATTCTCTACCTGGCATTTAGTTATAAGGCAAAAAAAGGAGACAAAAATGTTCATTTCTTATTATCTTAATAATATTGTTTATGCCTAGGATTCTGGGTCCTTATGTCAATAATTATTAAAATATGACTTACTGTATGGCCTTAGACACAAATAGGGAGAATAAAAACTGGCAAATCCCTTTTTCAATGGGGGATATTGGTCAGATTGTTCTGATCCATGTTTCACAGCACTGGGATAGACGAAGTGGCCACATTGACTGAGCTGGGTAAGGGGATCTCAGCAGCTTGCTTGAGAGACAGTTCTAATAAAAGGTGGAGTGGATGAGTGGGTCATTGGGCTTAGGAGACTGACGATCATTTTGAAAGTGGAATGTTAGAATCGAAGAAATCTCAGCAAGTACGTATAAATACAATTAGGACAAATGATGGGATTTGTACTGTTTTCAGACATGGTCTTCAGTATCTGAGACTATATTTTAATGTGTTTCAGTTGAAGGAGTGTAGGTAAGTCACACTGAGTCAACAGAAAGAACTCACCAGTTGACCGTTGGATCTCGAACATCATAATCTACATATTTTTCAACATCAATCTTAATCCATTAATTTTGTATGTCGTAGAGAAAAAAATAGAGTAATTGACTGAAGCTTTAAGTTTTTTGGGTTTTTTTATTCATAGGACTTTCAAATCACATATACTTTCCCAAAATGTATTAAAAAACAAAATTGCTGTATCCTAAATGTGGCAATTCTATTTGTGGAAAGGGAAAAATAAAAAGCAAATCTTTTATCTGCCCTCAGAGTTCTCATAGCATAAACTTTCATGCTTTTTTTTTTCCCCCCCAGGTGATACATTATCAGGAGGCTGTTAAAAATCCCAGGACTTTTAAATAATATATTCATGAAACTTCTAATAACAAAACGTGAAAGTTAAGGAGGAAATTGCTGTGGAAAGGATGCACATGGTGTGGAATGTGGAGAATGGGCACCCTGCCTTTAGAGAGAGACCATAAGCACTGGGGATCTTTAAGTGGAGTGTGTGTGTGTGTGTGTGTGTGTGTGTGTGTGTGTGTGTGTGTGTGTGTGTGTGTGTGTGTGTGTGTGTATGTACTTCTTGAGGGTAGTTAGGGAAGAGGTGGGCTAAATAATGTGCTACTTTTCTCCATATTTTATTTGGCTAGATCCTCAATACCACTCTTGCAAAATTGGTACTAGTGCTTTAATTTATCAAATAGAGATAATACTGAGTATCGGAGAAGTTAAATAACCTACCGAGGTCACCCAGCACTTAATTGCAGAGTTAGAACTGATGCTCAGATCCGGCTGTTGTTAATCCTTATCTTATTTGAATAATAACACTTTATTTAGAAAGTGATACATGCTCATTATAGGAAATTTAAGAAGGGCAAATAAAAAGTAAAATCAAAATGATTTTTAACCCACGACTTAGAGATAGCATGCTTGGTATATATCCTCCAGGTTATTTTCAGTACATCACCCTCCCTCACTTAACTACTGAGATTCTCTTTTCTCTCATCTGTAAAATTGAAGCAAAAGCAATGGAATTTCCTTTACAGATTTAAAATTCTGTCATTTTTATACCTCAAGTGATTGTGCTTTTTGCTTTCAATTTTTAGTTTCCTTAATGGAAAAAAAAAAGTGCCAACACAGAAAGATAGACAGATTTCCGTAAACAGTTCAATGTCTCCCGCACATGGATGACATTAAGCCAGGGAAAGCACCTCTATGCAGGTTACATGACACCCCATTCATTCCTTATTTCCTAGACAGACTACCTGTTAGTGCTCAGTGAACATGTGGCTTCATTACCTGCCCCTGGCTACATTTAGGATGATTAGAGCAGGGACTAAGGGGGAAGCTGGCTTAGGAAGGTTATAACATTTGTGAGCATAAAGTGAATTTGGTCAATATAAAATTTTTGACCAGCTCAGGAACCTTAAGTAGTTATTGGTCCAGATGCCAGCAGTGAATAGATGGATACTAAAGCAGGAGCAGTGATTAGTAAGTCACCTCCACTTTAGATGTTCAGTCGTGCTGGTTGGCAGTATTTTTTTTTTTTTTCTCCTGCCTCCTGACTACTGCACTGACAGAAAGATTAGAAAGTTACATAATTGCGTTAGGATAACAAGGCAGTTCAGGGAGAGGCTGATACCCTGGCGGTATTTTTAGAATAATTTGGAGGAGCTGCCATTACCATTCTGTTAAGAGCTGTCTTCATTTGTCAGAAGGGACAGAGAGAAGTGAGTCTATCTTCTATTTTTCAGATTATTGGGTACTTGAAAAATGAGTAAAAAGCAGCAACATGAAGATCAAGTGCTTTGAAAAATAAGGACATTGCTAACACCTTTTAGAATGACTTACAGGCTTGTTTTTGTGGTTGTTGTTGCTTTTTTAAGTCAAGCACAGGATTTGCATTACTTTAACTTAGCCTTTAATCCTTCTGCTCCAAATTTTCCTTTATTCCCTTTCCTCCTCATTTTTCTTTCTCACCTTTCCATCACACACACACACACACACACACACACACACACTGATACAAACACACATGCAGACGTGCTCTAGACTGCAGGAAGACTTATTTTCCTTGAACAAACTGTGCACATATCATATATGTTTATACAACATGCTAAGAATGCTTCTTTCTAAAACATTCGTAATTTTCCATTTCTCGAATTTCAGTTTCACCAACTGTAAAATTAGGATAAGAATGTCATCCTAACCAGGATTGTTACAAGATTTTGAAACAGTTAAAATCTTTTGAATTAAAGGTGACATTTATATTGTACTCTCTTAAGCAAAAGTAGCAACCCCTAGTGGTGAAATAGATTTGTTCTACAGCAAAGATGGACAGAAATTAAGGCTAGGATATTCTCAAGATGCTCTCTCACTCTATCTCTGTATCTTCAGATGTATTTCACATCTCTGACCCTCTGAAGTTGTGAAGGCTGTTCCCAGAAAATAACACTCAAGGTCATATTGATCCCTATAATGGTCCACTGTAGAATTCTATGACGTTTCCATAGAACACATAATAAGCATTGACAAATGCTCCTTTGCTGTCCCCCCTTGTCCTTTTCAATGCCTGATACAATTTCCAAGGTTGTCTTCACAATGAAGCCATTAGTGACCATTACCATCCATGATTTCTTCCTTCTCTGACACATTGAAATATAAGTATAATAAAAAAGTAGGATGAAATAAGAAAGTGAACAATTTCATTCTTGAGAAATTATGTGCAGCTTGTTATATAAAAAGCAATGAATGAGAGAATAATGGAATGTCCTTAGCCATTTCCTCCTTGAGAAGCAAGGAAAAACAGGAGAGCTGATGTTTTAAGGTGTCGGATGATCCTACCACAAAGTATGATGACAGATGTGTGGCAAATTTTCTAGTGTCCACAACCAAAATGAAGGTCCTACTTTGTGGCATGGAAGAAGAATGTAAAAACTGGTGTGCAAAGTGATAAAGAAGGGGACATACTCTTCAACAAATGGTACGAGGAAAACTGGATATCCACATGCAGAAAATTGAAACTAGACCCCTATATCTCACCATACGTAAAAACAGCTCAAAATGGTTCAAAGACCTAAATTAAGCCCCGAAACTATGAAACTATGAGAAGAAAAAGGGGAAACGCTACACAAAATAAGAGTGGACAGTGCTTTTTTGAGCAAGACTGCAAAGGCACAGACAACTAGCGCAAAAATACACAAATGGGACTACGTCAAACTAAAAAGTTCTGCACAGCAAGGGACACTGTTAATAAAATGAACTGACAACCCACAGAATGGGAGAAGGTGTTTGCAAATTACACATCAGACAAGGGGCTAATAGCCAGAATATATAAGGAACTCAATAGCAATAAAACATATAACCCAATTAAAAAATGGACCAAGGACCTGAACAGACATTTCTCAAAAGAAGACATACAAATGGTCAACAGGCACATGAAAAAATGCTCAACATCACTAACCACCACAAAAATGCAAATTAAAACCACAAGATATCATCTCACTCAAGTTGAGTGGCTATTATCAAAAAGACAAAAAATCACAAATGCTGGCAAGGATGAGGATAAAAAGGAACTATCCTACATTGCTGGTGGGAGTGTAAATTGTTACAGCCACTGTGGAAAACAGTATGGAGTTTCCTGAAAGAACTAAACATAGATCTACCCTACCACCCAGCTATCCCACTACTGGCTGTATACTCAAAGGAAATGAAAAAAATATATCAAAATGACACCTGCACTCCCATGTTCATTGCAGCACTATTCACTATAGCAAAGAGATGGAATCAACCTGTGTCCAACAACAGATCAACAGATGAATGCATGAAAAAACTGTGGCATATATACACAATCGAATATTACTCAGCTCATTATTACTCATTATAAGATATATATATAGATATATATATATATCTTATCATTTGCAGCAATGTGAATGAAGCTGGAAACCATCATGTTAAGTGAAGTAAGTCAGGCACAAAAAGACAAATATTGAATGATATCACTCATAAGTGGAATCTAAAAAAAAAATTGTTCTCATAGAAGTGGAGAGTAGAATAATGGTTACCAGAGGCTGATGGGGAGGGAGGGAGAAAGAAAAGTATATATATAAAAAATGTATTTTTGCTCCCACATGAGTGGACTGAATGGATATAAAACTATGCTCTCTATCCTAAGTGAATCACTGTGCAGTATATGCACAGATTGAAACAGCACACTATATCCCAGAAATATGTACAAATAAGTGTTAGAGTATTTTGAATAAAAAAATGTAAGAAGATAACAATATTTTCAGACTACGTTTTTAAACAGAGCAATGCCTTTATGTAACTGGGTCTATAGGTCTTCATAAGAGCAGATAAATTAAATCCCAGAGAAACCAGAAGAAAAAAAAGGGGAATCATAAGGATTGCACATAAGATTGTATTGCATTTATCTTTCTGCATCTGTCCATGATGTCCGCTTGTTTCACCTATGTTTTTGCAAGTTGCAGGATTTCCTTTTTTATGGCTTAATAATATTCCATTGTATATATGCAGCAGAATTTCTTTATCTGCTCATCCATTGACTGACACTTAGGTTGTTTCTATATCTTCACTATTGTGAGTGATGCTGCAATGAACATGGAGGTGCAGAGAAGACAAATACTGTATGATCTCAGTTACAGGTGGAATCTAAAAAACGTTGGACTCTTAGAAGCAGGGTGTGAAATGGTGTTTGCTAGGGGCTGGGACATAGGAGAAATGGAGAGCTGTTGGTCAAAGGGTACAAGTTCTCAGTTACAATATGAATAAGTTCTGGGGATCTAACGTACAGCATGGTGATGATAGTTAATATTGTGTTGTTTACATGAAATTTGCTAAGAGAGTATATCTTAAGTGTCCTCACCCCCTCCCCAAGGAATAAATATTTGTGGTGGTAGGTGTGTTGATTAATTCGATTGTGATAACCATTACATCTATCAAATCATTACTTTTTACACCTTGATTATATACAATATTTATTTGCCAATGATAATTCAATAAAGCTGGAAAAATAGTAGTATAAAAGATAAAAGATTGGAATTAGAGAGAGAGAGATCTATCAAAAAATTATAAAAAAGGTTATTTCTGGTCACTGAGCTCAGACCTCCTTCCAGCCAAATGTGTATACTCTCTCTAGTTTTTGAGAAAGACCATACTAAATCTTTGTACTAATTCCAATACATGTTGTGCTAAGATGGTTTAAAAATATTTGCACTGATTTGTACTTTTTAAATATCAAAATATGTTTCTTCATATTTATTGTCAACAAAGACTGGGCCATAAAAACATAGTAATATCAAGGCTGAACATGTGTATATGTCTTTCCCCCTTCAGATGATGATATTCTTAAGAGCAGGGTCTTAACATCAGATATTGCTTATCTATTCCACATGTCTAACATAGGGTTGTAAACGATGCGTTCTCAGCACTCATTTTAGGTAAAGAAACATGAATGGGAAAGACGATATACAACAGGATGGAACAAAATTAAAGGCAAAAATAAATCAGTGGAGGTGAGAAGGAGAGAATGAAGCAAAATTTCATCTTCTCTTGTTTCTTCTTGGAGTAGAATAAGGGTTGAGTCCAGACCACTGCTGACAGCATTGGTATTTTACCGGGTGTAATATTTTCATTTTCCAGAATTAACAACAGAAAAATCAAGCTGGTTATATGTTTCATTTTCAATTTCTTTTCAACTACGTTAACTATCCCATTAATTCTATTTTCTACTTGAAAGTTTGGCTCCCAAATCACACAGCTGTTTCACACCAACTCCCAAGTGATTCACTCACACATACTCAATATCTCTCTTGCTGGGGTCACATTCCTGCTATGAGGCTCTTTTGGCAACTGGGTAGTAGAGCCAGTTTCCAAGTGGAATCTGTTTGCAGGACAAATTGTCAGGCAAGTACGTGTATTTTGGCCAAGTACCATCTTTAAAAATACCTAGATTTATTTTTATAATCTAGGCTTCCAAAGCAGAACCCAGGAATAAGAGAAGCTTCGAAGTTTTATGAAACACATAGTTAAATTTGTTGGCTGACTTAAAGAGAGAAGCAGGTTGGGTACTCATAGGTTCTAGTCCTAGCTAATCATTCAATTTTAGTGTGTATAAAAGGAGTACTCACTCACTTGACTTTCATTGCCTTTGTATTTTCAGTGTCTAACACAGTGTCTGGTACATTGTAGGTGTTCAGTGAGTAACTGCTGAAGGAATGAAAAACTCTCTTTGCTACTTTACAGTGGTTTTGTGACAGTAAACAGAAAACATAGTTCTGATTATATTTGGAAATACAAAAGAATTTTGAGAAGGGGGAAGAGTGAAACTCCAACACAAAGTCAAGTTGTTATAGATTATGACATGTATCTCTTGCTTGGAAGGAAGTAATCATGTATATATTGTGTAGGCAATTCACCTGCCCTGTATCTTAGGAAGTTAAAGCTGGAAGGGGATTTGAAGATGTTATTTTAACACTTCTCTCCCACATGAGCAAAGTGAGATCCAGCAATGGGAAATGGCCTACCTCAAAACATACAATCTGTTAGTAACAAAATTGGTTAACATGAGTTAATGAAGATTTTTATAAAGCACTGATTTTCTTTTTTTCCTTCCAGGAGCAGGACCCTTCCTTACATGGATGTGTTTTCTTTAGGTCACAGAATCAAGCTAGAATATCAACCATCTGACTCCTCTCTGGATAGGAAAAAGCTTGCAGAAGGTGGAGTTGACAAAATCATAAAGTCCCTCTATCAGTTTATTCGGCCTTTCGGGGCCTTTCTTCCATAGCAGTAGGTCTGGCAACTTTGTCTTATATGATCTGTGATTAAATTCCACTCTTCCCTGGCAGAAGTCCAGGGAAGAAATGTTTGCTAAGGGAGTTAGCAGAAAAGGAGACATGCTGTGATCCAGATACAGAGTGAGATACTAGAGAAAGACAGCTGATTCAGGCACGTTCAGCTTTCATAAAGAACTCACTGTCTCCCGCGGCAGAGAGATGTGTAAACAGCAATGATAACCACAGTCCTGTGTGACAAGTGGCTTGGCAAAAGCCCACAAGCGATGCTTTAGTGGCATAGAGGAAAGGATTCACCTCTTCATGTAGATTGAGATTTTGGTGATAGAAGGAAGCAATTAGAAAAGGCCTAATGCAAAAATGTTTGTCCAGTAAACAAGATGACAGAGTCAAGGCACAGCAAGTCCCGGAGGTATAAAAGAACACATCCACATCATTTCTAATAGAATCTCTGTTGGGGCTTCTGACCTCCAGAAGGTCTGTTCTCCAGACTACATTTCTTACACAATTTATGATTCCTTTCATGATTGAATGGGCCATGCTGTGGGATTCTACAGCTGTTTTAAAGTTGGATATCCAATATAGGTGAGAAGGAGGAAGAAGTATACAAGACAAAAGCTAAATAAGAAACTCATCCTAATACATCCTATGCTCAAGTGGGAATCCTCTGAAACCACCCTAATTTTAAAAAACAAACAAATTACTCTGTCTCCAATCTGACGGACATCATAGTCCATAATGTGATGCCAGATCTCACAAAAATTTCTCATAAGCCAGAGACATAAAATGTAACAAGAATTGGGCTTTGGTGGACAGAATTAAACATGTGTGTGGATTTCATTTATTTTTGGCAGACTTAATCTGATATGTTTTCATGCCTATATTTTATTCTAATTCTCCTCATTTATTTCTTAATGCAAGTTGACTAGCTTGTCTTCTATGTCCCAAGCCTCTGTCCTCGGTACTGATTAGGAAGGTTGATAGCTTCTGTTCTTCATGTGCTTAAATTAAAATGGGAGAAAAAAAACAAGTTAACCAAAAACTATTACACAAAAACCTAATATGACAAGACAAGATGATTAGTAAGAAATTTATAGGGTGCTCAGTAGGCAGATGAGAGATTACACAAGGGTAATATCATAAGCAAAGATTTGGAGGTAATAAATTTCTTGCATATTTGGAGAACCATGTAGGTGAAGTTTAGAGAAGAGCTAGGTGGAAAAAAAAGGGTATTATGCTTGATAAATAGTTGGAAATATTGATTTATTAGTAAGAATAGTAGTTTCACTTTCTTTAATAATCAATGAGACAAATAGATGGTATAAATATGCCAAAAATTTTAAGGGTTTATTTTGCTCTTTCCTGAATGATAGGATCCATTTTTACATTTTTTTTCTTCAATCTGCATTTCTGGTATTACATAAATTTCCTTAAAAGAACTTGTATTTTGTGGAGAGTACTAACATTAATAAAGCAAATGTATTTCACAGGGCCTAACTTTTTAGAAAAGATAGGAAACTTTCCCCAGGCTGAAGTCTCTGTTGTAGATAAAGAACAGTAATACAGCAAAATTGCTGGCTCTAAGGGCAGATGTCAACTGATTGTTGTTAGGATATGTTAAGGAAGCTGCTTGATTGTTGTTTAAATATGCTGAGGAAATTGCTATAAGGAAAGAAAATGTTTGCTAAACGCAAACTGTTTGTTGGCGGATCGACTTAGCTTTTTACAAATTGCATTCTAGAATGTCACATTGTTAATTTTACTGCTGTTACTAGTTTTATACTGCCTTTGTTTTTATGTCTTTCTTTGATAATTGAATCAACTGATTTTGCTTGTCAAACTTCCTTGTCTTTACAATAAAAAAGAGAAGTTAACTTTGAAACAGGGCTGTCACATTCAGCTTTCTCCTCTTAACAGGGGAGTTACTGCTGAAGGGCAGTCACTTCAGGCCTCTCATGGCATTCGTGCTGCTTTGAGTAATTCTTTCTTTTTTCATCACCATTTCACAGAAGGAAGTGTAACAGTATTTGGTCTGTTATATACAAAATATATAAATTACACAAATGATGGGTGAGATGCCTACTATGGGTTAAAAAGTCCATGTATTGGAAACTTGATCCACATTGTAACAGTGTTAGGAGGGCTGGGAAATCCTATTATAGTAACTGAAAGGTGGGATATTTAGGAGATGATTAGATTGTGAGGACTATGCCCTTGTGAATGGATTGATCCTTTCATGGAGTAATGGGTCTGGTTCTTATGAATTTCCAAGGAGAGTGAGTGAGTGGATTAGTTCTCTCTTGCTCAGCCCATTCTCTCCATGTGATACCCTGGTCACCACAGGACCCTGGAGAGAGTTCCCATCCAAAACGAGGCCCTTACCAAATGCGTTCTCTGGACCGTGGACTTCTCAGGCTCTAAAACTGTAAGAACAATATTTTGTTTCTTTATAAATTACCCAGTATCCAGTATTCTGTCACCAGCAACACAAACAGACTAATACAGTGCCATTGAGGGTTTTTGAAGGCCAGGTATGTGAGGGATGTTAGAGAAAAGGAGACCAGTATAAAGAAAATTGTTAGAAATACTAACATTAGTGTAAATAATTAGAATAAAAAACTTGGATCTTTCAAATAAACAAATTATTATCGATATTGATATTATTGGGAGAAATGCACAAATGTGCTCTCTGAGAATACAACCCTCATCAAAACTACCCTTAGCTGATATGCTTATTTTTGGTTCTCAATTCAGAAGATGGAAATAATTCAGCAAATCCACACTGGAGCCATATCTAAATGACAAGCATCTGATTCTAAAGCTTAAGTACAGTTATTATGCAAAAATGACCTTTATGCTTGCAAATATGGTAATTCTATATAAATGACACTTCTATCCAGATTTAGTTACAAGTAAATATTTTCTAATATAAACCCAAGTCAAAATTAAACCAAGATATCCTTTCTATATTAAGTTACTCTATTGTTCTTTTTAAAAATAATTCTGAGTATTTAAAAGGACCTTCTCTTTCTCCCTTAACTTTGGACAGAAGGAATGCCTTATTTAAAGCTGATTCAGCACCTCTAACAAAACTTTCAAGTTAGTTGCTCTGCTGCCTTCTGGACTTAAGTGTTTCAGAGAAGTCTGAAACCAGCTGCAGGTTTCTTACTTATTTTACCTAAATACATATAGGATATTGTCTTTTGACAATATCTATGTATGCCTTAATTCTAAGTTGATTGGTTAATTTATTTTAATTTTCATATCTATTTTTTGTCCATCTTTGCAAAGATACTTTGAATTATTTGTACTAGCATTTTTTCCTCAAAAGCTCAGAGGTTTTATTTCACCATCAAATTTGATTTTAATTGTAAGTGGATTTTTTTTTCCCTAATGCCTTCTATCAAATTAAGGAATTTCACTTTTATTCCAAGTTGCTGAGAATTATTATCATGAATGGATATTGTACTTAACTGAATGATCTTTCTGTATCTATTGAAATGATTATATGATTTTTCTCCTTTATTCTGTTGATTTTGTGACTTATGGTGTTTGATTTTTCTAACATGGAACCAGTCTTGAATTCCTGGGATAAAATCACTTTTAATATTTTGCTAGATTTATTTACTGATATTTTGTTCAGGACTATTTCATCTACGTTTCTCAGAAATATTGGCCTGTCATTTTCTTTTTCTTGTAACATTCTTTTCAAATTTTAGTACCTGGGTTATGTTGCTCTTATAAAACAAGTTGGGAAGAGTCCCCTTCTCCTCTATTTTTTAAAGGCAAATTGGGCACGACTTCTCTTATTTCTTGCTTGAATGTATAATAGATTTTACCTATGAAGCCATCCAGGCTTTTGTTCTTTCTTCCTGAAAATGTTTTTATTTGCAAATAAAATTTATAAATAGAATTACAGCTTTTCAGATTGTCCATTTTTTCTTGTGTTAGTTTTGAAGTTTGTGTTTTTTAAGGAATTTGGATTAAAAAAAAATACATTCTCTATTTTCAAGCATCTTGCACTAAAGTTGGGTAATATTGAAAAAGTGGTCCGGGGAAAAAGGAGAATTATTTTGAGGAGAGTATGATTTCCTTTTCAGATGATTCAGAAGCGAAATGTAGTGAATTTTGGTCCTGCTACCATAAATTCAGTATGCAATACAAAGCAATGAAGAACATCTACTAAATTCAGAGCATGCAAATGCAAATATGTTTATGAGAGCAAGAGATAAAAAATGTCAATCAGTGGTATGGCCGGTATTCTAGATAAAACAGAGAGTGTTGCAGATTGTGTATACATCTCATCTTAAAAGGCCTGTCTACTGATTATTGTCAGTTACTTCAGGAGAAGCAAGAAATTAGATTATTATAAAAATTCTGGCATCTAATACTTGTCTGTGGGGAGTAAGCTGTAATATAGAATCTATCTTTGAGAAGCCAATGAAAAATATGAATAGTACATAGAAATATAGTTTTAAAAAGATAAAAATAACAGAATAAAGTTTATGTTTCAGAAGGGACAATCTAGAGAAAAGAAAATATCTGTATTCATATATTTGCATGACCATGATATAGGAGGATCTGTTTAATACATCAGCAGATGAGTAGAATATTAAGAATCATAATAAGTATTTACGTAGCATTATAATGTGATGGATGATTCAGAGCATTTAATTCTCAGGTAATATAGATACTTTTTTCTATCCTTTTATGTTTGAGAAAAGTGAAATACAAAAATGTTTAAATAAATTAGCCCAGGTAAAATTGTGTCGTGGTAGCAGAGTTGGGATTTAACAAGTGACTCCCAAGAACTGATTGTGTTTCACCTCTTTACAGGTCTGTGTTCACCAATGTCAGGTTGGTAGCCTGAAATTACCCATGAGAAAATTATTTATGCCACAAAAACTGACAAATGCTATAAACCAGCTCCTCCCGAAGAGTCAGTTGTTAATCATTTACCAGTTCACCATTGATTTAACCTACACATGTTGCAAACACTGTGCTCTTGACTACTATCTTACATGAAAATGACGGAAATCCCAAAGTAAGAAAAAACTTTTTTTAACAGTAGATTTATACTACCAAACTAGAAGATGTCTTAGCTTCTCCTGACACTGGCGATATTCAACTAGAGAGTGAATAACCAAAATTTAGTGTTAAAGCAAATAATATTCTAGCATTAGATAGACTGATTTTAATTATTCTAGAACCATATGCCTTTTTTTTCCCCTGTATTCTTTAGATACTAGGAATCTTGTGGGGGAGGAAAAGTATCTTTCTTCACACATCACTAGGTGCACTGCTGAGGCCCCTATAACAAAAGACAGATCAACAATAGGAAAAAATGTGAATTTATTTAATATAAATCTTATGTGAGGTAAGAGACTTTATAAGGAAATGAAGACCTGAAGAAATGGTAATTCTGTGTATTTTTAATGCTAAGTTTGATGAAAAAGTAGACAGTCATGGAGAAGTATAAAATTAAACAAAAAATGTACGTTCTAAGTAACAAATTGGAAGTGGGTGGTGGGGGTTGGGGGGGATTTAGCAAGGCCTGTTTTTTTTCATTTTGCTCTATAGGACCCTAAGTCTTCAGAGATAAGGATGTTCCTTTGCTCTGGTATAGGGAGAGAACCTCTGGGATGAGAATATTATGACCTGCTTCAGGGGAAAGTCAGAGTGAGAGGGATGAGAGGGACCTTCCCGCTTCTGCCGTTTTCTCAAATGCCCAGGTACCATATTTTGTGGTAGCATGTCTTAAACACCAACAGAATAAATAATAACATTAACTTAGATGAAAATATTCTAAGAAAAACAAACTTTTAGATGCTTAAGTTTGAACCAATATTGAGTTTGGCTTAACATAGATCACCATGAAAAATATAGCATTTTTGAGAATTGAAAAACAAGCCTAAAAACCATGAAGTTTCATTTCAAGTCGGGAGGCTGACTCATAACCCAAATTAAACATTTCCTAAAAATGCCATCCAATGTCTGGAAGGGTCATTTTATTTTGAGGGTGTATATTTCAGAGCAGCGTGACATTTTCTTAGAGTCTTGTTTTATGTTATAAAATATTACATTAAAATGAAAGTTAAGGTTAACAGACTTTAGAGAGCTTATTCTTTTAAGAAGGAATATATGACAATTTTGGCTTTTTATGCAAATTGAAAGCCCCCAGAGTCCAGACATAATGTTGTTTAATAAAAGTTAATTTAAATTCATCAGGTGCTCACTGCCCATGCAAGAGGGGATGTGGGATAAAGGGAAATTTAACAAAAATTTTCTTTAATCATAATATAATGAGTAACTAATACTCTTTTGAAAGTGAGGGAGCATTAGAGTGAAATACAAAATGTTCTTTGATTGCTATTGTTTCATACTAGTAAAACTCTGGTTTTGGCCTGTTGGGTGTATGCAGGTCACCTGCTGAGAACCATCCCTTTTGATGGGCACCACCGTGGTGATAACTGCACTTCAGCTTTGTGCTTTCATACTTGAAGTCTCTCCAGGTTAGTAGATTGGAAGTTATTTCGCTGCTGACCTTGGCCATTATGACGTGCAGGCAAGTGACTGTAGTCATTAGCAGCCTCCTCACAAATTGACTCCCTCCCTGCATTTTCTAAGAACAAGTGGATCTACATTCCTCATGCCATTTGTACTTATTTTCTCGGTCTGAATATATTGTAAGGATTGTGTTTGAGAGATGGTATATGAACTTTACCATTTAAAAACTGGTTTTCAATTCTATGCAGACTTTCTAGAAGATCTTTTCTGTTTTTTCTCTAAATTATTAAGTGTTGTCAATAAGTTGACACTTAGAATTACAGTGGATTTTTTTCTCTTTCCTCATATAGGTGGAAAGAAGAAAAGTAGGAGGGACATACCAAAAGGGAAGAAAAGAAGGAAGAAAAAAGAGAGGAAGATCATAAGATATAAATGAATTTTACTATATATTTGCTAAGCACAATTTTAAGTGATTTAATGTATGTTTTCCCAGTTTATCTTCTCAGGAACTTATATTGTTTCTATTATTGTACACATTTGGGGGGTGAGTATAGTGAGGCTCGGCAGAGCTAAGAGACTTGCCCAGTGTTATGCAGATGGTACAAACTGCACATTATAAAAGTAAAATAATTATTTAACAACAAACAATGGCATATGATGAAAATGAAAATTCATTTCTTGTCTTTAGAAAAATTTGAACTTTCACAATTGATTTATAAAAAAAATTGCATCTGAAAGTTAAATTTTAAAGATTTTTAATATTGAGCTTATCTTCCACCAAAACAAACAAAAAATAAACATGTTTGAGAGTAAATCCAAGTGGTGTCATTTTCAATTTGCAGTCTTATATATCAGGTGGGTTTTGCATGTATTTTCTGTATACAAAGTATAAAAACATACCAGTGTAGCAGACTATGTTACTAATGCAAAGAACACAAGGAAAAATGTAATTAAGTCAGAAATAAACTAATGACCCAGTAAAATTGCTGGAAAGTATCTTAAGGACTTATAATTACAAGAAAACACGGCCCAGTTTAGGTGGGCCCTCATCTCTTCTTACCTTGTGTTGGACCTTCACAAAATTTTCTCTTCTATTTTTATATCTTATAGCATTATCCCATAACTTTCTTTATCCAAAATCTGTGTGGAGTAGGACAAAATGTCCTGCTCTACTGCCTTGATGTACCTATAAGCAAACTACCATACTTTATCGGTCCTATCCAAGATTTTAATATAACTCACTATAGAAACAGAGACAGGAAGTAACCAAAAAACAGAGAAGTGGCAGACTCAACTGTTATTCAGGTGGTCCTTAATTTTTGTCAGTTTGACTTGTATGCATACCACATTCTATTCTTTATACTGATACCCTTAAAATGTCTTTTCTACATTTTTGTACAGTGAACTGTTTGGATAACATTACATTGGAACTTGCCAAGAGCAACAGGTAGAAGATCATTTTAGCTTACCCCTCAAGGGTGCTGCCTGACATCCAACAGTTTGTTTTAGCCTACCCTATTATTACCAGTTTGCCAGAATTTCACTGTGCAGTTAATAAATACCTTATTGCATCTTAATCTTATTACTTTATAAAATTGAGTGAAGACTAAGTATGGCATTGGTATTAAAAAAGTGTTCGGATTCATAGACATCAAAGCAGTTGATATAAAAGTGATAAAAACTTAAAACGTCTATGATGGTGAATCATCAGTCTCAATCATATGTTCATTTGAATTAAATAGACAAACTAAGTGTTGAAATGAAAAGACGTAGTTAAGAGTTTTATAATTGTTATTAACTCTCTGAGAGAGCATAACATGTTTATTGCTTGATTTTTGTAATTTCAGCATTTATACAAATTTTAATAACACAATTTTTAAAAATGTACCATCAGTAAAAAGGTTTTTTCAAAAAACTAATTTCATAGCTCTTTTCTCACTTTCTAAAAGTTCAGT
The DNA here is from genome assembly GCF_027409185.1 of Cynocephalus volans. Classification (NCBI taxonomy): domain Eukaryota; kingdom Metazoa; phylum Chordata; class Mammalia; order Dermoptera; family Cynocephalidae; genus Cynocephalus; species Cynocephalus volans. The sequence goes on from NC_084469.1 coordinate 71,390,719, forward strand.
GTATTATTGTGATTGTTTCTTTCTGTCTCTTTTATTGTTTGTTTATTTATGGATTCAGCTCTCACTTATGAGTGAGGACATATGACAAAAACTGCAAAGTTTAAAGAAAAGCAGTAATTAAATAATAACTTCATGTAACAATTGAATGTATATCATATTGCCAATTCATAATAAAAGCCTTTACTAATTCAAAAAAACACTAATTTCACATTCTGTCTATCTTCTTATGTAGATACATGAAACCCCACTTACATTTACTTATGTAGTCAATTCTCACTCACAAAGGTGAAATCCACCCCTTACTTCTAAAGCCATCATCTACCTATCCCATAGACTACTTCTACAGGAACAGTAATAGCTATCGTCACAATGACAATGATGATAGCAATAAATACTAATATCAATAAAAACCTGCTGAGAAATTTAGATGAGTTATCCAATTTAATCCCCACCCTAACACTATTAGGTAAGTAATGTTAATAGTTCAATTTACAAATGAGGAAACAGCTGACAGATAATATTTCTAGAACTCAACATGACTGGTTGGTGGTGGAAGTTGTACTTAAAACCAAGTCTACCTAAAACCAGAGTTTCAAGCTCCTAACTACCATGTGTAGATTGCTTATTATATTCACACTACTCATTATTTAAGAGACATTCTTACAGAACAGAGCATTTTCACATCGTCACCATCATCACCTTCAACACCACCACCACCACCATCATTCATATTTGTCTTTCTTATCTCCTGGCTTCCTGAATATTTAATTCTCTCTTCTTACAAAGGGTCAGAAAAATATATCTACAGAAAGACAGACACAGAGAGAAAGACAGAGAGATAGATGTATAGATCAATCAAAAGAGTACATACACTATGCATACACTATCACCATCACTTCTATTACTAGGCATAAACCCAATAAAACCATACCAGTGCATATGTGCAGAAAATGCAGTAGCTCTGAACTGATTTTAAGACACAAAAGCATGAAACACCAAAAGGTGATTCAAATCCTATGGATAAATGCAAACCTGGTAAATTTGTATAATGGAGTAATATACCTCCATGAAAATTAATAAGCTACTGCTATATGCCATAACTTTTACAAACTTCACAAGTGTAATATTAAGAAAATTTAGCTAAATATGAAAGAAAAAAGGAAGACTGCATCATTTGTGGTTCCATCTATATAAATTTTAACAACAGACAAAGTTAATTTATGATGATAGAAGATTAATGGTTACCTTCGAGGAAGAGGGAAATTAGTGATGAGGAAGGGACATAAAAGGTGCTTCTCATGTGTATTTTATAACAGGGTGATGACTACCTGATGGTGCTACTGTATGAAAGTTCCAAAGCTGTTCATTGATCATAGATTAGCTTTATCTGTTGTTACAATTTGTATGAACAGAATGATAAATTATGCAGTCTTCCTTTTTTATTTCAAATTTAGTTTATTTTTCTTGATATTACATTTGTGAAATTTGTAAAAGTTATGGGATAGAGCAATAGTATATTTTCAATGGGTATATTATTCCATTATACAAATTTACCAGGTTATAATTTATCCACAGGATTGGAATCACATTTTGATGTTTCATGTTTTTCACACTTAACATCATGTCAGGGCTATTGTCAGTATTTTCTGCACATATATTTTGGTTAACATTGGTGTGGTTTTATTGGATGTATGCCTAGTAATAGAAATATTGATCACAGTGTATGCATAAATGGTGCTTTACTAGTCACTTGTCCAAGATGGTTATACCAATTTGCTCTCCCACCTGCACTGTGTTAGAGTTCTAGTTAATCCTCCTCATCCTCAACTTTTGGTATTCTCAGTCATCTTAATTTTAGCCTTTCCAGTGGTTTGTGTCTTTTTCCATTTTCTATTTCATTATCTTTAAATATTTCCTTTGAGTTTGTCATATGCATTTTGTGTATAGAGGGTAATTTAGTAGAAATGGAAAAGCTAAAGCCAAGTTTTATTTAAAAGATAAGGTAGTTATTAGGTAACACTAAAACGTGGTCAAGCAGTCAAAACAAATAAAACACCTTCATATTTGTGGATTTTGTGTATATTTATGAGCAGCCTGAATTGGGTAAAGGATGGAGGATACCTAAAGATGAAAGGTCCCAGCAAAGGTCTGAAGAATGAAAAAAGAAGAGTGAGTGGCTTGCATCACCTAAGGCCAGATATGACCTTATAACCTGAATTAAGTTATTTTTTTCCCAGAGAATGCCCACATTTCTCAAAGAGTGAACAAGAGCCATAAAATTCTGTGATGAGCTTCTCTCCTAGTTCTCACTCTACATGAAAAAAATTAAAAACCAAGGTTATCTTTGTGTCAGAAATCCAAACTGAAATCTCCATCCAAATTTAATTGCATAAAATTTCATCTGATAGGTTTTTCATTAGGCTGTAGTGCCCCGGTTGGTCATAGCAATGTATTTGTATTTTATTCTAAAAACAAAGGGGATTCATTCGAAGATTTTTAAAGGGTCACAATTTCCTTCACAAGTTTCATGAAGGCAGAACAGCTTAGTTAAAAACATTAAATGTTGAACTTGCAAACTGATATGTGAACAAGACCTGCGTGTTCTTTCCCTCAATACTTTGCCTTGTTATGGATTTTCCCAGTGTTCGTTGATTGCAGCTTCAATTATATTTGATGATTTAGAGATAGTTAGTTCCTTTTACTAACTTGTGTGGTTGTTTTTCATTTTTATTTATCACGACAATGTAAAATTCTACTATTGAATTTCTCTCTTTTTTTCTTGCATCACAGATTTTATGGCTTTTTTATGGTACCCAACTGCTTGGCCTTTATTTTCTTTTGCTGGAATTGTGCCATTTTATAGATTTCTAGCCCTGGGTGAACCTAGCATTCGAGAAGCCTTTTATCTTTTATTCACATCCCCCAGTATTCTCTAACATTTATTCTCAAAATGGTTTTTCATGTCAGTAAACAAAACATGGAGATAACAATTTGAGGAACAGTTTAAAAAGACAAGCAACAATCCATTTTTAGTTGCTGGAGATATTTTGTGCTGAAGTCACAGGCTTTCATTATTCGAGACAAATTAAGATTTATGAAATTGCATTCCATCTGAATGTATGGGCATACTGTTGGCAACCGTGGATTTATGAAATAAAAGATGAAGACACATTTTCCTTTGGCTGTTAGAAAGGCTGTTCAAATGGTAATAAGCTGGAATTATCATTTAAAAAGCTCTCTTATTTTCCTGTAAAATTACAGAAGCAACTTTTAAAATAAATTTTTCTAGCTCTCAGGGAAAAATGATCCATCATTATGGTCATTGAGAATGTTTCTACCTAAGCTAATGAAGGTAACCCTTCTTTTATTTTATAAAATAATGGACCGATTTTTAAACATCTATCCACAGGTATTTTTTACATCAAGATATATTACATGGATTCATAATTTAAAACATTTTGAGACTATTTCTCCTAAAAACATTAAACACAAAAAGTTTAATAGGAGGTCTGAAGTTTAATTTTGACTTTAGTGGTTGGTTTGAAAATTAAACCTCAACACTGAGCAATTTTTTGTTTTTGATTAGTTTCTTTTTTAGCTTTAGATCTTTACCACATGATCAAATGGTCTCACTTTGTGCAAGAATATGAAATTATTTTCACGTGTAAAAGGATAACTGTAGAACTTTGTTCACAGATTCTTTTTGGTGATAAATTTCTTATTCACAGATTTCTTTTTACCTTTAAGCTAGTATGTGAATAAATTCATACATAACTCCTGCTTCCTATATAATCTCTTTACTTACCTCTTATTTAGAAGCCTTTTGCTAAAGATGACTTTAGGACAATTTATTGTTTCTTAAGTAGTTAGAAAGTCTGTGTTTTTGAGACCTGAATTATTCATGGCTTCAGATCTTTCAGTAGTTGCAGTTCCTTTGTGTTTTTAATGACATGTATAGTTACATGACCTTTACATTATTTTGGTTTTCATTTGGCCCCTTTTTCTATTTTCATTGCTTTTCTCGGGACCTAAACCTTGACATTCAGAATCCCTTGGCTAGATGTTGAAATAGATCTCCCTGAATCTGGAATCTTTCTATAATCCATTCATTACTTTGGCACTATAGTTTTCTTTTCAGCATGGTATTTAGCAGCAAGAATTTTGGAATTAGTCAGCTGTAGGTGTTAGTCCAACTTTAACACACAGTAGCCATGAGCCTGAAATATCTTTTTTCTTTCTTTTTTATTGAAGCATAAATGATTATACATATTTGTGGGGTACCAAGTTAACTATCAATAGTTATGTACAACGTGTGACAGTCAAATCAGGATAGTTAGCTTATTCATCATTACAATACATAATCATTCTTAACCAATTTCTCATTAATTGTTTATTAATTCCCCTACCCCTTCCCCTCCACCTCCCCCTTTCCACTTGTAGTAATCATGGTTCTGTTCTCTCCTTCTAAAAGTTCAACATATTATTGTGAATGCTGTTTCTTTCTGTCTGTCTCTCTATCTTTATTGTTTATTTATTTATTTATTTATTTATTTAGCTCCCACTTATGAGTGAGGATGAGGTATTCCTCTTTCTGTGCCTGGGTTGTTTCACTTAATGTAATTTTCTCCGAGCTCATCCATGTTGCTGTGAATTACATTCTTTTATATGGCTGAGTAGTATTCCATTGTGTATACATACCACATTTTCCCTATCCAGGCATCCATCCTAATCATCAGGGAAATGCATATCAAACCACTTTGAGATATCATCTCACCCTAGTTGGACTGGCTATTATCAAAAAGACAGAGAATAACAATTGCTGATGAGAATGTGGAGAAAGGGGAAAACTTCTGCATTGTTGGTGGGACTGTAAATTAGTACAGCTATCATGGAGAACAGTATGGAGGTTCCTTAAACAACTACAGATAGAACTACCATATGATCCAGAAATTCCACTACTGTGTATATACCCAAAGAATGGAAATCATGTTGAAAGGATACTTGCACTCCCATGTTTATCTCAATTCTATTTACTACAGCCAGGCTATGGAACCAACCTAAATGAACCTGATATATCTTACATAACATCTCTAGGCCTTAGTTTCCCATTTCAGGAAATGGGGTTTATAATGATACATAATTTACAGGGTGAGAGGATTAGCCAAGACCAGATGAATGAATTTCTATCATACATAGTGAATTAAATTTCTGTCATAGATAATGCCTGTGCAGTTGTACATGCTCAAAACCAAGAGTATTATATTTATATTTCTGCACAACTGTCTTTCCCAAGAGACCATAGGTTTCTTGAGAAAAAGGGGGATATTTAAGTTTTGTTTTGTTTTCCTTAGCCTTATTAAATATGATGGATCTATAACGGAATAAATTCTCAAGAAGTGATTTTATTGTAATTGTATGCAATTCCACTAAATAATAAGGTCTACCTCGTTGTTCTGCTTTCTGTATTTGATCCTCCTAACACGCTGCATCTTCATGGCATTTGTTACAGCCTCTTTCTTGGTTCCCTCTATCTTGGTGACCCCTGATCTCTCAATGCGATTGTCCTTGAGATCCTAATTTATGGCACATATGGGAGAGACAATGATACCCTTTCAGTACATTTTAACATGTATCAACACACATCAGCCACTTAAGTGTAACTGAATCTATTGAAGAACTTGGCTCAGTTTTTCAATTTTTTGTTTGTTTTCTTAACAATTCCGTGTATAATTTTGAGTCCTGCATCTACCTTGGACTTTCCCACTGTCCTTCTCTTCTGTGTAATTTATTGTATCACTCTGATTAATGGTCAGAATTATAATTTCTTATCCAATATATGAACCACTTCAAAAAAACAACAAAAAAAAAGGTTGTCCTTCTTATAAATCCAAGTGATGGGAAATTCACTACCTCCTAAGACATCCCTTTTCTTATTACTACTTAAAAAGCTTTCCTTTTTTAAGCTGATTTCTACCTTCAAGAAGCTTTCTTCCTATGGTTCTAATTCAATCTTTTGGGTTTAAGAAAAAGTAAGCCTGGTTTAGTCCTAACAGAATCTTTCAACTATTTTAGGCTAGCTCTTGATTACTCTCTGAGACTATATCACAAAAACAAAAAATTATTTATTTCAATTACGTTTTATGGACCTTAATCTTGGATTCTTCAAATGATAATCTTTGGACAAATTCAGTCTTTCTGTGTCCCTGTTAAGGACCCATGCTTGTACAACATGTAAAAGTTGTTCCAAATATTCCTTGGGTACCAACATTTTAGATCAATTTTAGACTGATCCAGAAGTTATCAGTGTTGTTATTTTTGCTGAATTTTTTATCCACTAGAAAGTTAACACTCTAATTTCTTGCTTCTGATACTCATTCATCCCTCCCCAACCTTGAAATTACCAGATTATTTTAGCAGACATATGTTTTGAGCTATTAAATTTTATTGCTAATTTCTGACTCACTCTTCCAGCACACTGCCAAAATATTTTTGGATACTAATATTATCAGTAGCTGAGATGTAATAATTTTCCTTCCCAGTCTCCCAGCAACTTACCATTCACTTCTGGAATTACTTCTCCTTGCAACTACCTGGTAGCCAAGCTCATTAACATTTATGGCATTTCTAAAACCACAACACCTCTTTTGAAACATCCCTCACTTTTAAATTAAAAATATATACATGTGATTTCCAGATCTCAAGTTCTTAAGGGAAGTGTCTGATTTTGAAATATGTGTGTATAATCTGAATTTTTTTGTTGAAGCATAATTGATTATACATATTTGTGGTGTACAGAGTGACTATCGGCATTTGTGTACAATATGTGATGACCAAAACAAGACAGTTGGCATTTTCATTACTAGAAAACATAGTCATTCTTTGTTTCCACTAATTAATTTCTTGCTAACCCTCTCCCTCCCCCTTGACTCCCCCTTCACCCCTCCCCCTCCCCCTTTCACCCCTCCCCCTCCGCTTTCTCCCCTCTAATAACCACAACCACAGTTCTGTTCTCTCCCTCTGAAAGTTCTATGTATTATTGTTGACTGTTTCTTTCTTTTTTTTTCCTTTTAATCTTTCCTTCTTTCTTTCTTTCTTTCAAGGCTTTTATCATGTTTACACCATAAATTCTTTCATGTAATTAAAAATACTTATGTTAAGTTTGTTTTTTATTTCTAATCATAAATATGCTAGAAAGAAGATGTGCGTTTTACAGGAACACACTAATTTAGAGTTTTCTTTCTTAAATTAACTTTTAATTATTCAAATAAAAGGATCGAATAGCTTAAATTATGGACTAATTGCATTCTGTATAATTACTATATTCTTTATAATTTATGACATTAAATTTCAATTAGTAATAAATTCCTGAGATAGTGAGTTTTAAAATATATAGAAGCTCGGGGTTTTTTGGTGATGGTGTTATTTAAATCCAAACAGTAGGGGAGTGAAAAGCATAAATAGAAATTCCCTATTGATTTTGTATTTGTATTGGCTTGTTTCAGAATCAGTTTATTTTAAACTCTTCTTCCTTACTCTTTCTCTACAGTTTTCTGGATCTCCTTTATCTCCATAACATATCTTGAGCAAAACCTACATCACAGTTCTCCTGCACAAATCCAACGGCCTCCTCAATAAAGGAATAGTATCAACATGAAATTGGAGGAAATTTTATAAATTAAAACCTTATTTGCATAGCTCTGCTCTATCACTGTCAGAGAACAACAGCAAATATAAGGACTTAGATCTGAAGATAATGTCTCCATGTTCTTGATGCCTCCCCCCAACAAGTCCTCCTCAATGTTATTTTCTAGAACTATGTATAGTTCCCAAAACTTGACAGAGTTTTTCATAACCACCAACTCTTTGCTCCCAGTTTGATGGCAAATGCTGTTATTTTTTTCAAACCATATTCCTTCCTTGTTTTCCTAGTGGACACCATCATCATTTTTTAAAATTAATAGTTTTGTTGTTGTTGTTTTTATAACACTTTTATGTTTACAAAACAATTGAGCAGAAAGGACAGAGTTTTTATATAATCTCCCCTAATCCCTGCACATAGTTTCCTCTATTATTAACTTCTATTGTTAGTTTAGTACTTTGTTTACAAATGATGAACCAATATTAATACATTATTACTAACTAAAGTTCATAGTATATATTAGAGTTCATTCTTGTGTCATAAAGTTTTGAGCTTTTTCAAATAGATAATATCATGCATTTACCATTATAATGTAATAAAGAATAATTTTAGTGTCCTAAAGATCCTCTATTCTCCACCTATTCATCAATTGATCTTTTTATTGTTGCTGCTGTTTTACCTTTTCCAGAATGGCATAGAATTGGAATCACACAATATGTATGAAGCCTTTTCTGATCAACTTCTTTCTCTTAGCAATGCCAAGTTTCCTTCATACTTTTTCACTGCTTGGTGGTTTATGTCCTTTAACCACTAAATAATCTTCCATTGTCTAAATGTACCATAGTTTATTTATTCCTCTACTGAAGGATGTCTTGGTTAATTCCAAGTTTGAGTAATTTTTGATAAGGCTTCTGTAAACATACACATGAAGGTTTTCTTGAGAACATAAGTTGCAAATTATTTGGATAAATATCTAGAAGTGCAATTGTTAGATCGAATGGTAAGACTAAGTTTAACTTTGTAAAAAGTACCAAATTGTCTTCCAAACTGGCTCGCTATTTTTTTTTCCACCAACAATGAATGAAAATTCTTGCATCTCCATATCATCACTGGCATTTGGTATCATGAATGTTTTGGATTTTAGCCATGATTATAGGTGTGCAGCAGTATCTCTCTGCTGTTTTTTGTTTGTTTGTTTTTATTTCTTTTTTTCTGTATTAAATGATCCAGAACTGCCAGTTTTATGTTAAAAAGTAGCAAGAGTGGCCATCCTTGTCTTATCCCCTATCTTTTTATTTCTTTTCTTTTCTTTTTTTTTATTTATTAAGAATATTCATGAGATACAAAGCTAATTGTCACCCCTCCTGCCCATGATGTGAGGGCCAGATTCATACTGGGAGCATATCTATTACCCGAATTTACTTTTGTACCCCTTGTCCCCACCCAATTATCCCCCGACCTCCCCTCACCTCCCCCTCTCCCCACCATTCCACTTTGTAACCCTAGGAATGTTCCATCCTCTGTAAGACCACAGCGCTACTGTGGTCTTTCTTTCCTTCCTTCCTTTCTCTCTTAGCTCCCACATATGAGTGAGCACATGCTGCATTTATCCTTCTGTGCTTTGCTTATTTCATTCAACATAAGTTTCTCCAGGTTCATCCATGTTGTTGCAAATGGGAGTATTTCATTCTTTTTTATGGCAGAGTAGCATTCCATAGTGTATATATACTACAGTCTCCTTATCCAATCATCAATCAATGGACATTTAGGTTGGTTCCATATCTTGGCTATTATAAACAGAGCTGTGATGAACATGGGAGTGCAGGTGTCTCTTAGACATGATGATTTCCATTCCTCTGGATATATACCCAGAAGACAGATTGCTGGATCATATGGAAGATCTATCTGTAGTTGTTTGAGAAACCTCCATATTGTTTTCCATAGCGGTTGTACTAATTTACAGTCCCAGCAACAGTGCAGTAGTGCTCTCTTCTCTCCACACCCTCGCCAGCATTTGCTATTCACTGTCTTTATGAGTATCACCAGCTGTTTTAATTTCCAGTTCTCTAAAGGCATATGATGGTGAATATCTTTTCGTATGCTTATTTGCTATTTGTATGTTGTCTTTGGTGAGGTGTCTGTTCAGACAGTTTGCCCCTTTTAAATGGTGTTGTTTTTATTTTTATTGTTGAGTTGCAAGCATCATTTCTGAGACAAAAATGTAAGGCAATATTTTTAAAGCTTCCCTCACTCCCGTCAGCTGTAATTGTCTGATCATCCTTGGAATGCTGGTTCAATTCTATGCATAATTCTATGAAAACACTTGCAATAACTGAATTAAATGATTTTCTTACATGTTTGCTTCCCTCATAGGTGATTGCAAAGTCTTCCAAAACAGAAGCAAAACTATATCCCAAGCCATGTGTGTTTCCAGCTAGAGAGAAGCATTTAATAAGTGACTGTGATTGGATGTCATTACTGTCAACCATTCAGCTAACACTGTCTCTAGGGATAGTTGTCACTGTCTCAAGCATATGGTAAAATTTCTAGTTGTAAAACAGAAGAATACGAATTAAAGATTTTTCAGAAAAGAAAACATTTGAAGGGGTGACTCATCTATCAGATATTTAAAAAAATATATTTGATTCTTTGTTCCTACTTCATCTCCTGATTTCTCAACAGCTGGAATGCCTGAGAGTTAGCTAGCTACATCATTTGAAAAAATCCATTTTCCCTTAAACCTGAACCTTTACCAAGACTGAGAAAAAATGGAGGTTTAAGCATTGATTGATAACTTCTAGCTAGTTGGTAATCAGTTCTAATGGGGGGACAGAGAGAGAGTGGTGGAATTATTTTGACTTCTTAAATGTATGCAATTCATTGAACAACTTAAATAACAAATTATCATCATTAATTAGTTTATAATTTTGGAGGAGGAGACTATGAAAATGAATTTAGCAATATCTGGTACAATTGAGAAAATGTTTGCTTTTTTCTGAACCTGAATTCACTTCTCGGTATCCACTCTAAAAATTCTCACACATGCTCACAAGCAACCATATACATAGTATTATTTTTGATTGCACAATATAGCAAATAACCTAAATGACTATCAGTACAGTCATATGGTAGAGTTATACATCAGATCAAATAAATAAATAAATGAGGGTTACATGAATCAACATGAATAGATATCAAAAACAATATTAGTAGATTGGATAAGGAAACTGTGGTATATATACACCAAGGAATACTACTCTGCCATAAAAAAGAATGAAATTCTACCATTTGCAACAACATGGATGAACCTGGGGAAACTTATGTTGAATGAAATAAGCAAAGCACAGAGGGATAAACACCACATATGCTCACTCATAACTGGGAACTAAGAGGGAAAGAAGGAAGGAAAGAAAGACCACAGTGGTGTGTTGGATTTGCAGAGGGAGAGAACATACCTTGGGGGCAAAATGGAAGTGGGGGAGAAAGGGGAACGGGGAATGAGGGTGAGGATAATTGGGAGGGGTACATGGGGTGCAATCACAATTTGTAGTTATGAACATGTTGCCAGTATGGATCTGGTCTTCACATCTTGGGCATGAGGGGTGACAATCAGCTTTGTATCTCATGAACATTCATATCCAACAAATTTTTTTAAAAGTTAGGCAAAAATCCAACTTGCAGTATGATATGTACAAAAAGGTAGAATTTATGTAAATTAAAATTCAATATGTTTTATCTACATATGAATATATGTTGTAAAATATACATTAAAAATGAACTGGCAATAGAGGATTCTGGGAAGATGGTGACATAGGAAGCCCCAAGAATCGGTCACCCTACCTAGACAATAATTGCACTGTCTGAATCTGTCTGATGTAACTCTTTTGGTATTCTGGAGTATGTTGAAGTTTTATACCTTTCAGGAGAAAGCTTAGATGGTAAATTGAAGTTAATTTTGGTCAATTTCAGCTCTTGGGAAAGGGTAGATTTTTCTCAAAGGAAAAACAGGGTAGATATTGTGAAAAAGCTTGCTGAAAAGCAACATATAGTGCTCATTAAAACAGAGAAGCAAGTATTGGACTCTGCGACATCAAAGTTCATCTTCTTTAAAATTAGCCTATGTGGCTCCAGGCTGTTATAGAAGGAAGAGGTCATTTCCCTTTTAGCTACCTAAATCACTGTGTGGGAAGTTTCAGAGCCTTTAGCAATGTATATATGTACAAGTACTGGTTCCAAATCCCTCTCTTCTTCCAAATGCTTGTCCTTCCTCCCTAGGGCATATTGCCTGTTCTTTTCAGCCAAGCCATCCTTCAGCATTCTGGGCCGCATGAGTGCAGCTCAAATGTAATGCCAAACAAATCAACAGAATAGCTGTCAGGCCTTCACTGGAAACAATATTAGCCTTGTCTGTTCATACTGAGAGCAGAATAGAAGTGACACAAATAAAATGTAATGGGATAAAACATATTGCTCAATGTACAGTAACAAGAAACTATTGGTTACAATTTTTTTTTCTCTCCTCACTACGTTTCAGTATAGCCTCTCTATGATTTCTACATAGTGTTAGTTAATTAAGTGCCTATATTGGTGTGAAACACATAGTAGGAGCACAATAAATGCATTTTTAATGAATGAATAAATGAATAGATGAACTAAATCAGATTCAATAAGTGAGTTATATAATTTGTAGTGAGAAGAGCAGAATCTCAAAGTTAGAAAAAAATCTGGGCTTAAAAGCCATCTGATGCACCTATTTTCCCTGAAAATGAATCCTTTCCACTAGCTTACTCATGTGTAGTTATTTTGATGTTAGTTGAATATAAAACTCTTTACCACACAGATCACTTAATTCCAATTTTATACAGTGCCAAATGTCTGAGAGTTTCTTATATGAAAAAATGATGGTGGTCTTTGTGGCATCTATCCACTGAACTCATTCAAGATGCACTGTAGGAATTAGAGAGGTATTAAAGAGTTTATATAAGCCAATAATATTGCCTTGGGATCTCTGGTGTGTCTATACCCAGAGAATTAATAACATATGATACAATTTTAGATAAAAGAACATGATACCTTTAAATCTACAATTTTATTTTGCTGAATACAGTCCTCTCCTGTCTCGGTAAATTGCATTTTCAAAATTAAAAAAAAATGAAAGTCAAAGAAATTCATGAGCATTTTTGTATGTCTAATATGTCTGTGGTACTGTTTTGTATTTGGTGTACAAAAAACCTGTTTTCGTCTTTGCAATATAGTAGGTATTGTTAATAATTCCACTCTCAGAGGAAGCAGCTGTAGGAAATTTAAGTAACATGTCCAAGGTGACACACAGAGCAAGTAAGTTGTGGAGCTGGCACTTAAACTTGTGTCTATTTGACTAGAAAGTCCATTCCTACATTCACTGCCTTCCAGCCATGTTTATCATGTTTTCCTAAGCTTCATCAGGAAAAAAAAAAGCCAGAGATATTCTCAGTAAATGATTGACTTCACAAAATACACATACCATTAGTTCTTCTCTAGCATTTCACATTTGTGATACTGTTTGTCAAACGAAGAGAAATGCTAAGACTTGAAACCAAATGTTTACTGAGCAGATTATTCTTGCTGGCCTTCTGCTTAAAAGTTTAAAATTAAAAACAGAACACTACTCACTGTTTGTCTCCTGCCAAACTGTGTGGCAGCAGCAGTGCGGACTGCAGGGCGAGGCTTCTGAAGCTCGGTATTCAGCAATGCATCTTCCTTTGCCCCCAGGCTTAATATCCTCTCTCCTTTTCTTTCAGAACAGAAAACAGTAACTAATAGCTTTAATAGCTACCTCTTTCATCACTTTAACTGAGAATAGAATCAGTTTTTCTTTCACCCTTCAGAATCTACAGACCGCGGATGGCCACCCAAGGTTCTATGGAGTCCTAGAACTGCTGCTGTGAGGGAATTGCCACAGTGCTTCCCAAAATATGTCTCGTGACAAAAATGATAAGTGGTGGTAAAGGAGCAAAGATAGGATCTTAGAAGACTGTCAATACGTCCCTCAGTTCTCTGAATGTACTTTGGATTTCTCACCTTGAGGGAATGTGGTTGTGGTTATGTTATGTGGTAAGAGGAAAGTAGAGTTCTCTTTTCTCCTCTGACAGAATTTGAAGAGCAGCGGATTTTGCCTTGGGAAGAGGTGGGAAAAAATGAAATACATCCTTTTCTCTTGATCTGTTTAGCTCAGGGGAAATGTATGCATTGGTGGAAAGTATTGTTGTTAATTCTGCAGCCAAATGTGTGGTTGCATTATGTAGACAGGAGAGCATATTGGATCCAACTCTGAGGTTGTGGGGAGACAGACCTGGGTTTGATTTTTGTTTTTGCCACTTACAGGCTGAGAGACCTAAGCCATGTCTCTTAAAAATTATTTCTTGTTTATTTGAAATTCAAATTAAACTTGATGTCTTGTATTTTATCTGGCAACCTTGCTAGAAAAAAGTAAAGCACCTACTAGAACAATGCTTGACACAGATTTGTTGCTCAACATAATTTATTTCCCTCTCCACTTCCTCCATTTCAGTTTCATGTTCCACACTGGACTCATTTTTTAATTGTCAAAATGAGTCAAAATTTAATTTTATTTCCTTTGAAGACACCTATTAGTAAAAGAACCAATTGTTCTCTTTGTGGAGGGCTAGCTGAGGAATATCTGCCTCCTGCCATCAGAGATTCCAGAAAAGGTAAGAGTAACAAGGTTGAATCTTTCAATAACTGACTTAGGAAGTAAATTAATTTGTCAACTAGAAAATACGAATAAGTATTGCTTGAGTTTGTGTGGCACCATTTTTGGTGGAGACACAGACATTTAATTTCTGATGATTCATTTCCCTATGGAGCAAGGAAGGAATAGTAAAGGGTAACTCTATTTCAAATTGGAGAAATTAAGGCACTGATTGATTTAGTGAATGATTTACTCATGAAAATCCACACAATCAGAAGATAGGAAGAAAAATAAAATTAAAGGTCAACTCCCTGAATTCTAAACAAATTTAACTTTTTATTAGATTTTATAGGATGAGGAGAGGAGGAAATAAAACAGAATATGTGAAAGCATTTGCAAAACTTCAGAATAAAGAATAAAACTGAAAACATTGTTCTTATACAGAAGTTAAATATATTTGTCACAATTAAGTCTATTTTTTATCATTCTAACATTAAAATAAAAAGCAAGTGAGCTACACTTAAACAATATTTAAATTAGATTAATGTGCAAAATGGTTGATAGTATGAAATGTAACTCTAATTTTCATTTTATAGTTGCATTAAGCCCAGCTCTCTATCAATGTGTTATTAAATTTAATTAAAAAGCATTCCCTCTGCTGCTACAAATAACCATTTTTTATTAAAAAGGTAATTATTAGAAAAGTGCACATTTATTTTTAATGTTTACTTATTAAGTGTAATAAACACTACAATATGTGTACATTTGATTTCTCTACTACCCACAAACAAGTGAAATTAAACTGTTTTTTTTAATAGCCCAATGTTGCAGAAAAGAATGTCTAGAATTCTTAGTGACCTTAGATATCAGGATACACTCTGTGTTTGACATGAATCTTTATACATGTTCCAGCTTGTATTTTATCTCATTTCTTTTCATTTTTCCCAGTCCAAAATAAAGACCACTTCATTCTGGAAGGGATTACATTTTCAGTATACTATAAATAAACTAATAAATAAGTAAATAAGAGCAATGTGGAAAATATAATCACTTAATTAGCTTAGAAAGAGTCTCTACTTACATTCAAGGAAAAATGAATAAATCTAAACATATAAAAATATTTGGAGGATATTTATTTTATGTTGGAGCTGGCATCATTAATTGAGATGTTAAAATATTGGTCACGATCTTGGGCCAGATATCTGCAATTACATTTCCTAGCACTTTTGGAATTCTCTGTCACTCAAAATTTTAAGAAAATGGGATAGTCAACAGTATTCTATTAATACCAAATAATTGTTTTCAGATTTACTCTTTTTCCAATGTAAGTATTTCACCTTTTTGTTTTTCTAAAGGCAGTGTGAGGTCCACAGGAGGAAGTCTATAGCTTTCATCTTGATTTATAGAGATGATGATAAAAGTTTAGTCTCACAGCTTGCTGCCCAGTCCTCTGGTAGAATGAAGCCTACAGCATATGTTCAAAGACAGGTTATCCATAGCTGAATGTAGTTTGATTTTAGTAAACGTAGCCTACAGTAGGAACATATTGAATTTAGGTTCAATTGCACAGGAAAAAAGGGTAAGAATATTCCAATATGCAACATGTTTTCCAATTAATTTTATGCCTAAGATCTTTGTTTTGTTTTGTTTTTCTCCTCAATCCTTAAGATGTTAACTTCACAGTACACAATGGTCAATACACACTATAAACATATTGATGGACTATTTAGCCTAAATGTAAGTGTCATGACATTAATTCATTCAGAATATAATTTTCTTGAATGCTTTATACACGGCAGACACTGTGGAAGGGGTGAGGTCTACACTCTCAACTCTTATAGGGTTTATAATCTATTGAGAAAAATAAATAGGCAAATTACAAATAATGAAGCATGTTACAATGTGAAAATGCAGGATGCTATGAAATAGTATAACAGGATATTTAAGTATCACTTCACTGAGGAAGTGATACTTAAGTTGAGACTCTAAAGAATGAGGAGTCAGTCAAACAAATAATAGAAGAAAGGACGCTCCTTTCAGAAGACTCGGGAATTTTGAAGATACTTGACAAAGGGGTGTGTGGTGCTCATCAAAGATGAAGCCAGATCTGGAGGAACTTCTGGAAAATCAATAGCAGAGAAATGACAAATTAATCTACATATTTCCTCTTTCTGTTGTGGATAGCAAATGCACTAAATTTGGCAAGGAAGGAATCAGGAGAACCAATATAGAAGCTTCTTGGAACTGTATGGTGACAACCGAAATGGAGAAAAAGGGATTGTTTGGGACATGTACACATTTGTTATTCTGAATAAGTGAAAAAACAAGGATCTTAGGCATAAAATTAATTTTAAAACACGCTGCATATTGAAATATTGTTACAGAAATATCCTTTGAACAACCCCAGGGAAGCCTAAGAGACATACTGACAACCAAACATGAAATAAACCCTCCAAAATGAGTGATAACAAGAGATAAAATTAATGTTACATCCTCAGCAAAATCATCATCTCTCATAGGCAGAGTGAGCACTCATTTCTCCTTAGCATGTCTTTCTGAGTCTTACCTGTAAATGCAGAGTAGAGCAATAATGTGCTTTTTACAAAGGGATCCTTACTCATTTTTAAATTTTACCCTTTCCTTCATATTATAAAGTTAAAAGAAGAAGAAGAAAATCACCACTGACATTTAGATTATTTCACAAGTACTTATTTTCAGGCCATAAATGGAAACAAGAATGAATTTAAGCTGAATTAGCTGACGTGCAAACATCCGTAGTTCCCTTAGGAATAGTTGTTTAGTGATGTCAATGGAAAATGGCAGGTGGTTCGAACTGAACAATTCAATTAAAAGTTTAGAATGTGTGGACTTTTCAGGGGCTTATTACAACCATCGGAACCATCCTTTTATTCTCTGCTTGAGCCACCAAATTTCATCTCTTCAGAGGATCATCGTTATCCAATTAAACTCTGGTTTTACAAATTGCGGTGGTGATGTGATACATCCAGAAAATTAAGTAAAACCTACTAAAACAGATAAGCTGAAGTTTAACACACACACATGTGTACACATGCATGAGCACATATGTATTTTCAGAGTATATGTGTGTTACACACACACACACACACACACACACATATATATTACATACACTGACTCTTAAGACAAATTCCCTTTGTAGAACACCATGCAGTAGATATCTTGACTTTTGGAAAGACACAGACAGACTGTGTAGGCAAGTTCAACTGGAATTCATTTATCAACACTTCCAGAAAACATCAGTAAGATAAATTTTATGTTAAGAACTAATGATCTTGAGGAATACAAGAATTATATGGTTATGTGTAGCAGTAAAACTTGCACTATTAGAGTATTAGTGGGGTTAGGAGATGAAGAAGTCAAAACTATACACCTTGATACTATTTGTGAATGTCATTTTCACCAATAGAATGTTTCAAGGGTGTACTGACTATCACAAAGGGATATTTGACTCAAAGGAGCCACAATGTGCTTTTTCGATACTGTCCTCCATATCTACCCAACAGTCTGCAGAGCTGCTGACTTTCTCCCCAGCCAGTAAACCAAGCTCTCAAATAATGTGATTGAGTTTTTTGTCTCTCCCATCTCTTAGTTTCCAAAGAAAGATGTTTTGTTGAGATATTTGTGAAAGGAAAGGATTTAGGCAACCTTATTTATCTACTTAAGACAACATACCTGGAGGGAGACTCTGCCTTTGCCCAAATTAACTTCTCCAAAATCCTCCCTAAAATAGAATTAGAGACACTCTATATAATACCTAATAATTTCATGTGAAAGCTCATCAGAACAAGGCTAAACATTAAAATCTATTTCTACCATCTCTTTTGCTTGGTCCTGGCCATCAGTTGTAGTTCAGCTCGCAAACAAATGAAAATGAGGACCTGTGACAATCCTGTTACTGTGCTATTGGCTGGGGCACAAAGGAAAGTAATTCAAATGTGACTCTCTCTCCTGGGAGGCTTAAGGTCCCTGTTCTTCATCCAAAATTAAAGAAAGACGGTTCCTTTACATTTATTCCCACCATTTTTTTGCTGTTTTTTGTAACAGCCATTTTCTTATTTTTCCTATTTCTTAAGAAAATTATTATCGTTAGATCTTTCCTCTGACTCCTTGATCAACACTACTGATACAAATTAGGATCCATTCTCAAAAGAAAATGCCAGTGTCAGGTGGTCAGCAACAAAAGTCAGTAACATTCATTTAGAATCAATGGTATAAGGCTACCCACGCAGGTATTGAATAGTAAGCAAGTCAGCAGAGAAAGAATTAAAAATAGAAATAAAAAGTGTGAAGGATTTGTTGAGACACAGTTGTAAGCAACATGCAGTAACTGTGAATGGCTGAGAAATCGCAGTAGTTTAATAGAACTGCTGTGTATATCTAAGGAGAAAAGCGAATTTTTTTTTTTTTCTTTGAGCAAAGTAGCTGCCTGTGTCTGAAAGCATTGTGGAGTCTCAGGCTAGGGCTGAAGATCAAAATAACCATTTAAAGCCTGCTCAGGATGGAAAAATACGGTTATATTTTATTGTTATTTTCAGCCATAAGTAGTCATAGTAATAAAAATAAGAAGAAAAATGATTGCCAATATTCATTTTTTTAGGAAAAAAACGTTATTATACTTTGATAAAATTCATTTATCTATGTATTCTTTGCATATTAGTATTAAAGAAAACACTTCTAGTTAAAAAGTACAGAATTCATAGTAGCTTATGCAAAAGGGAGAATGTGATGTCTCATGTAATTAAAAGGTTTCAGGTATGGCTAGTTTCACACATGTAGCCAATGCCATCAGAACTCAGACTCTATGTTTTTTCTCTTCCCTCTTCCATGGGGGCTCCATCCATAGGGAGGCTTTCGCCTCATACCAGCAGAAGCATCAAGCGGGTCCAGATAGCAAATCTATCTTCTTAGTGAGCCCCAAAGAGAGTTTCATTCCCCAATACAATTCTTTCAATCAAAAGTGCTGAAGATGAGTTCTAATAGCTCTGACTGTCCTTCCTTAAGTCATTTGCCTACCCGTCACTAAACAGATACCTTTGTGGGCCTGGCCTAGTGTCATCCCCACCTGACTCATGTGAAATAAGGAGGAAGTTGGTTCAACGTGGAAACTAGGATGCCGCTTTGACAGTTGGATATATGATTGCTGGTAGACACAGATATTCCCTACACTTTTTATCAGAACAATAGAAAAGAAAGGAATTTGGAACTTAGAATGAAAGGATGCTACATCTAGACAAGGAGTCAAGAGTTTAGCAACACCTATATGCAGAAGGAACTGTTTAGCACTATCTTACAATGTACAGAGCTAAAACAAGAATGAAGAGGGCTTAAAGAACTAAATAGAAATCTCTTTTGGTGATTAAGCTACACCTATACATAAGTCACTGTCTTGGGGAGGGAAAGGTGAGTGAAAAGAAACAAATGGATATTGCTCTTGCTCTTTTAGTCTTCACAATGACCTTTCCAGATGGATCTTTTTATCATTTTAGAGGTGAGAAAATTGAAGATGAGAGAAGCAATATATAGTCCCCTAAATCACCCAGCTAGTAAATACTAGCTAGAATTTGAACCAAGCTTTGGTTAATCCTAAAAAATGTTCTAAGAGAAAAATACCCCTAAGATCCACCCTCCTGCTAAACTAAGTAAAGAAATAATGTTTAGTTAAGGAGTTGTATTAAAGGAGCTTTACAGTGTTTTCAAAAGCACAAGAAATTGTCAGGTGGAAGTCACCAGTATAAAATGCACAGCATTTTGTTAAATTCATCCTCCTTATGAAGATATTTATAGCTAAGGCAGAAAAGTTAACAATCTATATTCTAGGGAGAAAAAGACTACTAGTTGGCAGTTAATGATGTGCTTATGTGTGCACAAATAGACATATTGGTTTAAAGATGTAGGAAAAAATAAGTATTTTTTAAACAGATTTTATATTTAAGAGAAATGAAATCACATTTTGACTCGAAATGCCATAAATTGAGTGGCTGGACTTGAATGCTGAAAAGCCAGACTCTCCAGAAATATAATTATTTAGAATTTAACTACTGTTGCCTTTTATGGAATAGTTTTCAATCTTTTCTCCTCTTACCATTTTCTTTATGGCTAATGTGAAGGAATATTTGAAATGTGAAAAATAACCTTTTTTTCTTTTCTATCCCTGATGGTGTTACCATATGGCTTTAGCATTTGGTTCCTTCCTTTTCACCCTCCTACTATTTATTTATTTTAACAACTACTCGTGATTAGTATAAAGAAGGGCTCCAACAGTCTATTCCTGAATGTATTTCTCACTCACAGTTTGGCCCCAGATTATTCAATTTCCCTTAGCTGCAGAGTCTGCCATCTTTAAATGAGCATAATGTTACACACCAGTTGAATGAAATCCTTAAAAATGATAGTTCCTTACATTTTAAAAGAGTTTCTATTATCTGTGGGTGTTTTTTCTCCTTAAGTTCCAAAACCATCTGTGCTTTCTCATTTGTGACCAAGACTTTTTTGAGTTTCAAATTTGCTTAGAGCTGACGAAACATAACATCTGGATTTCAATTCAAGGAGGAAGGCTCATTTGAAAGCTTTTTAATGCCCCTGGACCACAATGAGATCAAATTGAAGAACATTTTTTTATGAGTTGAGTGCAAATGAATTTAGAAAATGTGGATTAAATTCCTTTTAAATCTCAAAGGGAATTTAAATATTAACAAAAAGTGCTTTGCAAACTGCTTCTTGGCTTCTGCCAAAGTCAAAGCACTTGAAAAACGTGTTGGTGATATCTACTGAATCCAAAATGTACCCAGCATTTTCTTCTCTGGTGTATAAAGGACGCCATTATGTTTGAATAAAGGGGAAAAGAACTGAAGATTTGCAAGTTTCATATCCAATAATCCTTAGTCTTTGGTCTAAAATAGGCATATTCTAGATTTCATACAGTCTTTTCACTTTTTTTGGTTGTTGTTTGTGTTTTGATTCAAAATAGCCCAGAATATGAGTGAATGACATAATTGTATTGATGCAACACAAAAATCTCTCAGCCATTTCATGTGCCTTATTTTGGAAGTGGGAGAAACAGATTAATAAAAATTTATTTCAAAGTTTGGTACATAAATATTTTCATTGCCAGTCAACTCTGTTTTGTTAGGGTTTAAGAAGCTTTTCTGATGATGGAAAATAACTTTCCCCTGTTGGACACATTAGACACAAACACTTCATAGCCAATATTGTGTGTGTGCAGGTATGTGAAAACAGTGTTACTAGTACTTCAGTTCACTACATCTCATCTGAGGCCCCTGGGCACAAAGATGAAGCATTTCTTAATTATTTGCAGGGGAAACTCTGCCATGACCTGACTGTGGACCTCAGTACCATCCCTGCAAACAACAGCCCTGAAGAGGGCAGACTACAGGGAGAAATCATGGATGTAGGCACTACAATTTTCCCAATATCCTGAGCTGGAAGCAGCTTAAAATGATTCTTTGCTGGTAGCCTCAAAGTCTGGCAGTGATGAGGAGTAATTCTCCCCCTCTGCCCTTTCCTCCAAAAGGCTTGATCTACTCTTATCCTGAGGGTAACCAAAGTCATGACATGTCTGCAGCCTTCTTTATCACCGCTGCTAATAACAGATTCCTGCCTGGAGACAGCACCAGGAGTACAATTTTAAATAGTCTCTTCTGGCACAGAATGATTTTGTAAAGCAGACTCCGTAGTTGAGGCAAATACTCACAAATGTGCTAGCGATAACTCCAGAAATCACTTGACGACATTAAGATAAAACCTTATTGCTGACAACTCTCTCTCTCTCTCTCTTTTCCCCCTTCCACTACATATTACATATTAACATAAGACCTTCAGAGACATCCTTGTACTATCACTCTCTCAGAATAATGCCAAGGGATGGAGTTGTTAATCCCAGTGAGAAAAGAAGTCTCACAGGCACACCTGTTCTTGGAGAGAACAGCAAGGGCTAGTAGTTAGGGGTGGAAGGGAGTGAGCCAAAACAAACTCTCCCAAATTAAAAGAGAGAGAGAGACAGAGAGAGAGAGACAGAGAGACAGAGAGACAGAGAGAGAGCCTCAGAAAATAAAGACGTGGTTTGTCAGTAATAAAGCTGATATTGAATGTGTTGCAGTAAAAGATACACCCAGGCTCGCTCGCCACTGCCTTACCTGAGGGAACTCTTTAAAGGAGATGAAATCTAAGGGTTTGTAGCTACCTACTTATCCATGGTAGAAAGTTCTAAAAGCAAATGTTTAGGAGAATAGTCCCTTCCAAATAATAAACGTAGGAAGGGGAATCCCTCTACTTCAGTGAGGGGTCAGGATTAAAAATAAAGCAAGACAAGACGTGAGTTTAGGAAAAATGCCTCCTTGTAGAGAGTAGAGAAGTGAAAATACATCACTCCCATGAATTTTAGTAAAACTCATCATTATCATACATTTTCGGAGAATAAATGTTGGGTTATAAAAAAAAAACAAACCATTAAAGTATTGTGAAACACTCCTGACCAACTACAAAGCAGTGATGAATGTGACCCTCTTCTTAAGACATCTGAAATGATACATTTCCTTTCTTAGGCTGCCTATTATATTCATTAAAGGAAATAGTACATGTTGTTTTATGTACATTTTATAAAACTTCTCTGGAGCTTAGATCTTCACAATATGTGCTTAGTTATAGTTAAAAAGAAAAATATATTTTACCCAATTTGGATGACAGATTCTAGCAGTTTCTGATTTCTAACTCCACCCTGAGACTGTGCTGTCCCTTGTGCTAAAGTACAGGAGAAAAATTCTGTGTCCTATAGAACAACTGTAGGGTAGTTCTCAATGAAAATGTTTCTGTGCAAAAGTGATTTTTAATGATTTACTTAAGTCTTCCATCTTTTAGTGATAATCTGCATAGTTTTATATATAGTATATTTATATAGGTAAGCATTTATCTGCAAATGAGTTCTAACCAATGACAAAGTGAATAAATAAGCAATGAGTGAATATCAATAGAAATAAATGAAAAAAAAAACCTAAAAATAATCTTTATAACATCCTTTGTCTCTGATATGGAGCATCATAGACATTTAATAATATGATTTTTCTATTAAATGCATCACTTTCTCAAATTATGGAATAAAATACATTAATATCTCAATGCCGCAATCAGAGAAAAAATGATTTATCTGATGGATTTCAAAATCTGTATAAACACAGGACACTTACTTATTCATTTCTTCACTGAACAAGCATTTACTGAAGGTCAAATGAGTTGGAAGAAGACAATGAATGAAGAAGACACAGTTTAAACTGACAATAATAGGAAAGGCAATACCTAACTTTTACTGGCCACTAATTATAACAGCCACTAGCTAAACACTTCATATGTTGCCTTACTGAACGATCAGGACAACATTGGAAGGTAGGTCCTGTTGTTAGCCCTAACTTACAGCTGAGAATGGTGAGTCATGCAGAGGTTAAATAACCTACCCAAGGTCACACAAGTACGAATAATCAGAGATAAAATAGGAATCAAACTATGTTAGAACTCACTCTCTCACCCACCAACCCCTCGTGCCTTGGTGACACAGATCTAAAACATGCTGCTCCTTCTTAATAAATTGAGCTAAATAGAGATGGACAGATATCTTAGTGCAGCTGCCTCCACTTTGCATCTAGAGAGTCTTTTTTCAGGCATCTAATTCAAAATGTGTAATTTCTTGTGCAGCGTGTTGTGTTGATGGCATGGGTTGTGCATAGTTATATGAGGGGTCTTGGCAGGACAAGGCTGTGTGGATTCTCTGGGACTGACACATAATTATAGCAATGTAAGGCTCAAGCTGCTCTTCAGTGCATCTGGAGCTCTCCTCCAAATATGCTGATAATCAATTTACCAGCTTTGGTGATTATTTGACACACTTTTTTTTAATATGTATTTTTCTTGATACTCCTGTCATCTGGATTTGTTTTTTAAAAAGGGCCTTCGCTATGGCACCAGCTCTACTTTGACAACTCAAACATAACCACATACAAATTATTGTTTCTAGTACCCATTTTAACACTTAGAGAAAAGATTTTTGAGTGTGAAGGAAGCAAAATCTGGATACAAAATTGACATTTACTTTCAAGATTTTTTTTCAGCACACCTGCAGAGAGAGAGACTGAGAAAGGAACTACTTTCAATGAGTTATTTATCAAATGCCCAATAGCAAAGAATATATTGATCCAGGGTTCTACTTCATTATGCATCCAGCAAGTGCCTAGTGCTCCTTACAAGCCAGTCAGATAACACCTCTTCCATGAAGACCTCCCTGACAATATCCACCCATCCAGTAATAATGATTATTTCCTCATACTTATTTCCTCTATAATATTCACCCTGCTCTGTAACCTGTTTGTTAGCTGTCTTTCCTACCAGATCGTGAGATTCCTGGATTCAGTAGATGTGTCTTCTTTATCTTTACATTCTTTGTTCCATCTCAAGAGCCTGGAAAGTTATTGCAGCTCAAAAAATGATTGTTTAAGCAAAGGTTAGAAATCAGCACCCTGTAGGCACAGTCTTAACGAATGTGTGAAGGTTTTCTTAGAGCATTTCCTAAAATTTTACGTGTGTCAGAGCTTCAAAAGAAGAGCTGAAGTAGAGATGATTAAAGTTAGGAGTACGGAGTTGAACATCTTGCACTATCCCACAGATTGAGCAACTGAAATTCGTCTATGGATTCATATTTATAAGTGCTGTTTAACTTACCTAAATAATACATTTGAAAGTGCTATTCCTGAAATGCCATACATATATTATCCAAATAATGATTTTGTTTGATCCTCATAGAAAATTATTTAGATGTTGCTTGACTGCTGATGCTCAACCTTCTCACAGTGTAATAATGAAAATAATGATTAATTATTGTGCCTATTCTATTCCTGGAATTTTATACTCACATTTACATGAGTACTAGAACCTAAAAAAGGAAAGCAAAACAAAAGCACTGAGTTAATAGGTATATTTGATTCTGCTACTTGCTAGCTATGTTCACATGAGCACATTATTCATTCTTGCTCAATATTCTTATTGTAATGATTCCATCTACCTCTACTTTTTCAGTGAGGATTAAACTAGATGATGCATATGTAGTATTTAGTGCATTGCACATTTCATGTCACTTAATAATTAGAAGCTAAAATTATGAGGAAGGAAGAGTGATATTATAATACGTTACTCTCACAAAAATCTTTTAATTTCGGTGGTATAATCTCTTATTGCAGATCTGGAAACTGAGGCTCACAAAGGTAAAATAGCATGTTCAAGCTCAAAGTAAACAAAATGATACCTAGTAAAATCAACCATTTATACCCAGATCTTCTAGATGCCTTCCACTGGCCTTAAAATAATACTTAATGTTGCTATAAGGCAATATTGAAGACATCTTAATGTAATACTGAAAAAAATGATATATAAATTATACGTCTATAGAAAAAGAATGAGAGGAATATGGAAAAAAATTATATATGCTGATGAACCTGAATTTCATTTCTAGCTTAAATCACTACCCTGAAGTACAGACTTGTATCCAAATATTTCCATGACTCCTGGGTTTGGATGTCCAATAATCATCTCAAAATTAACATGCCTAGAACTGAACTTCTGATCTCAGCATCTACTATTTCCCACTATCTGTTCCTGCATTATCTTTTTCCATCTCTCTACTTGGAAATTCCATCCTACCATTTGCTCAGGCCAAAGCCATGGAATTATTGATAACTTCTCTCTTTCTTTTATACCCCATATCCAATTACTAAGCAAATTTGGCCACTGCTGCTATCAAAACATATCTAGAATCTAACCACACCTCACTTCCTAACATCTCCCTATTTCTTCCCTTTCCCTTTAATCTGTTCTCATCATTGAAGTCAGAATGACTTTTCTATGTCTTTGATAGAAAAAGCCAAAGCCCTTAGAATAACATACATGACTTTCTGTCATCGGAATCTTCTCCCCTCATTAACTCTCTGGCCTCCAGTCATAAGACTGACCTCTTGGCTCCCTCCACTCCACTCTAACAACACTGGTCTTTCTTATAGTGTATCAATGGTCCTACTGTCCAGGCACACTACAACCTAAGGACCTATGTTTTGGTTGTTTCTGCCTGGATAACCTCTCCTCGCTTGTCAAGTAAGGTCAAAAATCACACCTTTCCCAAGTCTTTGTTCAGGCTTTCTTATTGAGTATTTTTCTTGTGACTTTATTTAAAATTGCAGTCCCTTATACCTCTGCACATGTGTCTTCTTGCTCTTCCCTGTCTAGTTCTTCTCCATAGTGTGTGTTTGTGTGTCTGTGTGTGTGTGCGTGTGCCACCCTCTGAGGTATAGGATAGGATAGTATAAGACATGACAGGGTATGATATTTACATTTTTCTTGCTAGAATTTAATTACCATGAGGGCTGAAATTTGTATCTATTTTGTTATCTTCTTTATCCACCAGTACCTAGTATAGGGACTGGAATACTGCATGTGCTTAATAAGTATTTGTTAAATGAATAAATGAATGAATGAATACATGAGGAGAAAAAGGTGTTATCATGGTAGAATGGTATTTTGGTCTCTATATTTTTCTGCTTTTTAATGTGAGTATAACTGTTTATACCTTAAATGCCAGGGTTTCTTACATGATACATTTTTCTTTTTGAGTTTTCATCACCATGCCTATAATATTTCACTTCTATATTTTTCCTTGTTTTGACTTTAGGAGCTCTGCTTTTGCCAAGCATTGGAGGAATCTAAAAATGTCCATTGTTTGAAAATAGGCATTTAATGATAAATGTAGTAATAGTTAATGGTTTACTAGTAGTGGTAGCAGCAAGAGCAGAACCATCATTCATAGGGCCTTTTATGAGTTATGAACCATGGATGATCCTTTATTTTTATCAGTTTATTTGACCCTAAATAAAACCCTAGGAAGTATCCATAATTAATGGAGATGGAAACTGAGGTTCAGACATATTAATTTGCTCAATGTCGCAGAATTAGTAATTGAAAAGTCAAAAGGTTAATGCTAGCAACTTCTTTACCCATACAGTTCACAACATCTTCATCTCAAAACATTCATGTACAATATATTGAAAACGATTTAATTTGCTCAATAACATACTTGTTAACACAATTGACTATGTATATTGAACATAATCAGAAGGATTATAGTTCTTATATCTATTTACTAAAGCAAAGTTTTCAAAATAATTTTAACTCTCAAGTAAACTCCCCATTTTTGAGCTATAATACCTTAGTCTTTCTGCATTTTTTTTTCTTCTTTTAAAGGTCTTGTAGGATGAGCAAGTGACTCTTTGCACAGCCTGACTTTCTGTTGGAAGAATGGTCTTGCTGCCTTGAAAAGGACTCATAATCACCCTATTACCTTTCCTTAGATACGTTTTCTCGACTCCTTGGGGAGTCTTTAAAATCCTGACACTTCGTGTAAGTGCAGTGTGTTTGCCAAAAAAAAATATCTTTGTTGGGAAGGCTAAGGACTTGTTTATTTACTTATGGACACAGCGTGGTTTATAGCCTCCCAGAGTGAGAAAATGGAAAAGGAACATGGCGAAAACAAAATCAAAACCAGCAAGTTGGTAAAATAATTTTAGTTTGTCCAGAAGAAGAGGAGGAAACTTGGAGAAAGGAAACTTTGAGAATTTATCAAAATTACTTAAGGGGAGATGATATCTATTGAGCACCTACCGGGCACCAACCTTGTGTAAAGTGCCCGTGTACGTTTTACAGTGTGTGTCTTTGCAACATGTCACTGATGTAGGTGTTATCCCTAACTTCTTTTTTTTAATAGAGGTGTTGATGCTCAAAGAGTATAAATACCTTGTCCAAAATCAACTGCTGAAAAGCCTCTTCACTGTGAAAACTGTGAGTCTCCAGAGTCGTGTACAGAAAAAAAAGTCAGGAGAATGCTAAAGTTGAGGACATCATTTACTGAAATGTGGCTTAGTCTTTCCATTTTTTTTTTAATACTCAGCAGAGTTTTCTTTCCCTTTATGCCTCTCCTCCCCCATGTCATACCGTTTTAGGATTCTAGAGGAATAATAATCCTGATGAAATACTCTTTTTGCTGGTCAAATACTCATTATTTGCTTAATAATGATAAACTTTTCATTAAACTTCAAGTTATTCTAATATCCTGCCAAAGTAATAGGTGGCAAACTTAATATTTCACCAGGAACAACAACAACAAACAGACAAAATCTATGAAATAACATTTTTCTAACCTTGTAATTCCACATCACAGACAGTGACTCGAGAGAAGTGAACACTGTAATTGGCCCCAGGTTATGGCCTGGTGAAGGTTTCCAGACTGCTGCACTGAGAGGGAGAAACCAGTTGGAGCCCAGATATCTTCCTGAGTTGAGGGGATGAAGCCAGGAGTCTGTGGAGTGTGGTGTAAGGTCTAAGCATTATACTCAATGTTTTCTGTTGCCTTTATATCTGATAAGTCCAGCAGGGCCTCAGTTGGCCTAACCACAGGTTTTCCTCCTAACTCTGCTTCCAAGGATAAAGTCGTCTTACCCAGTCGCCTCCCCTCCTTATCAAGGGGACCAGACACTGATCCTACTTATCTCTGAATGGTAGGTTTCAGTTCCCTGACAGCCCATGGGATTGACAAACAAGCTACTTGCATCCTTCTTCAAGAACCAGGAGCTACCACACCTTCTTAGTATTACAAAGTCTGTCTCCCACAGCCTAAAATTGTCCATTCTGTTCCCAAATATGACTCCTATATAACACCTGTGTTGTGTGCAGTGCCTTCTTCCACTAGGCTATGAGTATGCGTAACTAATAAACTCTGTTATTTTCATCTGTCTGGTGTTCAGTGACATGTGTTTGATGACATATGTTTGGCTATCTCCATAACTGCAGTGTGGAAATTCCTTTCTCACCAATGAGGTGAACAGGAGGTATTTAAAACAGGGAATATAAAATAGGAGGAGTTTGGAGTCAGTGTACCAAAGAGAAGGGATCTGCAGAGAAAGATCTGTAGATACGCAGGGCATTTCCTCAAGTCTTCGTTTCATCTCATCAGTGACAGACACATTTGGGGAGAGAAACCACCTGAGAACAGGAAAACAACCATGAAACCAGAAAAGAAAAACTTCATCATTCACAGGAAATCAGGTCTTCAAAAGGATCTATCTCTTTCCACGTAACTTAACTGTGTTCCAAAACAAAGTTCAAATATATTGATAGAAATTTGATCATATCCAGCACCGAAAAAAAATAAAATAAAATTCACAATATGTAGCATCCCATCAAAAATTACAAGTCAAGCAAAGAAGTAGGAAAACACAAGCATATTTCAAAAAGTTCACAGTGAGATTCTTATTATCTTTTAATTTTATTTTTTTACCAACTTTTTAAAGTACCCTCTTATGATGCATAAGCAGAACAAAAATCTATCAATAGAAACAAACAGATATTAGATGCACTATACAAGGATATTAATATTGTTATTATTATATTTCTATATGTTTAGGAAAGAAGGGAACATATTAAACACATTAAATAGAACATAGATGATACAAAAGGTCCCAGCTTGAACTTCTACATGTCAAAATTACCATGTGTGAGTTGAAAAGCACACTGGATTGTATTGACCCCAGAGTTGACGTTACAGAGAGAAAGATGGGTGAACCTGAGACATGGCAATAGAATCTATCCAGAATGAAGCAAAGAGAGCAAAAAGACTGGAAAAGATTACCAATAGATCATCAGTAAGTTGTGAGTCAATTTCAAGTGGACTAATACATGTGAAATTGGAGTCTCCAGCCCCTCTAAACAAAAAGAAGTAGGGGCATGAGGCAACAGAAAACAATATTTGAGTAGATAATAGCTAAACTATTTCCAAATATGATGAAAATTATAAGCCCACAGATCCAAGAAGCTCAACAAAGTGCAAGCACAGAAAATATGAAGAAAATCATGCCAAAGCACATCATAAACAAATTACATAAAATAATGATAAAGAGAAAATCTTAAAAGCAGCTGAAGAAAAATGACACATGTTCAACCACAAAATAATGAAGAAACAGCACATGCTGTAAAACAGTAGGACAACAATTTAACTGGGAAAAAAAATTGCTAACCTAGAATTCTGTACTTAGTAAAATAAGCCTTCAAAAATGACAATGATATACTTTCTTAGATACATAAAGCTAAAAGAATTCATTACCAACAGAGTAGAGTTCAATAGACCCAGTCTAGATTCCTCTTTCTGCTATAAGTTTTTCTGATAAACAAAGGCCAATTAAACTATACAGACAATATACTTGATTAAAGGCATGAAATAAAACTTTATTATCTATATTTAGAAATTTTCTTGTTATTGCTTCTATTGATTTAAAAACAATTTGTTTTTTATTTGCTTACACATTTTTCATCTAAATCCTTTTGAAATCTACATGAAAATTCTGTTTTCATTCAATGTCTAGCTTTGTTTCAAAATCTGAGAGAAAAAAGGCATGTGGTTTTCATTAAAAAAAAAATACTCTATTGACTCTTTGAACTTTTAAAATGTAGCCACGCACCCAATGTTGGTATGGAAGTGGGCCTATTTTGGTTTTTAAACCCAGAAGTGACTGCTTATGTGTGAAGTCACCTGATATGATTTCTTTCTCTCTTTTTTCATAATTGGCAGAGATTATGTTTATTGCTCCTTGTCAAAAATAAAGTAAAATTAGCTGTCATTTTCTTATGACTACCTACAGAAATCACAAGGAAAAGCCTTTACAGTCTCTACTTTCCTAAAGGAGACAGTGTTATCCAATATCACATACATTTCAAAAATGTCTATTCAAGTAAAATATAACAAAATCATTGGACAAAGAGAACTTTTTTTGAGGGGAGGGGCAGGGGCAGAGTGCAGCTGGCCAGTACAGGGAACCAAATCCTTGACCTTGATGTTACAAGGCTATCTCTAATTAACTGAGCTAACCAGCCAGTCCCAAAAGTCTTGTTAGATGGGGACATATAATAGGCTTCAGGTTTGCATATCTTGGAAAAAAGCAAAAAGTCAGCTCAGGTAGGAAATGACAATAGAAGAATCATTTCATGCTTTCCTTCTATCCTATTTGTTGTCAAATATGTTCTGGTATCTGTTCCAAATATAAATAACCCCTATAATCAAAGCATTATATGTTGACTATAACTGTCCCACCTTTAAAAAAAAATTCTACTGGTATTTTATCTGTTTATCTAAATAGGGATACTTTTTCTTAAAGTAAATCTATAAAAGTTACTAAAAATAAAATCTAGGCATTAAGACCAACATTTAATAAATAGTAGTATTTTTAAAGTAATGAGAATGAATTTTGGTAGAGGTTTTATTAAATACATGTTCTAGGATTTGTTTATAGACAAATATTAGACATACCTTTGAAGATTTTGTATTCAGATAATAAGAAAACTCAGTGAGATACTTCGAAAGGATTTGTAGTAATGTTTATTTCCTTAGGAATAGAAATTAACTGGTCTTTCTTCCTAGATGTAGTTTAAGGCAGAATTGCAGAGGATAAAGACATATTGTTGTCTTAAAAAAGAGACTGGCCATTTTAAACAGTTTAAAATTTATTATAGGTGGCTGCCACAAAAAAACAAACAAACAAAAAAACAGAAAAACAACTCTGTATGCACCTATATAACAGATAAAAGGAAAAAGAGCATGCATATTTTCCTTATTTTGTTCTTGACTATAAATTATTTACTACCACCCCCAAATATACAAGCATATCAACAATGTTTAAAGTTATTTTTTGTTTGTTTGTTTTTTAAAAACAGATTGAATAAATAAGACAGATAACTTATTGCAACAGTCAATACAATCCTAGAATAAAAGTATTGAAATTTTCCAGATGAAATCATCATTGACCTTCTGATAAATCCCACCTTGCTCCTAAAAATATAAGCTTTCTAATCCAGCAGGTGATTTGCTTTATTTGTCTATTATGAAGTAAATGTTAACAAAATTTAAATATTGTAATTAAAAATAAAGACAAAAATCAACTAATCCATAGGTCTTATGTTGGTGTCTAGAATGATTTCAGAAAGGATTAAACTTAAAAACAAGTGAGCAAAGAAAAGGAAGAATATATAAATACCTAACTCCCTAGGAAAAAATAAAACATTTGAAAGAGAAGATAAATCAAAATTAAAAAAGGTTTCTGTCTCTTATTTAACAATATAGAAAATTATCCTAATTGTGACTTTCGTATGTTGAACCATCCTTTCATCCCCAGGATGAATCCCACTTGATCATAGTGTATAATTGTTTTGATATGTTGCTGTATTCTGAATGCTAATATTTTGTTGAGGAAGATACAAATGGCCGATAGGTACATGAAAAAATGCTCAACATCACTAGTCATCAAGGAAAAATGCAAATTAAAACCACATTGAGATATCATCTCACCCCGGGACTGTTAATTAGTACAATCATTATGGAAAATAGTATGGAGCTTTCTCGAACAGCTGCAGATCTATCCTCCATGTGATCCAGCAATCCCACTGCTGGGTATATACCCAAAAGAATGGAAATCATCATGTCGAAGGGATACCTGCACTCCCGTGTTCATCACAGCTCTGTTCACAATAGCCAAGATATGGAACCAACCTAAATGTCCATTGAAGGATGATTGGCTAAGGAAAATGTGGTATATATATATACACCATGGAATACTACTCTGCCATAAAAAGAATGAAATTCTCCCATTTGCAACAACATGGATGAGCTTGGAGAAACTTATGTTGAGTGAAATAAGCAAAGCACAGAGGGATAAATACTGTACGTACTCTCTCATAAGTGGGAGCTAAGAGATAAAATATAAATGAAAGAAAGACCACAGTGGTGTGTTGGACTTGAAGAGGGAGGAAACATACCTACGGATACAAAGTGGAGTGGGGAAAGGGGGATGGGGAAGGAGGTCAGGGATAATTGATGGGATAATTGGGTGGTAATGGACATGCTGCCAGTATGGATTTGACCATCACATCTTGGGCACGAGTGGTGACAATTTGCTTTGTAACCCATGAATATTCATAACCAATGAAAAGAAAACAAAACATTTTTAAAAATTAAGAAAAAGAAAGAAAAGAAAAAGTTTTCATGCATTGCACTAAACCTGCTGAATATGTCAAAATATTATTAGGGTCGGAGCACTTAACAAGTTGGCCACTGAACTACATTTCAAGTGAATAGTTTTGATCACTGATGTTAATGACTTCATTTTTTTCCCAGAGCCTTCGTATTTACTGTACTCACAGAAACATCCTTTGTGACAGATTTTTGTGGGAGTCATTCAGGCCTCATTCCACATATTTCCCTTTACCACCTGTCTAGGGACCCCAGCATCATACCACCCTGAGCACTATCCAGCGTGGCTCCGTTTCATTTCATTCATAGTGCTCATTGCTATGTAAAAATACCTCCCCTGAACACCTCTTTCTATTTTGCTTAACTGACCTACCCCCACCTAGAATCTAACCTTCTTGAGAGCAGAGATTTTTACTATTTTATGGGCTAGATGCTCTATGCTCAGTTGTGTTAGGTGATTAATAAATGTTTATTAAATAACATCAGCCATAATTTAAGACAGGTTTTATTACAAAGTAGCCTTTCTCAAGTATACTAAAAACATTTGCTGAGATCAAACATGCCCAAACGTGCAATGAGAGCCATGAGTGTTTTGCTGCATGTTAACTTAACTATAACTATAGATAGTAGACTACCTGGGCTGTGCAGCCAGTTCCAAAATGATTGTCTAGTTCCTTCTAATATGAAACTAAGAACCACCATTAATCAGTGTAGTTGAGAAAATAATGCTCAGATCCCAAATGATAAATTGTCTCTATTCTGGTCTGGTATTTTTTTCTTCTTCTTTTCAATGTGTCCCAAAGTATTGTGCTGCCCTGTTGTGCCCTGTAATTAGTTTCTTTCATGCTTCAGAACCCTACCTAGCATTACTAATGCCTGATTTTACAATTGATCAAAATATTTTTTTAAATTTTCAAATGTTTATCAATTGTTTGCTCTACCAGTGTGCTTTCCCATCTACTACTATGGACTCTTTATCTCTAATCTAGTGATTTTTCAATCCTGCTTTGCACATTAAGATCAACTGGGGAGCTTTAAAAAATAATGTTGCTTGAGTCCCATTGTAGCCCATTAAATCAGGACCTATGAGGGTGGGGCTACACTATGTCTTTTGAAAAGCTCCCTAGACAATTATAATGTGCAGCCAAGGTTTGCATCTACTGCTTTAACCTGAATGCCATACTCAGCATCTGCTTTGTCTCTCTGACATGCTACAGTGATCATAATGTTTATATACTACTCCTTTGGTGCCAGTCGTCATATCCTAGGTTTATGCCCAGGCAATAAAGAGTACCCTATTGTGTACATGTATGTATGTACTGTATGTATGTATATCATTACCAATGTCAAGATGCTTTATTTTCTAACAACTTACTAATGCATCTATTTATCCATCTGTCCATACATTCACACATAATGCTGTGCTTTAGACGAGAGCTGTCCAATTCTCTTTCACGTAAACCATGAGAAGAAAAAAGAAGCCCATTCCAAAAATGTTCCCAGAAAACTTTCAGTAGATAAATTCTTGAGAGAGGCTTAAATGGGGATGCTTCATCATAACTGGGGTGAACTCTGCCTAATACGCACCTTAACGGATAGAGAATTTTTTATTGCAATCAGAAGCCTTTCTTTACCCCGTCTCTTTTTCTATTAAAAAGACTTTCTAAGATAGAGACATTTCCTGTTATAATCTCCTGTTATTATTAAGATATAGATAGATGAAATATTTTTGAATGTATTAATATTATTGACAATTTAAAACAAAATATATATATATAAGGTGTACTTGAAAATGTGATAATTGCAAAACAAAACAAAAACAACTTAAAAGAAACTTTTTAAAAATGACGCTAACAAAGAGCTATTCTAATAATAAAGGCCACTTAACTATCCCCAAATCGTAGTTCCCTTCTCTAGGGGTAGACTAGGGTAATACAGGGTGTGTTCTTCAAAAAATTTCCCAGTTCATATACAAATGCATAAAAATATACAGTTGCTGTGAGTATTCTGAACACAGTTTTTTTTTAACTTTTCTCCATTTGCTATGTGTGATTTCTATCACTCTAATGCCAAAAATTTTGAGCAGCTCTCTGCCTCTGCACCTTTTTAGAGCTCATTGTTGAAACATAGATTAAAACATGCCAAAAGCCACAAGCAGAGCATAACTTGACAGAGGACACCAAAGAGAAGCAGTGAAATCTGTCACCACTTTGCATCTTTAGGTCATGACTGAATTTTTATAATGGAACATGAATTGTTGTGGTATGGTGATAGGAAGAGGGTGTCAATTGGGAGAAGATGGAAAAATAACTTCCACAAAAGTTCCTTGGAACTAGGATTACAATGACACACTGATAGTCTTTTTTGTTGTTTTCTCAAGCCTGCCTGAAGAAGGTCACACCTGCCTTCTTTATATCCCTCCAGACGGGAAGGATAAAGACCAGATCTATTAGTAGGGGAAGGGGAAAAAGAAGTGATATTCCTCATGACAGTAATACACATAAGTGGCATTTTCTCAGTGTGTGGTCCATGAAACACCTATATAGAAATGACAGTTGATGCTTGTTTGAAATGAGTATGTCTGGGCTCTAATCCAGGAACACTGAATCAGAATATCTGGGGGTGAGCCTAAAAAATCATTTAAATAGTGCCCGAGATGATTTTAAGTATATTAAAGTTAAAAAACAGTTCAGATATGCCTTGGACACCTCATTTCTTTGGTGTCCCCTTGTCCAGCCCTTCAAAAAGAACTCAGCCAAATTGGAACTGAAGCACCAGATGAAAGTGGCAATTAGGAAAAGAACTGAGATCCTTGGATCCTGCTCATTTAGGAGCTGATGGACAGAAAACAACCAAATGAGAATCTACTAAAAACACAGTCCAGGAGAGACAATTCTGGAATCTCAGAGAAGTGTGGAAGTTCCTAATCTGATAGGAAACAAAAGCTACACACAAAATTTACATGAGGAATAACAAAATCTTATCACCCTTATTATTTGGGTAATTGTCTTGACTTTTACTTCTACTTTGGCTATAGTGAGAGGAATTCTGAACTGAGTCTTCTAACCTCTAGTCTAGGACCTCCATTAAATACCCTAAAGGCATAATTATAATATGCCTAAATCTAAATATTCCTATTGATCTCACCTAAAAATTCTTATTGATCTATTATACATATAAACTTACTATATTCTGGAATTTCAAGGAATGTTGAATTTCAAATATCCTATACAGTTCTTTTCAAACTGTTAGAAGATTTCAGAATTCTATGACTTTGGAAACTTCCACAGCTTTTGTATTCAAAACTAATGCAAAATGTGTTTTTATTATTATTATTATTATTATTAAACATTCTAAGTCATTAATTGAGAGTAATTTTTGTACTGGGGTATTAAAGATGGTTAAAACTTGGTTGCTGACCTCATGGACGACAGCCAAAGAGAGAAGGGGGGTGTGTGTGTGCATATATACACACACACACACATATATATATATACATATATATATATATACACATATATATGTGTGTGTATATATATATCCAATTTGGGGTTGGAAAAAAAATACATTTATATATGATTGCTGAATGCAATATATCTTTGTTCCCTTTGCTTGGCAGATAGCGATAATTTCAAGTGCATGAAACAGATGAAATTACCACACAGAAAGTAGTTGTATATAAGTTGAGTTGAGATGGAAGCACGATTTTTAACCAGCCCAGATATGGGTTAGGTGACAGATAAGGTGAGGAACCTTATTTTAGCAATGGAGAGGTAAAGGACCTGTAATGATCTGCTCAGCGAAAGGAATGTGCTCTTTAAATAGTCAGTATCTGACATGGTTTTTCCATTTGATAACTAGATTAACTGTGACACAATAGGATTCAGGGCAGAGATGAGGGAAGGAAGAAGAACTCTCAACATAGAATGAAAAACGGGCTAGAGTACACAATTGCCTTACCCCACCAACTAGAGATTTGTGAACGAAAGCTCCCATCAAAGCATTTTCAGTGTACAGCCCTGCAGTGTCTTTGTTTGTCACCAGGCTCCTTCTCCCGCACAGGAGTCTCAGATGCTAATTGCCACCACGGGTTCCTACATTTACACACTACAAACTATGACATAATCCTGGGGGAACACAAGGAGATTGGGGAAGACAGATCTCTTCAGTCCTGCTGTGGGAGATAGATAAGCAAACCCAAAGCGAATCTGACAACTTTCCCTTTAATTGATTTAAAATAGGAATTCCTCCAACTTCCAAACTGTTTTCTAATTAAGTTCGATGTGAATGATGACCTGCATTGTAGATTGTTGAAAGGTGAGTTTCTTAAAATAATAATAAAGCAGGAATGTGATCTGGTTTTGTGGAGGATTAATCCATGTTATTCAGATGATACCTTTCAAAGTTTTTGAGGGTGGTGATGGTGATGATTAGTTTATTTTAGGTTTTAATATAAAGGTAAATCTCACTCAAAAAGATTTTCAAATGCTAAGGTGTATCTCAAAATTAATTTTAATGAGGTTTATTTTTATTCATTTTAAAAATTAATATGTGCTTATGAGAAAATATTTGGAATAAAAAAATAGAAGAAAAAGTATCCATAATATCAGTTACAGTTACTGATAAAAATTAACATTTTTGGTATATTTCTTTCATGCTTTATGTTTTAACCTGAACATAATTTTGAGATCATACTAAATACATAATTATATGTTTTTATGTGATATAAAGCAAACATGTTTCCATGATATTACAATATTAAACAATACATTTAATCTTTACATATATTTCTTTGTATAAAGCATGCCATAATTTATTTGTACATTCCCCTCCTTTCAATCATGTGTCATTTCTAAGTGTTCAGTATTTTGAATAAGGCTATACAATATGTATGTTAATGTGAATATTTTAACTTTTTCTTGCTTTTAGATATTTTTGTGTGTTTATTTACCTCTCAATATATATTTCCAGAGGTAAAATTAAAAGTTATGGATTATGAGAATATTTAAGAGTTTAAAAAATTCTGTGACATTATTTTCTAATAACGTCAGCCCAATTTTTGCTTCATATCATAGTAAAACTGCCCATTTTACTGTTAACATTCTCATTTTAAATGTTCTAATTATTGTGTTTATTTGACAGATGAAGGTGTCTCTAACGCTGAAGGTGGATTTGGATTTATTTGGAGGCCCAGAGGTAGACTTCCCATATGTACTTCTCAATCAGTATTTCTTCTTTTGTAAATTGTCTATTCAGATTTTTTGTTTTGAATACATAAAAATAATGTTGTCCATTTCTTGTTTTTAAAGAACATGATTGGTCTAGGGATAGATTTTCAATGGGAATGTGCATGAAATCTTACCCTTTATAGTTATTTCCCTCAAAAAGTTTTAGTAAAATAATTTCAAATTAAACAATATTAGAAACTATCTTACTCCCCACCATGCACATACTCACCCTCTCCCCTCCTGCACGCTTCTTTACCCCTTAAGTAACTGACACAGCATAGAGCATTCAAGGGTGTTCCCTGGGCTCCTTTCCAAGGGTATGCAGGTTGACTCTGAAGCTTTGCATGGAGAGAAAATACCTCATGGGCTCTCTCTCCATTCTCATTTTTTCCCCTGCATCACTAAACACACACCAGTGTCAAAGAAACCATCTGATGGCACCATCCAAAGACGCTGATTTCCTTTTAAAATGTGCTGAGATTAGAGTTCATTTGATACACTGGGAGGAAAAAAAAGATTGAGGATGTGTTAAAATCAGCTCATGCATGAAGCTTCTGCTTAGGGAAATATTCGTGCTTCACAATGATCTCAGCAGAGATAAATAAATTAATTAATTAAATACATTTATTTTCTTTATAAGGAAGAATACCAAAAATTCAATAAAATTAGTTTTGCATACCCTGCTTTGTCTCCACCAACTTTTTATTGCGGTAATTTTCTACAGAGATGGCAAAAGTGTTAACTTGATTGTTTTTGCTAGTGACTAAGATCAAGTACCCATCAATAAAAATATCTAAACCAACAGATATTTCTTTATGGGTCAATGTACACATTCACACCTAGATAGTACAGAAAGGAATGGAGTGTACTCTTGGCCAGTGCTATATAAAGTACATTTCTCTATTTTAAAAAATATAGTTTTCTTAGCCAATTTCTCTGTAAATTTTGAAATGTGCTTCTGTAGGGAAATAGAAGTAGCTCAACAAGAAAATTATACTCAAAAGTTCTATTTTTTAGGTCACATTAAAATGAAATAAAATAAAAATATAATGACTCAAAATAAATTTCAACTATAAATATAACATGAACTATTAGCAATAATAATATTTTTCCCAGCTAGAGGGTGAATAATGGAATGCATTTCTCTCTCAAGCTCCTCTTCCACATGTATTGTTTCCATAAGGGATTTTTATTTTCATTTATTTTCAACCTTCTGACCTTAGTTTTTTTGAATGCAAAATAAGGTTAATATTTCCTACTCCCTTGCATCTTTGTGAGGATTACAAAACATATATGTAAATTAAATACCATAATGCCTAGCATTTGGTAGGTGCTCCTTAAAATGTATTTCTATTCGGTTGCCTTTCTCTTATGTACTATGAATTGTGTTTGACGGAATCAATTAGTTTTCAGTCTTAGAGTTGGGGCAATGGGAATCATCTGCTGCTTTAGCATTTGAGAGAAAGTGGCAAAATCTAAGAGAGATAGTCTTCATTTTGAAAGCTTAAAGGAATGAATTAATTCATTTTCCTCAACAATGTCTCTCTTTTTAGACAGGATCAATACAGCGAGATGCAGAAGAGAATCTCTCTTCTGATCACTGATGAAGGGAAATGTTAGCTGTGCTTTTTAAACACATGTGGCTAGTGGAGAGAATAGGGAATTGCATTTTAGGATCCACTGTAAAGAAACAAAATGGAATCTTTGAGGAAGATGCAGAGAGACCTATGAAGGGGTCCTCATGAATCAAGCCTTTGTTAGGTGCTTGTGTGACTATGAAGCTGTCAGGGTTTGTTTAGCTAATGACTCTAACATTAAAATTTTAACCAATACTTCTATTGCTGCATTTCAAAAGATTCAGAATGTCCCTTTTATTACTTGTTTTCTATGTTTAAAAAGATGATTTCATATGAGTATTTCTTGTCATTTAACAACATAAGGGCAGTTATTCAACTTTGTTCCTCCGTCTTCTACCGCTTAGCCTTTTTCTTTCTAGCAGACTTTCTCTGTCCTTTTTTTAACCTGGTACTCTAGAATTTATCCAGGATAAGTGCAGCATGCAGGTATTGATGAAGTGAACTGGAGGTAGAGGGGAAAAAAATGTCATTTGCATTTTGGGGGATATGGTAAAATTGTTGAAGTAGTTAATCATTCACAGAAACACTTTGCTAAGAAATTTAATTATATGATCTTACTCAATATTCATTATCATCTTAGGAGAGGGCAATTATTTTCATATCCACTTTGGAGATGAAGAAACTGAGTATAAACAATGTTAAATAATAATTATTCAATGTATGGATCTGGCATGGTTTCAATAAACCCTGGCTTCCTTTGAAAAAAAAAAAATGGCTGTGAGAGCTTCATAAAGTTTCATGAAACAATCTATAAGGTTTTTGTGTTTCTATTTTATAAATGAGTGTAGCAAAAATCAGGGGAATTTTTGACTCTGTAAATTATCTTTTTTGGTATTTGTCTATTAATAGGTATTGCAAGTGATATAAAAATTAATAAAACTTGGTTCTTCTTAATGTGCTCAGAGTCTGTCAGGAGTGATAAATTTGATATTTAAAAAATGCCTGGGGTATACTGTAGGTAGTGATAATGGTCACTGGATAAGAACAGCAGATAACTATGAGATGATGTGGAAGGGGAGGGATTTGGGAGAATTGGATGTAAAATGGCCATTCTCTAAAGTGGTAAAATTGGGTAAAAAAAAAAAAAAAATCTCTATTATCAATTATGAAATTAATGTCAGAGAATTGACCCTATAGCCATTCTAGAATAATGGTGCTCTTAATTTGGCCCACAGTGACACAATAGAACTTTAATGCTTTTGATCTCCACCTATTAAGAGATGTGAATAATTTTCATAGTAATTGTTCTCAAATTTACCTTAGGCTTAAAAAATAATTTTAAAAAATGGCTTGCTAAGAAATTTTGGAAGGGAAACAAAAGTGAATTGGGATCGTTCTTAATGTCCCTGATATTTTTAACTACTTTGAAGAACCTTTAAAATAATTTCCATATTACATTCCCTAAAATATAGAAATTACATTTGGAAAAAATGCTAATTATATAACTCAGAAGTGCCATTTCGATGCTCCTCTAGTTGTTCATAAAACTTTTTCTTTCCTGATTGTACTAAATTGGTAATTTTGAAAAGATAAAACTTGGGGAGTTGTTCAAACCTATATTTAATACACATTTCTTTTTTTATATATTTTATTTTATATTATTTTGTCGATATACAATGTGGTTGATTGTTGTGG
The DNA here is from genome assembly GCF_027409185.1 of Cynocephalus volans. NCBI lineage: Eukaryota > Metazoa > Chordata > Mammalia > Dermoptera > Cynocephalidae > Cynocephalus > Cynocephalus volans. The sequence continues at coordinate 71,432,705 of NC_084469.1, forward strand.
CCCATTACCGAAACCTCCCTCCCTCCTCCCTCTCCCCCCTCTCAGAACAATGTCTTTTCTGTGTGCTTGTTGTATCAACTTCAAGGAATTGCAATCATTTTTGTCTTCTCCCCTCACACCCGGTTTGTGTGTGTATTTATTTATTTATTTATTTATTTATTTATTTTTACCTCCCACAAATAAGTGAGAATATATGATATTTCTCTTTCTCTGCCTGACTTGTTTCACTTAATATAATTCTCTCTAGGTCCATCCTTGTCATTGCAAACGGCAGTATTTCATTCTTTTTTATAGCAGAGTAGTATTCCATTGTGTAGATATACCACATTTTCCATATCCACTCATCTGATGATGGACATTTGGCACTGGTTCCAACTCTTAGCTATTGCAAATAGTGCTGTGATGAACACTGGAGTACAGGTATATCATTGACTTGATGATTTCCATTCCTCTGGGTATATTTTCAGCAGTGCAATAGCTGGGTCATACGGTAGATCTATCTGCAATTGTTTGAGGAAACTCCCTACCATTTTCCATAGAGGCTGCACCACTTTGCAGTCCCACCAACAATGTATGAGAGTTCCTTTTTCTCTGCAACCTCACCAGCATTTGTCATTCACAGTCTTTTGGATTTTAGCCATCATAACTGGGGTGGGATGGTATCTCAGTGTGTTTTTGATTTGCATTTCCTCAATGCTGAGTGATGTTGAGCATTTATTCATATGTCTATTGGCCATTCGTATATCTTCCTTAGAGAAATGCCTATTTAGCTCTTTTGCCCATTTTTTAATCGGGTTGCTTGTTTTTTTCTTGTAAAGTTGTTTGAGTTACTTGTATATTCTGGATATTAATCCTTTGTCAGATGTATACTTTGCAAATATTTTCTCCCACTCTGTTGGTTGTCTTTTAACTCTGTTAATTGTTTCTTTTGCTATTCAGAAGTTTTTTAGTTTGATATAATCCCATTTGTTTATTTTTCCTTTGGTTGCCCGTGCTTTTAGGGTCATATTCATGAAATCTGTGTCCAGTCCTACATCCTGAAGTGTTTCTCCTATGTTTTCTTTAAGAAGTTTTATTGTTTCAGGGTGTATATTTAATTCTTTAATCCATCTTGAGTTGACTTTAGTGTATTGTGAAAGGTATGGGTCTAGTTTCATTCTCCTGCATATTGATATCCAGTTCTTCCAGAACCATTTGCTGAAGAGGCAGTCTCTTCCCCAGTGTATAGGTTTGGTGCCTTTGTCAAAGATCAGATGGCTGTAGGTGTGTGGGTTGATTTCTGGATTCTCTATTCTATTCCATTGGTCAGTGTGTCTGTTTTTATGCCAGTACCATACTGTTTTGGTTATTATAGCTTTGTAGTATAGTTTAAAGTCAGGTAGTGTTATGCCTCCAGCTTTATTTTTTTTGCTCAGCATTGCTTTGGCTATGCGTGGTCTTTTGTTATTCCATATAAATATCTGGATAGTTCTTTCCATTTCTGAGAAAAATGTCATTGGAATTTCAATGGGGATTGCATTGAATTTGTATATCACTTTGGGTAGTATGGACATTTTCACTATGTTGATCCTTCCAATCCAAGAGCATGGGATATCTTTCCATCTTCTTGTATCCTCTCTAATTTCTCTCAGCAGTGGTTTGTAGTTCTCATTATAGAGATTTTTCACCTCCTTGGTTAACTCAATTCCTAAGTATTTTATTTTTTGGTGGCTATTGTAAATGGGCAAGCTTTCTTGATTTCTCTTTCTGCATGTTCACTATTGGAGAATAGAAATGCTACTGATTTTTGTGTGTTGATTTTGTATCCTGCTACTTTGCTGAAATCCTTTATCAACTTCAAAAGTTTTTTTTGTAGAGGTTTTAGGCTGTTCAATATATAGGATCATGTCATCTGCAAACAGGGACAGTTTGAATTCATCTTTTCCAATCTGGATGCCCTTTATTTCCTTCTCTTCTCTGATTGCTCTGGCTAGTACTTCCAACACTATGTTGAATAGGAGTGGTGAGAGTGGGCATCCTTGTCTAGTTCCTGTTCTTAAATGAATAGCTTTCAGCTTTTCCCCATTCAGGATGATATTGGCCGTGGGTTTATCATATATGGCTTTAATTATTTTGAGATACTTTCCATCTATACCTAACTTATAGAGGGTCTTTGTCGGGAATGAATGTTGAATTTTATCAAATGCCTTTTCAGCATCTATAGAGATGACCATATGGTTCTTGTGTTTGATTTTATTAATATGGTGTATCACCTTAATTGATTTGCGTATGTTGAACCAACCTTGCATCCCTGGTATGAATCCCACTTGATCGTGGTGAATAATTTTACGTATGTGTTGCTGTATTCTGTTTCCTAGTATTTTATTGAGGATTTTTGCATCTATATTCATCAAGGATATCGGCCTGTAGTTTTCTTTTTTGGTTGTATCCTTACCTGGTGTTGGTATCAGGATGATGTTTGCTTCATAGAATGAGTTTGGGCTATTTGCGTCTGTTTCAATCTTTCGGAATAGTTTGTAAAGAATCGGTGTCAATTCCTCTTTGAATGTTTGGTAAAATTCTGCTGTGAATCCATCTGGTCCTGGGCTTTTCTTTGTTGGGAGCCTTCTGATAACAGTTTCAATCTCTTTTATTGTTATTGGTCTATTCAGATTTTCTACGTCTTCATGGCTCAGTTTTGGGAGCTTGTGTGTGTCCTGAAATTTATCCATTTATACACATTTCTTATACTAATTTGCTTTGCCTGTAAATTTCCTGAAGCTATTTCTTTTCTTTTCTTTTATAATTTATTTAAATTTTTAGTATCTTTGAAGGTTTTTTTTACAAATAAAAACTGTACATATTTATGGTGTACAACTTGAAGTTTTGAAATATGTATACATTGGGAAATGGCTAAGTCAAGCTAATTAACATATGCATTATTTCACATATTTATCTTCTTTTGGATGTGTGGTAAGAGCAGTCAAAATCCACGCTGTTAGCAATTTTCAGGCACACAATACATTCTTATTAGCAATAGTCACCATGCCTTACAATAGCTCTCTTGAACTTATTTCTCCTGTCTAACTGTAATTTTGTGTCCTTGAACCAAGGATTTCGATACTGTATTAGACTGTTTCTGTTGCTTATAACAAAATAACCAGAACTGGATGATTTATAAGAAAAGAAAATTTATTGTTTATAGTTTTGGAGGGTGGGAAGTCCAAAGTACAGGGAACGCATCCGGTGAGGGTCTTCTTTGGTGGGGCTTTACAACAACACAGGGGTCTCACATAACAGAAGATGGCAGAGCAGAGAGAGAGAGAGAGAGAGAGAGAGAGACTTTCATATCTTCTTCTTTTAAAGCCCAAAGAACCATGCCCACAACCACCATTAAACCATCAACTTAATCACCTCTTCAAGGCCCCACCTTTCAATTACCATAATAGGATTCCCCACCCCCAACTATTTCAGTGGGCTTTAAGTTTTGGGGGGACATTCAACCTAAGTCAAGTACAGTAGCAGGATATAAAATCAACATGAGAAAAATCAGTAGCTTTTATGCACACTAACAATAAACTACTATCTGAAAAATAAATAAAGGAAACAATGCCATTTGCAACAGTTAAAACTATTTCTTAATTTGAAGAGAAAGAAAGTGTTTTACATTCTGGGAACTAGTGTGTTCAATAAGATGTATATATAAAAGGTAGCCTGGTTTCTAGTATCCAGTAGACAGCTAGGACATTTTAGTTCTATTTCTGTAGATGAAATCCTTGCTCTTAGGCTTGGTACACATCAGGTAGTCAAAACTCAGGGCTGTCGTAAATTTCCCCCAAATTAACAGATCATATATTAGTCTAACTTGACTTTGTTACTTTAGTTGTCACACATTTGATTCCCAAGCAGAGGTTGAAGCATTCTTCATTCTTGCCCTTCCTCCCCTCATTATATATTATGGTAAGGCCAGAAGAAGTTTCTGCTTTCTTTCATCACTGTGTCAGCTGTGAACTATAAGAAACACTAGTTATAGACTAAACAAAACACACATCAGGGATGATTTGTAAATAATGGAAGTCATCATATTAATTAAAGACTGGCTCAACCGTGAAGGCACTGAAGTTAAGTTTAACAAATAATTGAGGGACTCTGCTAATATTTAACTTTAATTTTCTGGCTAGCAGAATGTAGGAAGTAGCTTTTAAAACTTTATTGGAGAAGAGTGAATTTTAAACCTCTTTATCTCAGAGAAAGATAAGACACTTGAGAAAAGAGACAGAAATTACATATAGGAACAGAAGGGCATGTGATTAAAAAAGAAGATACTTGTATCAAAAATATTGTAAACCTGGAAATCCACTAGTGTTTCTGACATGGAAAAGGTTTAAGGAGGGAGAAAATAATCACTTGGTTTCCTTTAGTCTTTTGAGAGATAATGCTATTTGTGTTCTTTGATGGGCTGCTTTGGAAAAGAACTGTGTAATTCTCAAAATATAAATGAGTTTAGCTTTCCAGTTTTACTGCAGGTGTCATAAGAGCAAGACAGAAAGAAAAGAAAGGACATGGGGTGTATGGAGCACCTACCTAGTTTCAGCACATTGCATTCATGATCATTGCATGAGATAGATACAGTTGAGAGAACTGAGGCTCAGAGATATTTGACAAACTAAGATCACAGAGCTGATGTTGGAGGTAGGGTCTGGGGGGCCCAGTAGTAAGCCTCAACCCACCCCGTTTTCTTACCAGGTTCTTGACTCCACCACGAGAAAGAATTCAAGAGCAGAGTCACAGTAGAAGATGAGAACAGGTTTAATACAACAAATTAACAAATAAGAGATATGGATTTCACAGAGAGAAATTTTTCTCCAGAGACTGAGCAGTGACCACACCAAGTTTAACACAAAAGGAAGAAATACATACTTAAACTTCAGTATACAGAGTGCAGGCTGGCTCAAGAGAGTAAGCAGCTGCTTGCTGACAGTAAGTTTGATACAAAAAGAAAGAAATACACACTCCACAAGCAAAGTACAGCCTGGCTCCAGAAGAGTGAGCAACAGTCCTGCCTTCTGCTGGGATTTGGATTTTATACTTTTGCCATCTAATGTATATTCAGTTAAGGAGGGGGGGTTCCTAGTTATGTAACAGAGTCTTGCAAATGCTTAGTTGGTCTCCTTTTGGAGCATGTTCATTGGTCAAATACTGTTACATGCAACAGGCATATTCAAGAATATTCTGTGCTCTCTAGCACCTCTAGTAGAAGGTCATTCAGCTACAAGATTATATAACCTCTCTCTACTGAGCATGTCCAGACACTGAATTTGCATAAGCCAACCCCTTCTCGTCTCATTTTCCCCATGTTGGTGCCAAAAATAGGTCTAACCAGTAACAGTAGCTTTCTTACAGGGGAGGGCCCAGAAGAGGGGCCTGAGACCTCAGGGAGTGGCTTGAAACCCAAAGGTGTGTTTTGAAACCTGAACCCAGGGAAACTGAGCACCTCGTGTCTCAGAGATAATGCATGAGGTGTAAGGAACAGCGTCTAGGAAGTCCGACTCGTAAGTCTGTGTTTTTTTTTTGTTTTTTGTTTTGTTTGTTTGTTTGTTTGTTTGTTTTACTGCTTTGCCTCAAAGAAAATGATTTTGTCTGATTTTCCATCAGTTCACCATCTTCCCTTCTCTCTTATAAAGATCTAAGTGCTTTCATCACAGAGATCAGGCCTTTACCTAACACCTAAATAGGAAAACATGCTCACTCCTGTCTCCAATGTCCAATCTCCTAATGTTCCAATCAAACAGGGCTTTTGTGAGCCTTGAAAAAAATAATCAATGTAGAGGAGTAGGTGGGGCAGTGTCCATTCAAATGATCTTCTGGGGAGTGACTGAAGGATAAGTTTGCCTGGCCTAAGAGTTAAATTTCCACTGTGGAGAGAGAGTCAGAGAGACTCTGTTGAACATTTGGCTCATGTAATGAACCTCTTCAATCCAAGTTCTGAGAACCTGATTTACACCTAACTCGATTATATTGCCATTGGGCCAAATGTGGAAAGTCACTTATCTTGATATATAGACTCATTTGCTTTAGACTTCATATTTGCATATATGTTTTTCAAGCACCTCTGCTAAAAGCAGAACTTCAGAGAATGATGTATATTTTATCACAGACAAAATAAAAACAGAGTTTCTGGGCCTTCAAGGTGGAAGGCCTGAGACCTGCCTATGGTGAAGGTAAACCTCTCTGCATAAGTTTGTACCTTACCCTTTCACAGGTGAACATTCTATCAGATATTCTCCCCTTTCAGCAGATTCCAGAAAGTTCTGATCTGAAATGTCTGTGGCAATATCACCAAAACAATGAGCCATTAACTTATTAGCATGTTAGTTTTAATCCCCTCATCTAAGGCTTTGTGTTAGTTTAGTTTAGCTTAGTTTTGATTCAGATTCTGCTTCTTCATCAAAGTCTTGCTGCACTGTGAAGTCCCCTCAGAAGTGGGGACGGCAAAGTGAAAGGCAGAGAAAAGGCTTTTCTGTGCAATCTCATAAATAAAGCTGATTTTTCTCCTTAAAAAGAGAAATGCAATTTGGAAACCACTGGTTTCTTATATTGATCAACTTTAGATATCAATGAGATAAATATCTATATCATATTATAATATATTGCATTATATTAATTTTGGTTCTTTTTAGGCACAGGACAGCACTCCTTTCTCTTCTCTCTCTTTTTTAAATACGATTTTGCTTAAAAATTTTGAGGACTTGTATGTCCAGTTGTGATACTAATGCGAAGTTACTTAGTGCAATGTCAGAACCTGTCACAGTCTATTGGGAGACATGCTTTCGTTGTTATGTTTTGGTGTGGAACTCTGTTCTGTGTGTTATTGTGACCAGTATTTTGCATTGAAATACATTATTTAATCTTAAATTTATTATTTTGCACAAAATCAGTGCCTTTCTCAGGTGCAGGTATACAGAAGAGGTGTTTAACACAATCCGTGGAAGATTTGAACAGTTTCAATTATTGCCATTTTCTAAATAATTGGAAATGGCTGATGTTGCAGCTGCTACTAAGGGCCTGGCTGCTTCAGAAATTTTTTTAAATGTTATTAACATAGTGACAAAGTTTACAGTTACATATAATATGTAAATATGAATGCATACTAGCAATATCACCACAATGATGTTTGAGCTTATTTTTCCGGGAATAGAAACATTGTCAGTTTGAGATTAATTTTAATAGGAATTAATGGCTCCTTAAATAAATTGTTGTTGACAAGCAACACATTCTGAATCAACTGTTCTCAGATCGGTGTTTGTAACTAGGAGCAATATCTGTATATATTTATACAATTGCTCATTAACTTACTCATATTTTATTTAAGGAGCCAGCTTTATGTCAAGTGAGAAATTTTTTTTAATCTATTAAGTACTACTGTAAGCAAGACACTATACTAGGCATTTTCAATCAAATTTTTCAGTATCACTGTGGAAGAGAAACTATTGTCCTTATTTCATATTAGAGAAAATGAAGGATAGCAAAGGCTTAAGTGTCGCTGCAGGACACATGAATGTAGTGAGCAGTGGAAAGGGTATTTCAGAGGTAACTATTATTTATTATTTATCTGTTATATTTCAGGTGCATCAATAAGGGACCTAACATTTAATCTCTCTGACCCTGAATGAAGAGATATTCTTTTAATTAAATGGAATTTACCTCCATTCTTTTTTATAGAAAATTCATCAGATAATTATCATCATATGATATTATATTGTGTTATGATAATCTGGCAACATGGTGAGGGTGTAGGAGGGAAAGAATGCCACATGGTTTTTGCAGAGAGATCTTTTGAATTATTAATATTTCATGGCTTTTATAGCTGATCACAACTCAGCATTTGAAAACTTCTTATGCTTGGAGTAGTACATCATAAGCAGACATTTTGGAAGGTCCCTCTAGGCACACTAGAATGCTTCTAGTGAATCAAAAGCAACTATATTTGCATATATCCTAAATTTCTCTAATTTTAGTGACAGAAAAATTGTCAAGGCAGATGTAAAGTCAACAATGCACTGGTTAATGATGTTAGCCTCTGTTGGAAACATGTTCCTAGTTTTGAGATTATATCTGTGGGATTTTTAAAATTTTGTTGTTTTGTTTTGGTTTTGTTTTACAAAATTTCAGATTTTACCCCCTCAGCTAAGAAAACAAATGTGCCCCGTGTATCCACAGGCAGTCAATTCATGGGTGGTTTGCATGTGACCCCCACCAGAGTCCCAGTTGTGCAATGAGATATACTTTGAACTTGAACTACAGTCTTAGTGGTTAAAGATCAGCGCTCCATCGACTTAGCAATCTTTCTTGCTGTATTCATTCAACTTTATCAAGCATGGTGAAAGCTTTATATTTCTGCTTCTTTGTTTCTTTCCTCAATACCAGCCACACCCCTTACCATATACACCAGTCTGCAAACCTTCTCCATTTAAACTAAATATTTTCATGCGAAGTATTTTTTGATTAAATCCCTAGCGCTGTGACAGTCAGAGAATGTTCTGAACCTCTCCCAAATGGAAGAATAAGCCCAATACTTTGGAAAGAGAAAGAAGTTTGCTAGATGAATGTGCTGATCTTCAAACTAACGTTTTATTAGTATTTTGTGGCTGGTAGATTCCTTTTATAAATTATTTTATATAATCTTCAAAACTTATTTTTGAGGTCAGTGTCAATATTTCTTCTTTACAAATGCGGACGCTTCTTTTTTTTATACAAAGTAGCTTAGTTACATAATCATTACACCTCACACCTTGGGCGATAGTGCACCTGGAATTTGAATACATTCTAGGTTATTCAGAAACACTTCTTTCAGGCTAATGCAGCAAACCAGGAAGATGATAAACATACAAATAAAGAAATGAAAATAAAAATAATGAACAAACAAAGATCATTGTTTAATTTTCCAGAGCTCAAATGATCTTCCTTTGAGTAGTACATCCATTGAGACAATGCATCCATTAAGGTTCAGACTCCAGAAGGAGAAACTGGTGATTATATACACACATAGGCCCCATCATTGTCTTTGTAATCAGGTTATTCTTATACTGTATGTAATTTGGGGGGCATATTGTGCTATTGTCAGCTTCCTATCTACAAATATTTAATTATCTGATAGATAGTAGTTTTAACTATGTTAAATATTCATTGATTGTTCCTCAAGAGCATCTCTTTACTCTTCATCATGCTTCCTGGTGCTTTGCAGGCCTGACCTACATGGATTGTATCCAAAAGATTTCCTTGCCCTCTTCAGTCCCATCAGCTAAGTTCAATAGGAGGTACTGGCTGGAGGTTAGAGGATAGGAGGAGATAGAGATCATGATAGTTATACTCTTGCTCCTCTCCCTACTGGATCTAGGTTTCAGAGTGTGCAAACAATCCTTCTTCTGAGGCCACAACCCTTGTTTGGGGTCTCTCTCCCATAATTCCATCTCTTCCCAGGTTCTAAGAACTTAGAATAACCCAGGTTATTCTTCATACTTTGTTCATTTCCTTAATGCTAATGACACTTTCATAAATAGTCCCTTCATTAAACTCTCTTTAGCTTTCTTTTTTGAATATATTGTCTTTTTTGTTCTGGGACCCTGCTGTGAATTGGATGTCCCCCCAAACCTCACTGAGGCTTGATCCCCACTGTGACTGTCAGAAGGGTGGGATATCCTACTATGGTAACTGAAAGGTGGGGCCTTGAAGAGGTGATTAGATTGTGAGGACTGTACCCTCATGAATGGATTAATCCATTGATGGTTTAATGGTGGTCATGGGCATGATTCTGAGAGCTTTAAAAGGAGAGCATGTGAGGAGACATCTCTCTTTCTTGCTCCTGCCTTTCTTACAATGTGATACCTTGCATTGCTGAAATCACCACCAAAGAAGGCCCTCATCAGATGTATTCCCTGGACTTTGGACTTCCCAGACTTTGAAACTGTAAGCAATAAATATTGCTTCTTTATAAATTATGCGGTTTTAGGTATTTCTGTTATAAGCAACAGAAATGGACTAACACAGACCCTGATTCAATTAATATAAAAATCCCTAGATGAAGTTGAGTAGAAAATTCTGAGATTGTATTTCATTCCTAATAAAAGCTTAACAACAAAAAAGATGGATAGGGTAATCAATACTAAGGGAATGTATCTGAAAAATTATTCTCTGTAGTGTTTTCCTCTAATCATAAATGCAATGGATTTACACAGAACTGTTGCTCTCAATTAATAATGTGGATTTTTTTGGAAGCCTAATTAAACCTGTATAGACTTTTTCCTCAGATAAATATTTATAACCCTAATAAATCCCAGTTTCACATGTGTCCCAATCTTGGCACAATATGGTATTGCATTAAAAAAAAAAAAAAATGTCCAGCAAATGAAAGTAACAGAAAGATTCCAAATACGACTTGGATCTCTTAGAGAATATTAAGCGGATCCCATTAATATCCCAGAGGAACACTTCATTATATACTCTTTTATTTATATTCAAATGATCTCTCAACCTGGCAGCATCAAGCCACTCACTTGCTTTAACAGTCATTCAGCATCAAACACTTTCTTTGAATTTCCAGCTACACGATCCTTATCTGTTTCTACCTCTTTTGATTTCTTCCTGCTTCTCTTTACTTGTCTCTTCCTCACCCTCCTATTATCTGTTGCATTACAAATTCCGCATTACAAATAACACTCAAAATCATACTCAAAGGTAGAACTCATTCAAACAGGTAGAGAAGGGAGAAAGAAGATTGGAAGAAACACCTTTTTTCTTTTCCGTTTCTAGTGCAAAGTGTGTAGTTGTGTCAGGAGAGGGTATAAGCTGAACAAATCTTTCTATGAAATTTCGATTTCAGGAAGTCCGTAAAGACAGAAAAACTCATGGAAAAGTTTCATGGAAGCACTAGATACTCAGAAAGTCATGGCCTCAAGTTTAAAACCAATGGCCAGAGGAGAAAATTTATAACAAAGTAAAATAAGCCATAGAGAAGAAAGATTTATATTCAGAAAGTCCAGACATAGACACTGATAACTGGTGTGAACTATAAACAATAGCATATAGCATACATCTTCATATGTTTTGTGTATATACGTGTGTATTTTTGCTTTGACATATTTGTCATTTTATATGCTGCCAAAATGAGATTTTTTAAAATTGTTTTTTAAAATAATTCATTATAAGACAGTATTTACTTGCCAATTTCTCTCTTAGACATTTATGTTATTTCAAATTTTATACACTATATGTGTTATCAAAATGAAATATAATTGCTCATACATATGTGATTACTTCCCTGATAGATTACTAGGCAAAAAAAAAATGTACTAGGTCAAATATTAGAATATTTTTAGTCTTCTGATTTGCATTGCCAAAGGGATTTCTAGAGAAGTGCAATCAATCTGCACTTCTACAGCAAGATATGAATGAGGCTGCTTCTTCATAAAACCCCCAGCAATTTATCAAGCACTAGTTAAATAAGTTAGAAATGGCATATTGTTATTTTCATTTACATTGATATGGAATTTTATTGTGTATTTTACAAGTTTATGAACCATTTCTATTACCCATTTAGAAACTCTTTTGTTAATATTCTTTGCCTATTTTCCTACTGGCAAAAATTCTTACAGAATTTTATAGTGCTTCAATTTAAGGAATTACTTCTTTGTTATTATTTTTGCAATTTCTCATATTTGTGATTTCCTGTATTACCTTTATTTTTTAGCATTTTTTCTCTCTACTCAAGTACAATGTTTTTTAAAAATTTGTCATCATTATTATCAACGACTATTATTATCCCCGAGTTTATGTGTGCTTGTCTGTATTTATACAAGGAAACCTCAAAAAGTTCATGGAAAAATGGAAGTAAAAGACAATACAAATCTTTCCATGAACTTTTGAAGATCCCTCTTCAGTTTGCATAGATGCCATCTTTTTCACATGTAAATTTTTTATCAAGCAAAGCATTGTTGATGCAAAATAAGAATAAAACTTGATCCTCTAAGTTTCTCTTAAGTTGTAGAATTTTTAAATCTCATTTGTTAAATCATCTATCAATATACCCATTGATTGTGATAGTTCTCTCCACCCAACACCCATTTTTAAATAATAAATTCTTCTGTATCTTCCAAAGAAGCTTAACAGCCATTTGTTTTGTTCCATTAATTAGTTTGGTTGCATGTGTTATGTCTAAATTTTTAAAATCATTTTCACTTTATAGTGTATTCCTATAGGAAAAGACTCTTTCTAGAGTTCTTATTCAGAATATCCTCAATATTTCTGTTCATAAGGTTCTAGTTTTTGTAATATTTTTGCTAATTTTGAAAGAAACCACTGGGATTTTGAAAACTTTCCAAGAGTTAATACTTAAATATAAAAATGATCATGATGCTGGGTATTTTCCTTCAGAAAGACACACGTTCTCTCCATTTCTACAAGGGTTCTTTTTTTATTTCTTGGTTAGGTTTGAAATACTTTGCACACATTTTGCTGCTCAGTTTTTGTCAGGATGACTAACAGGTAATTTCTATAATTCATTGACAGTCTGAATATTTTTTATTACATTGTAAGCTAGTTATGTTGATTATATAAGAAAAGATTTTTTGAAGTTGAGATCATCTCTGATTAATTTACTAAACCACTATTCATTTGAAAACAAAAAAAGATTTATTTGAAGAATGTTACCTATTTTATGGTATTTGTCACTTTTGTTTCCCAGTATATAACCAACTTCCTATACAAAATCAAAATTCACAAATTTTGAGTAGATTATTCAAAAGACAAATGATCAAATGTATTAAAGAATTCTACATCTTGTTGAAATGGCAAGAATTTTTAAAATAGTATTAAGGATGTCTGATAACCTAATCAATATTTTTCTTGTTCTATTATATTTTAAAATGCTTCCATAAGGTTCCTCAAACAATTGCAGACAGATCTACCATATGACCCAGCTATCCCACTGCTGGGAATATACCCAGAGGAATGGAAATCACCTGTTCTCCAATGTTCATCGCAGCACTCTTTACAATAACTAAGAGTTGGAACCAGCCCAAATGTCCATCTTCAGATGAGTGGATACAGAAAATGTGGTATATCTACACATTGGAATACTACTCTGCTATAAAAAAGAATGAAATGCTGCCATTTGCAACAACATGGATGGACCTAGAGAGAATTATGTTAAGTGAAACAAGTCAGACACAGAAAGAGAAATATCATGTTCTCACTTATTTGTGGGAGCTAAAAATAAATAAATAAATACACAAATAAACGGGGATGGGGGGAATAAGTCACAACAATTGCAATTGAAGTTGATGCAACAAGCGAACAGATATGAGGTTGTTGGGAGGGAAGGGGGAGAGGAAGGAAGGAGGGAGGTTTTGGTAATGGGCCACAATAATCAACCATATTGTATATTGACAAAATAAAATAAAATTAAAATTAAATAATGAAATAAAATAAAATGCTTCCATAGTGCAAGTGTTCTTCAAATATTGCATTTAATTTCTTGGGTTTGTAGTTTCCCTGAAGTACCTAGTTTTTATATATTGTGTGCATAGACGTTACCCCCGTCCCCAAAAAAGGAGTCTTTAAAAAAAAATCAAGCTATCAAAGGAAACCTATTTGTCTCCAAACAGTGAAATGCCAAAAGAATATTTTTTTAACCTAAGTACTACTTTCTCTATTGGTTTAAGATTAACCTTATTTATTTATTTTTTTATGAAAGTAATCTAGAGAGAATCAATATTTATGATGAGGAATGGCAATTGACTTTATAAATTACATTTTATTATTTGGTAAATTCATCTTATTTATGAAACAATGCACAATTAACTTGTTATAGGAAATTAATAGATAAATTAATATTAAAATAGTGTTATATTCCTAGGTTTATCTTCATTAAGTAGGGTTAAGTTTTTGACATTTTTGTTGGATTAAATTTTCTGGTATTTCATTTCGTATTTTTATAACTCTCTAGTTAAAATGCTTTTAAATGTATCTTGCTGGGTTTATTTTTATAATGTATATATTTGTGCCCTAAAATAAGTACATAATATATATAACATATACAGAAAGAGAGAGAGAGAGAAAGATTTATGTAACATGGTGAAAATAATTTTGTTGTTTGAAACTCTCAACATTCTAAGCTTGGAGCTTTTTTGTTTTTTGAGAAAGTATTTCTTAGATAATCTATTAAAATTTGCTTCTTAATTTTTATGTACTTTTCTCTTTCTTTTTTTGCATTAATTTCTAGCTTTCTTCTTATCTGTTGCCCATCTTAGATATAAATTTCAACCAATGGTCCCAATTAGAATCTTTGTAATAATGCCATAAATCTAACCTAGTCTAGTTTCTCTTTCATATAAACATATTAGAATAGGGGCAAATTATTAATTTTAGCTAGGTTTAGGTAAGAGAAGATTGTGCCATATGTTGTATAATTAGATATAAACCAAAAATTACATAGACTGTTAATACACAAAAATAATAAAACATAACATCCATAGGTATCAGTTACATAATAAACTATTTTGAGATGTAATGATGGCATGATTACTAAAGCACAGTAAAGACTATTTAGTTTTGCTTCAGGAAGAAATTTGGAATAAAATTATTCAGGGTCTATTGTGAACTTGACCAGACTGTGTTGTATAATTTGCTTCTCTGTTTCTAAGTCACTATATTGACTCAAAAGAAGGCATGAGGGTCTGTAAAAGGGGGTACAAATGACAACAGCTAGTCTTTTTTATATTGAAGAATGTTATTCATAGCCTAGAGAAACTAATATTTCATTTCCTTCACCCAATATTTATTGCCATGCCTTTCAATCCCATTGTCATTAAGGCCACTATCTTCTGGACTCACTATGATATCTGTCAGTGTTCTGTTCTAAACTCAGCCAAAACTGAGGATGCCTTTCCCTCTTTTCTTATACTGCATTTTGTTACTTAGTGTCCTCAAATTCTTTCCTCATGCAATCAAGAATAACAACAATTTAATGAATACTTCTTATGTACTGGAGACTAAAGCACAATGGAAACAGTTTTGAGTCTATCTTTATGTAACTTATATCCTACTGGGAAAGAATAATTGTCCAGTCGAATTTTTCAAACTCCTTTTGTTTCTTATTAGGTGATAAAACAGCCAATTGTCCACACTTCCTCTGAGCTTTTCTTGAAGCTAGAAGTGTTATTTTTAACCAAATTATTTTGAGTCCCAGATCTTGTGTTGCTGAGAGGTTGTTGTTTTAGACTGGAGATAAGTTCCTGACACGACTATAGAAAACAAGAGAAAGATTATTGTGAACTCTTTATTAATTTTCCAGAGAGAAAATAGTGGTGCTATATTCTCAGCAAAGTCAACTTCATTTTACTTTCTTTGAGACAAAAAGAGATACATACAATCTTGGAAAAGAATAACAATCTTGAAGAAGAATAACAAAGTTGAAAGAATTAACACTCCCAATTTCAAAACTCACTACAATGCAACAGTAATCAAGAATGTGCAGTTCTGGTGTAAGGATAGACCTATAGAATAATGGAATAAAATTGAGATTCCAGAAAAGAAAAAAAAAAAAATATATATATATATATATATAGTTATGGTCAATTGATTTTCAACCAGGGTGTCACGTTGATTCAATGATCACCACATTTTAACAAATGGTGCTTAGAACAACTGGAGAGCCATATGCAAAAGAGTAAAATGTGCACCATGTACATAACTGACCCAAAATGGATCAGTCTTAAATGTCAGAGCTTAAACTATAACAATCTTTGCAGAAAACATAGATGTAAGTCTCAGTAACCTCAAATTTTACAGTGAACTCTTAGCTACAACACCAAGAGCAAAAGGAACAAATAAAAAATAGATAAATTGGACTACATCAAAATTAACAGCTCTCATACATAAAGAGACACAATCAAGAAAGTGAAAAGACAACCCCCCCCAAAATTGGAAAAATACTTGCAAATCATGAATCTATTAAGAAGCTTGCATCTAGAATATATGAGGAACACTTACAACTGAATAACAAAAGTAGGGAAACAATTCAATTAAAAAATGCACAAAGGATCTAAAGACATTTCTCAAAAAAAAAAAAAAAAAAAGATATATAAATGGCCAGGAGGCATGTAGAAAGATACTTAAAAATATTGGCTGTCAAGAAATTGCAAATCAAACACTGAAACAGGAGGATTTCTAGAATCAAAAAGTCACATAGTAACAAGTGTTCCTCAAATGGTTAAACATACAGTTATCACATGACCCAGTAATTTTACTCCTAGGTAAAATTACTCAAGAGAATTGAAAACATATGTCCACACAAAAACTTGTACATAAGTGTTTATTGCTACATTATCCATAACATACAAAAGGTGGAAACAACCCAAATGTCCATCAACAGATGAATGGATAAACATGTGTTCTATGCATATAATGGTATATTATTTAGCCATAAGAAGGAGTGAAGTACTGATTCATACGACAATTCATACTTGAAAACATTATGCCAAGTGGAAGAAGCCAGTTACAAAAGCTCGTTTATTGTATAATTCCATTTATATGGTAGACTCAGAATGAACAAATCTATAGAAACAGAGAAAGTAGGTAAGTGGTTTCTTTAGGGTGTGGGTGGATGGGGATTAAAGGGTGATAGCTAAAGGAAATGGTGTTTTCAGAATGATGTTGTCAAGATTGCAGAGGAGGAGTTACCAGCTTTCATCACTCTATAAAAAAACAACAATTAGACAACTATCCATAAAAAAATAGCTCTGGGAGGGGTCAAGAGTCCAATTAAGAGATTATACCACCATAGTAGAGCAAAAAGGGGAGAGTAACTACTCAGAAAGTATTGCTGGGGAGATTGGCTTAGTGGAGACAACTGGAGATGGCTAGGAAGAAAGAAGAAAAGTGGTGGCCTTCTGGGCCAGCCATGTGACAGGAACTGTTACAGTTACTAGTGACCTGCTCTGTGTATGACCCTGGAAGCCTTTGCAGCTAAGGATCTCCACAGCCCCCATGACAGCCATGGACTTCCCACAGCGCTCACAGTGCAGGACTCTGGTGGCCTGATCCATAAAGGACAACAGCAGTTTTCACACTGAAATAAGGAGCAGCCATAGCCTCTGTGGACCCCTGTAGAGTCCGCCAGCAGAAGAGTTTCTGCTGCTGTTTGCACTGTCTCAGGACCAAGGCTGCCACATCCCCCATCCGCACACACTCCCCAAAACTGAGTCCAGGGGGCTTCAAGTGTGCCTGCTCTATAGCCACCTTGTTCATGCCCATGCTCCAGACCTGACTCCACAGCTGCCTCCCAGGCACCCCATCTCAGACACTGGAGCCGCTGCCAGTGCAGGCTAACGAGTGCCTCTGATCCCATAGCTACTGTCACTCTGTGAGCTACTGTGCTCAAGTCCCTGGCCCTGTGCTCCATGCTACATGATGCTCATAGGTCCCCATACAGATTTAACCCAAAGAGGGCTTCCCCAAAGCTCCTTATAATAAAAGTGTCAAAAGTCAAAAACAAAAAGAATTTTGAAAACAACAAGGAAAAAGAAGCTCATCTCATGCAAGAAAACCTCCAGAAGGCACAGCCGATTTCTCGGCAGAAATCTTACAGGTCAGGAGTGAGTGGGACAATATATTCAAAGTGCTGAAAGAAGAAGAAAAGAACTGCCAACTGAGGATACTTTACCTACAAAGTTGTCTTTCAGAAATGAAGGAGAGATAGATTTTTCCAGACAAACAAAAGCAGAGGGAGTTCATCACTGCTAGACCTACCTGACAAAAAATGTTAAATGGAATTTTTCAAACTGAAATGAAAGGAGACTAATTAGTAACGTGAAGACACATGAAAGTATAAAAAACTCACTAGTAAAGGTCTTTCATGTGTTCGCATCTGTCTAAGGGAGAAATAAAATATTTTCTTCTACTGGAAACAAAATAAGAAAGAAAATACGGTTTCCTTTAGAAGTGATGAAAATATTCTAAAATTGATTGTGTTAATAGTTGCTCATATATGTGAATATGCTAAAAACCATTGAATTACACATTTTAAAGGGACAAATTTATGATAATGGAACAATATCTCAATAAAGCTATTCTTAAACAGAGAGACATTCCTCCCTTTCCTATGTCTACTGACATATATTCCACAGAACAAGCAAATAGGTTTAAAACAAAAATTAAAATCAAATAGGAGTTATTTAGTTGTTACTAAATTTAACCTATGGTCCCTGGACTCTTTCAAACAAATATTCTGACCCCTCAATTCATATGTATTACCTATTAGACTCATGAATTTCTATGTGGTGGAATAATTGTTATATGGCAGTGTCTGAGGTCTTAACCTCCATTTGGGATCTTACATGGAGATACTGATATTAATAATTTCCTAATTCTATGTCATAATAATAATGGAAAGAGAAAAGATAAAGAGAAATAATAGATAGCTTAAATATATGAGCAACTGACCATTATGGTGATGTCTATTATATTTTGGAAGAATATATGTGCCTAGAGAGGGGACAAATGGGCAAAAGGTTCTCACCAGTAAAGGGTATTTGATTCTCACATGGTATCTGACTGCCTGTCCTGAGAACTGGTCTAGACTCTGTATATACTGTGAATATTTTCTTGATCTAGAATAAGGTCAGATCCAATCTCTTTTATGATTGTTTCCTCTTGAACCTCATTTTTGTTCTTATTCAGGCTCATAAGCAAAACTAGATCCCACATGCTACCATTTGCACAGATTTTCAAGAGAGAATAAAAGATCAAAAAGAGGGACAAAGCAAAGAAATGAGAGAAATTTTCAAAAGGAAAAGCACTCCACAGTGAACAAAGAGCTTTTAAAATCTTTGCTGCTTCTCCCAAAATGCCCCACTGTTTCCCTTCCCTCTTCTTCAGATACACTGTGGCCCTACTGAACTTGACACATACAGGAGTCAGAGGATAATTTGAGCACCCCCTACAGAATAAATACATATCTGCCCTTAAAAAACATTGTGACATGGTATTCTAGAAGAAAAAAAAAAAAATCAATAACTACATGTACCTCATACTGCCTATTATAATCCACTGTGGTAGTCTTTTTGTTTTGTTTGTTTCTTTGTTTTGTTTTTTCTTAAACGCAGTCCCTTTGAATGCTTGTGAATCCCACCTTTGAACTCCACCTGACCCATTTATCCTATTTTATCCTATTCCCTTGAAATTTGTAATAGGGCCAACAAGTAAGTACAATCCAAGTCCTTCCCTAGTATTTACATGATTGGGGGAAAAAAATGTTTTCTATTTTCACTGGGATGGGATTGTAAGCTGACAAAGCCATCTTCTCTGGCACAGGAGAGAACTTGTCTGCAGAATGAAGCTAGGAAGAGACAATGATAAGAAATTGATGGAGACAATGATCTTCGAGATGTTTGCTTCACTTCAGCTCCTAGGGCTCCAATTTTTTCAGTTCATCCTTTGATCCTGTGAACTACCCCATTTCTTAGATGCAGTAGTCTGTACATTTTATTATGATTTAAATTTGAGTAAGTTAGATATTAGTTACTAGAAATCAAATATTTTTTTTGCCATCCCTCCAGCAAATAACCTGTTCATGGATGTTGATACAGATTACAAATTCATAATGATCTCACTGGTTTTGCTCTTTTGAAAATGGACCTTTCTCTTGCTTTTGAATATTGAGATGTTACTTAGTTTTAAAGTTTATTATATCTTATCCATTTTCCATGGCTACTTAGAGATTAATAAGAGCATTATCTAGATGTCCAAACAATCTTTTCATCTCTTTTTTTCCAAAGCTGAGTGATGATATGGAATTTGGTGAAGTTAAAGAAATTTGATAACAAACAAGGTCAGCAAGTGAAATTTCTCCCACATCTGTAAGGCAATACTTGCTGCGCTCTTGTCCTGGTTAGTCACTTGCCTCACCCCTGCCGTAAACATTTCTGTGGTTTTTTATTGAACTTTTTTCTTTTTAATGGGAATAAAATGTTTGGTGACTCTTTATTTTATTTATTTGCAACAGCCAAGCAGTACATGTAAAAGTAAACAATAACATTCCTACTGACTTAGCCTATATTCTCACAATCAATTTACTTTATCAAACTCATGAATAATGAAATACTGTAACTTATTTTAACATTGTCTAATGAAAAAAAGAGAATCCACACTGTAGAATTGCTATCTCAACTTCTGCAAGTCTCAACCTTTCTCATTGCAGTGGGGTGGAGAAACCATGAGACATAGTCCCTTTTCTCACAAATGGCACTCTTGAGTGGAGGTGGCATAGAGGTGGTGTACTTGCCTGAAAGGCAAACAGTTAAAGTTGTCTACCTCCTTCTCTTAGGGAGGCTAGGGAGAGCCTAACTTATCATCAGATTTTAATTTCAAAATCACTCTAGAAGTCCTCAATGATGCCACACACTAGTAAAAAATTGCAGGTTATATAGCTGCATAGTATATTCTGAATATTTTTACCAACAATTACCTAGTCAATATCTCTCTTCCATATTAAACTATAAGCTTTATGAGGGCAGAGACCATGTCCGATTTGACCATCAATGGATTCCTATATATAAAGTACATGTGTTTAATTTGTTTATGGCTAGATACTTTGATAAGGGAAAGCACAGTTACCTATAAGCACAAAAGAAACCCATTTTATTATTACAAATAAGCGCAAAATAAATATTTGTATCATGCAGACTATATTCTGGGAAACCATGACTTTATGCACAGTTACATGAGATCACATCAATTCCAAGAAAATGTCTGGGTCTGTAAGTGGATCATATACAATTTTAATTATTTTCTAATTAATTTTACACAAATACTCTGTAATAGGAGCATTAGGGAATGAGTCTCTCATTTTCACCGCAAGTGTTAAAAGGAAATCTACAATGCAAATATTCTTTCAGAACTCTGAACTAAATCCAAATGTTTTCTTTGAGGATGGATAGAGTAGAAATGCAGACAGAGTGCAAATACCAAACAGTGAAAAACATCTTCTTGGCATTTAGTTATGAAGGTTTGAATGCATGGGAATTAAGAAAGAAGGGATTTAGGAGTAAATTCACAGTAGGCAGATTGCTTCTTACGTCTTTCAATTCATTCATGTGTGAAACAATATCATCATAAAATGAACCATTAGGAAGCCAGGGATTTGAGCACATGGAGAACAAATTTCTGACCCAGCCCAAGAAACAGGTGTGTGTATATGTGTTTGGCATGAATGTGTGTGCAAACCTACAAGGTGTCGAATGCAGAAACCTATGTGTTCCTTGTTCTATATATGGCAGATATGTTTAGAACCACAAAAGGTTCTGAAAAAGGTGTTCCTGGTGCTCTATGGACAACCTCATTCCAGAGACACTATTTTAGGATCACCAAGTTAAAAAATAAATAAATAAATAAAAATAAAACTATTCCTTAGCTTCACATTTAGCAAACATGTCTGAGTAATACATATTTGATGAATACATATTTGTCTGTGTTTGTTTTTCCAAACTCTCTGGCATTTTAAAATTGAAGTCAAAGTCACTTGACAAAGACAATTTAATGAAATGTCAATTTTGGTAAACACAATGTAATTCAGTGTCACAGTGACTAGGCAATACCCCAAGATCCTAACCTAACCCAGCTACTCACCTCATGTGGCTATGGATGTTGTAGCCTATTATTTAAGACGAGTATTCTAGACCCTTTCTCTTTACCATTTCCTGGGACTCTGTCTCTGCATTTTCCCATATCTGGACTTACTGCTTGTCTCCTGTTCTTATCACAGCTTACCCCAAAACACTGTTTCATGTCTAGCATCCACTATTTTCATCTTTAGCACATCCTTTTTTACATTGTTTGAACAGCAACACCATAATTTATTAGTTGTGTGAACTTACAAGTATCTCTCCAGCTGTCTAAAATTCAAATTTTTATCTGCATAATTGGTATTGTTGTGCCAATTATCCCCTTCCCACAAACCCAATATAAACACCTAGGAAATCTTAGGTGATGAATGAATGGTAATTTGCCCTCCTTCTCTAAGCGCTTCATGGAGTGCTGTAACAATAGTACCTTAATAAATCCCTGATTTCACTTATTAATGACAAATTCCTACCCCAGGTTTTCCCATGTCCATATGGGCTATAGTGGAATCAGAGGAATAGGGGAAAAGCAAGAGTAGATTTAAGACATGGGCTCAAAATTCTGTTAAAGAAATAAATAACCATGGAGTAAGTTCAGAGAATGACTGAATTAAATTTTTAAAAAAGGAAGACAATTAAATAAACTACAACTGGTTCTTTCAAAACACCAAAAATAAATAGAAAAGATTGCTAAGTTTATCAAGTATAAAGGGAGCAAGAGCAGAATTTAGCATTAGGTATGAAAAAGAGGCCCTAAATATATAATTTTGTTAATCATAAGATATTTCTAAACACAAGCTTTTGCCAATAATTTTAAGTTGCCTGTTTTTCTAGAAATATTTTAATCCCTTTATTTCATAAATACTGACTCAAAAATAAAAAGAAAACCTGAATATATCCATAACTATTTTTGAAAAAGCAATAAACAGAAATAAATAACCCTCTCTCAAAAAACAAAAAACAAACAAACAAAAAACCACTAAGCCCAAATTATTTGTCAGGCCAAAAATTACTACCAAAATTGCCTAAAATCGTCACTACCCTATTTTGTCCAGAATTCTATTATCAGCTATACCTGAAAATCCAGATATAAAAATGCAGGCATTAGTCATAGTGAATTATTTTGGGAATTAATTTGCATACACACAAAAATGTTTTCAGCTTAATTCATTTACATTAATCGGTTGACATTATCTCTTGTCATGAGAGCCAGGCTTATATATTCAAAAACAACAAAATCACTACGTCCTGTATTTCAGAAAAAGTCAAGTGAAAATTTTATCTCAACTGTCATAGAATTAAATTTAAATGAGTAATTTAAGAGAAGAAAAAGGAAGGGAATACAGTAATCTACAAGAGAATAAACATTAGTGTAAAATATATACACCGTACCGTTAGAAAACAGAGGAAGAGAGTGAAAGGCATTAAATGGAGACAGATTTAAAAGAAATTTCAGGAAGTTTTGTTTGATTGACTTGAAAGATAAGCAGGTATCTATAAGTTGGGGGGGGTGGAGAAGCACTGGGGAAAGCATTTTGAACAGAAAATACTGAATACACTGAAGATAAGAGGAATAAAAGAGCATGGTGTTTAAGAAGTGAGAAAAACACACTTACTGAATGTTGCTTTGGATAACTCCTTAATCCTAACCCTATCAAGGTGAAGGGAAGAAATACCGGTGAAGAGATACAGAAAAATTAATTCAAATGACCCTAATTTCAGGTGGGTAAGAAAGAAAGTGGCCTCAGTCTGTTGGAGATGAGAGATGTTCATAGAGTCACGTGAAGTGTTAAATCTGGAAAATTTCTCAGGGATCTCATTTCCAGCTGTTTCATTTTACAGTGGAGGACACTGAGACCCACCTATGCCCAAGATGACACCTAAACTTAGTGGCAGAGTAATGGTAGGAACTTTGACTTTCTTTGTAGATGCAGGAAACTGCTCCTATGGAGAGGGGATGGTAGTGTGATATTATCTTTGCTGAGAATAATTCTAGTTTCTTCTATACTCATGAGGAGTATTATCCTCATTCATTCTTCCTGATAACAGCCTGCTACCTCCACTGAAGCTGTCGATTAATTACCAAGAATCATCAAACTCCGCAGTGACATTCCCTAGGCAAAGCCTGTCTTCCTGCCTGAAGTGCCAATCTGGGTGAAGGTCTGGGACACTCCATGTTTTCTGACATTCTTGGCTGTGTGGTCCCTCTGCCTGGTGCTGCTTCAGTGGAAAGAGGGTTGACTTTAACAAACAAGATGCTGCTTCCCCACCAGCAAGCCTGCTGTTGTTGCTGTTTTCAATCCTCTAAAGGAGGCATCCTCCATATGCTTACCCGCCCCTGCCCCAGCACAGTGTCAAATGAGTGAACAAGTGAAAGGGAGGAGTAGGAACCAGTGGAATTGAAGAAGAGGGCTGGCATTAATTCTAGTCAGGCAACAGGAAAAGGCAAATACTATTCCATTCCAAGCCAACATGCTAAGAACTGAATTTCTGGTTCTGCTATGACCCAGGCAATGACAAAAGGAGTCAGAAAACACAGCTTTGTAATCATATCTGAATGTCACTTTATGATTCCCAAACTCATAAAAAATGAAATTAATAGTAACAGCTTTAGCATTCAAAGATGACAAGCATATAATAAGATGCATTTAAGCCATATATTTATGAGCACATTCTGCTTTGTACCCTAGAAATATCATGCTATTTGGAAATATGCATGATGAAACTTAAAAATATCTATATCCATTATATAGTAGTTATTATGGATCAGTATGCATAAAAATAAAAAGAGAGCAAATATGTATGTATAATGAAAGTCATGAACATGTGTCCCTCTTATCTCCTGTTACAGATTTGAAGGCGCTAGATGCTACCCTTCAAGATTCCCCACAAAGGTTACATAAGGCTAAGATTCATGTCGACTGCACTAAGGCAATGATAGAGTATGGGGGTAGCGGAGGGGGGGGCTACCAAGTTGTTATCTGGTGAGATGAAGAATTCCTTCCATAGGTGACTTCAGCTTGAGGACTCCCCAGCGGCCTGACTGAAACTTTTTTGGAACTGTGTTACTAACACAATGACCCTTGCAACTCTGTCTTCTTATACGGAAGCGGGCCTATATTTTATTCTGAAGACTTTCCCTACCTTCTCCTGCTCCTTTTCCCAATATCTCTTTCTTGTATGTCTAATCCCGTCTGGTTGTCTGCTTCTTTGGAACGCAAACATGAAAGAGTATTTAACCCATTAGTCATTATAAGAAAGTAAATAACCTAAATATCCAATTGCATGATGAGTTTTTAATGATAGTAGTATTAAAACTTACTAATATGATATATTTAACAGGTAAAAATCATATTTTGTCCTTATGCCAAAATACATTTAAGAGTTACATTTTTGTAAAGATAACAATTTTTATTGAATTAATCTACAAGTCAAACAATGGGCAAAGATAGTAAAATTTTACAACACACAACATTGGTGACAACAGGAAAAACCCACCTCTCTCTTTCATAATCCCTCAGATGAGAAATCTTTGCTGCTGAGACTAATTTGGTTTCCAGTGTCAAAGCGTCACTTTGTACCTTGCACTCTTCTTGGAACTTAGGTATTGATACTTACTTTCTGGGTTAAACTCTAAATTCCATAAGGGGAAAGACTATATTTGCCTTATTTAGTCGTTATCTCTAATGCCTAGGACTGTGCTGGGTACACAGTAGTGTGTCTTTTAGATAAATTGTAAGGAATTATCATGGCTTACAGGGTCTTTTCTTACTTTTCCAAAATCTTTACATTATGCCTCTGATGTTATGTGAGACAACTTTGGACACCTATAAATTAAAACTGAGAAAAAAGAAAATCTTTAAAGAGAGGAGTGAATTGAACAAATGCAATTAAATCTCTGCAACACAAATAATAATGCAGTTCTATCTATATAACAACATGTTTTTATTAAAAGCCATTTGGCAGGTTCCAGCCTACATACTTAATTACATGAATTAATTAAACATGCATTTATTTATTGCATATTATGTATTAGTTACTGGGCTACACATTGATTAAACAGAGGCAAAGGACAGTTGCTTGAAGGCTTAAAAGTATTCCAATTTATTCAGCAAAAAATTTGAAGTAAAGGAAAAAGTGTAGTAAACTATTAAGGTTGCTGTAATAAAAATATGTTTTAGGAAGACTAAAAAACAAATCTCACTTAACATTTACAGCCATATCTTAGGGGTTAACACTGTAAAGAATAGACTGAATTCTGGTTAATCATTAATTTTGAAATAATATGGAGATCGTATGCTGCACACTGTAGGGGCTTAATAAAAGTCACTTCTCTTTCTGTTCCCACATCCAACATATGACCTTAACAACTTGTCCTTGGCTGTGAGAACTAAAGTTTTTGAAAAACTTTCCATGAATTAACTACCTTTTCCAAAATTAGTTTATTGATAAAAACTCACTGTGGAAGGTTTCCAACTGGCCTTGTCTTTTAAATTTGTCTGATTTGGGGGCCTATACACTGGGAGTAGGAAATATTAATAATCCATTTTGTCTTGTAGTTGGTCACACCTCTCACCTGCTTTTCAGCTTCTCACTGATTCTCCACTGGCTTCAGTATGAACTACAGACACTTCAGCACGGTGCATGAGATACTCATTGATCTAGCTTCTTCCTGTTTCTCCTTTCATGGACTCCATTATTTCTCCACTGCATACATGTCTGAAAGTTTCAGCCACATTCAATTCAGCTGATGCTAACAGCTTCTGTTCTCCTTATTCCCTTTCTCTCTCTCCTCTCTTGCTTCCTACCTTCTGATTTTACAACATGCTATCCTTCATCAAGGGTCCCTATTCACTCCCCTTCATATTTCAGCACAGGGATTTTCATTGGTTCTTTGAAAATCAACTTAAATCTTTTGCAAATCGTGCCCCTTTATTCTACTCATACCCAATGTCTCTTAGGTGAACTTCTAATTAGCACACTCTCCGTACCTTTATCTTTGTACAATAGCATGTTGATATGATTTTCTTTCTCCTTCACAAGTCTGGGAGCTCTATGAGTGCAAGAGTTTTTCATTCTTTATTGTACTTCTAGCACATAAGTAGAGATACATAAATATTTATTGAATTAATATTGAATTAAATGAGGATCTCCACGTACTCAATGTAAAAGCTATTGATCATAGAAGACAGCAAGTAGTAAATATATCAATTACTATTGTTGTGTTTCTGAAATAATTTGTTTAGTTAAGACATTGCCTTCTGTAGTTCTTTTAGTGCTCATAAAAAAATTAAAACATTTAAATGACTATTCCTATTAGTAATTTCGATATCAGGCATTTTATTGCAAGAATGTTAACATCTGTAATAAAAGTTAAATAATCATAGCAGTGTTTTTCAAAGTGAGTTGTTTGAAATATATATTTACTGCTTATTTGACCTGAAACAATTAGACTTTTATATAACACCTAAAAAGCTGAGGAAATATTGTGATAAACATCACTGAACAGGCTTATTTAGTCTGTCAAAGGTTCTTGGAAGTCTTAAAATAATATGCCTGGTGAATTACCAAAAAAGGGGATTTTATATACATGGATAGTGGAACCTTTTTAATTAAAGCATTTTGTCAATAATTTAATCAAAAACAGATGTGAATTATTTGATATGTGCCAAGGCATTTCTAGAATGAGTATTTCATAAAACACACTTCAGAAAACAATGTCTAAAGTAACATTTCATAAAGGCCAACATTCTTTTAATGCCTTATAAATATGCTATACTTAACGGTAATAAAATTTACTTTTTCATGTACAGATTTGAACTTATATATCAACTTAATAGCTATATTCTTCTCATCACATTCATCTTCCTTTCCAGGATCCAACAAAGATCCTCGCATGTAGTAAGAGCTCAATAAATATTTACTTTCCTGGTTTGACCCAATTCCAATTCCTAATCATCTCTGAACTAAAAAACAATAGAATAATCAGGAGACACAGCATTCTTAAGAAATGTACTACTACTTCCAATTATCAATGTAGTTTCTTATACACCAGAAAATTAGTAAGGGTGAAAGACTGCCAAGCCACAGCGAGATGAGTCTTCTCCTGGAATTGCTGATACTACACAATAATCTCACAAAGGCCCTGTGATTTTAATATGTACATCAGAAAATACTCCTGGGAACAAATAATTAAATATTTGCCTCACAAGTCCATATTGTGAATGGTAATTGATGGAAAACAAGAGTGTGCTAATGTGCTAATGATGACTTTTAACCAAGTCATCATTCTATAGATGCTGCTTCCATATTCACTTTTAATGCCTGTTCACTCTGGCTCTTCTCTTTTTTTTAATATGTCTATCATTTACAGGGGTACTTCAAAAAGTTTGTGGAAAATGGAATTAAAAGATGATACGAATCTTTCCATGAAGTTTTTGAAGTACGTTTGTATACTATTTATATAACTGAACTGAGACACACTATAATAAGCACAGATAAACTTTGTCCCTTTTACCCATATTTCTGAAACTTTAACCCATTGAAAACTTTAAAATCTAAAAATAAATTTAACAGAATCAAACATGCTCTTATTCAAAAGATTTAATTTTTTCAGCAATATGGTATTTATTTGTCCCAGTAACTATTAAGAGATAATAGATATTTCTTTTGCTAATATAGCATGAACACACTGAATGAATGACATTTAGAAAGTAATTAACATCTTTTCCACAGTTAATATCTTTTCCCATATCATGAGGATCACGCCTCCTGATCTGCCCCCATGAAGTGTGACATTCTTATTTTAAAACAAATGTATCATTTTTTTCAACTGTCTATCGTTATCTCACTTTTACAGTTCAAATTATGCATATCACAAATGCAGAGGCATGAGACAGGGTTAGAGAAACAGCTATTCCTGACAGTCTACCATGGAAGTTGTAAATCAATCCCATCACGTTTTTATTTAAGACCTAGGCATCCTTTTTTTATGTCCAGAAATCAGATTAATGTATCCATCATGTTTGATATTTATTTTTAAACAAATAATATCACCATTTTTAAAAACTAGTCATTTCACAATTTTATATCTAATTTCACATGTTGCTGTCTTGTTCCTTTCAAATAATTTATAAGAATTCTATTATTTCCTAATATCAGAACCTGGAATTTTCCATGTTTGATAAAATCATTTAATATTAACTATTTTTGGTTAAGGATCTTTCAATTGCCTTTCTGTCCTTTTCATAATTTATGTTTTAATTGAATTTTTGGTCAAAGCTAAAAAGAAACTGAATATTGCTTTGCTCTGCACACTTCTGTAATACACAAACAGTTTAGGCAGAGATCTACTCATGGAAGTTCTATTTCAATTGCCAGATTGATTATCTGTTATGCATATGCCGGAGTTGTATTTTTTCATTCATGTATTTTACTCACTTGACAACTATTTGTTGAATACTAATAGCAAATTGGTGTAAGGTGCTTGGTACAATGCGATGAACAAAACGAATTAGTTCCCTACTCTGATGGGGCTTGTATTCCGAAGGCATAAAAAAAATATGTGCATATAATTGAACTTGCAATATAGTCTCTTGAAAAAAAATAGACACCAATGGAAAACAAAAGGAGTTAGCTTTAAATTAAAGTAGTTGGGGACAACCTGTCCAAGATGATAACATGCAAGAGAGCACAGCTCATGAAAGTGCCTGGGGTGGGAAAGAGTGTCAGTGTCTTAATAGAGTATGAAGGAGACAAGTGTAATGAAGGAGCCCCACGTGTTCTTATCCCAGTGAATGTGGATATGGTGGTAAATTAAGCTGAAGAGTGAACAGGGACAGAAAACAAAGGGTCTCATAGGTTTCCACCATGTTTTGTTCAGATAAAGCTTTAAAAAAATCTCACTGGAACCTTAGTTTTCCCTCATTATGTTCTGTTCTTTGCTGTTTAAACATTATCACTTTTGGAGCAAGTAGTGTGTAAACAGATTGTAACTGGTATCCCATTAGTGTGAACACTGGGATTTGGGGATAAGCATGTTAGGTTGCAGTAAGGTAGTAATCTTGTATAATGCTTGGAGATCCAGCCCAAACCATGCCAGACCATTGTTATGGCATAACCAGTGTTCTTGCCACTTAAAGAATAAAGTGTTTTCATAGTATTGCTGAGAAACAAAGTGTTTATTATTATTATGTAATGTTAGCACTTACAAGTCCTAAATTTTGGGGTCTATACATATATGTATATGAAATTATTATAAGAGAATAGGCATGTCAACCTAAATGGGATTACATGAGAAGAAATTAATATTCCTGCGCATATTATATCTATGCCAGTCTTAAACTTATATGAGCTACTCAATAAATATTAGTTTATTTCCTCTATCCTTTATGTGCCACACACTGGATTAGGCACTTAATTTATATTTTACAGAAGGCAGTAAATTTATTTTATTTTTCCTTCACCCATAACAACTGGATTATTTCAAATTGTTATAAAGTCTCATGAGTAACATTGTTTAATAAATAGTAGATTTCTACAACAGCCTTGTAAAATAGACATTATTCCCTGCATTCAATCTCATGACTATCATCTAAGGCAGTGGTTTTCAACCTTGGTGCTCATGAGAATCACCCAGAAAGCTTTTTAAAATCCCTATAACCAAGCCTCTCCTGAGATCAATCAAATCATAATCTCAGGGGGAAGGACCCTGGCATGTCTATTTTGAAAGCTGTCCATGTGATTTCAATGAGCATCCAAGGTTGAGAACTGCTGTTTTAGGGTACCGTGTACAGTGATGACAGGACTATCTTCAAAAAATGCAGGCACTCATCTTTTGAAAGAATATATTTCTCTTTTGAAATCCTACTCTGCTTTCAAGTCCCAAAAGAATTGTCAGCTCTAACACGAACTCTTTCTGTCTCAAATAGCCTTTGCTATTTAAGCATATTTCGTAAATATGCATATTTCTATTATAGCACTTACAGTAGACTGCAATGGAAGGGAAAATAAAATGTGGAACTCTGCTTTTAGAAGGTAAGTTCCCTGAAGGCAGAGATAATTTCTGAAAGCTTCATGACACTTAGGATCCTGACCTTCCATTAGCGATTAATTAATTATTCCATTAACTTTTACCAAAATTGAAATAAATGAATCGATGTGTAATTATAGTTAAAAATTTTACACACAATTACAAACCTATATCTAAACCTACATCTATGTACATACTTATTTTAATCTCTGTATTTATTGATCTACATAGATATAGACAGATTGATATATATATTTATATCAGTATAGATATAGATAAACATATTAATATATATACATATATAATCAGTGCAAATGTACATTTTGATTTTATCTTGGAATTTAATTAACTGTATTTTAGTACAATAAACTTCCCTCCACAGTTGTTTTATCACTGATGGTTCAGAAGGAGGCTGAGAAGCCCTTATATGTCAATGACAACTTAGCCTTGAAATGTGTATCAGGTAGAAAGCTGGGAAGTGCCTATTACAAAAACAATTTCAAATAATTCCATTCATCCAGTCACCACTGTGAAGACATCTCCATTCTGAATATATAAACATTGCTAAGTTATGAACACTAGTAAGATTAAAAAGAAAAAAAATAGAGAAAAAATATGAACTTATATTTGTGAGTTTTACTGAACATTTTTTTTAAGTAAATATTTTACAAACAGTTGTATATGCCTGTTGAATGCTTGAAATTTGATTAGCGCAACTGAGGGACTAAATTTTTAATTTCATTTAATTTTAATTAATTTCAATTTAAATAGTCGCATGTGGCTAATGCTGCCACATTGAGAAGTGTGGGTTTAGGCTCTAGACTCATTTTGAACTTTTTTGAAGGCAGGGAGGGCACAACTACAAAACAACCATTCTATTGTAGGGCACCTGTAGTGATCTTCCTTGCTTTGAAAGACAAAATGTGTCTTTTTACTTTTTTTCAAATTAGTTTTCAATTATGTGAATCCACATAGAGAAAGTCAAATCTTTCTTTGACATTATAGCCCTCTAAATAAACTTCTTAAATTTAGTATTTTATTCTCTAGCCCAAGTAGATTCCTTTTAATCAAGCATTCATCTAGTTTTATGCTAGACTGTACTCTAGTAGTATTATGAGCTAAATTGTGTCTGTCCCCCATAAACAAATTCGTATGTTGAAGCCCTAAGAATCAATGTGACTGTATTTGGAGAGAAGTGTCCTTAAAAGGAGAGGAAAAGACAAGAGTCGTGTACACAGAGGAAAGACCATGTGAGGATATGAGAATGCAGCCTTTTGCAAGCCAAGGAGGGAGGCCTCAGGAGAAACCAGGTCTATCAATATCTTGATCTTGGACTTCCAGCATCCAGAACTGTGAGTAATACATTTCTGTTCCCTAAGTCACCCAGTCTGGGGTATTTTCTTATGGCAGTCTGACAAACTAGTCTTAGTACACTCGAGCTTTCTAAATCGGACAGGTTTGGATTAGAAACTTGGCCACTCTGTTTGTTTACAATATGTTCTTGGAAGATTTAACCCCAATTTCTTTTTCTGTAAAATAGATACAGTAGTAATAATGATCTCACATTCTGTTTACAAAAAGTAATAAATGTACATAACAGGTAAATGGTAGGTGGCAAGTAGTGAAATTTTAGTTCCTTCCCCCTTAAAATAGCTTCTAGTTCAATCTCATTGATATCTCTCTTAAAGTTTGATATAAAGGTCCAGACCCAGTGTTTCATGTATACTTTAATATGAATTTGACCATGGGCACAAAGTACAACTTTCTAAATAGTTGACCTGATACATCGATATGATTTTAGGAAAAGTATTTAACTGTTCTTTCCCCTCAGTGAAAGCGAGAAAGAGAGAATTGCTTTGGTAACAAGTCTGATGTCTCTAAACTTTCACTGAGAATAGGCATTGCAGGATTTATTGAAGTCATCTTGTCTTCCACGTTCCTGAGATACTTGCTGCTCCTGACTGCAATAATTTGTTATCTACACAACTCTCACTGTTACTGTGGGGGAAAAAAGCAGTTTTATATCAATACACCACAGACAGCTTATTCACTTGCCCCCCAGAAATTGTTCATTATTTTTAAGAGGAAAGAATGGCTGAAAAATGTGTAGATTTCCACAGATGGTCTTTCTGCAACTACAGACTGCTCCACCTGGACATAAAACTACACATCAAAGAGAAAACAATGAAATTCTTTTGAAAGGAAGGACAAGCACATATTTTGAGTCACATTTGTGAATACACTGCTAAGTTTAAACATGTAAAATAAAGAGTGCACATATATATATAGTTTTTAAACACAATTTTGAAGAGTTCAGACAAATTGAATGTTAATGAATAAACATTTTGAAAAATAATAGAAGGCAGTAGTAAATTTTAACTTGAGCTTTGTTACGACACAAGGAATTTATAAATTATGTTTTTAATTTGTAGGCAAGTTTGTTATTCTGAAATGTTGCCCTCTTTTGAACTTAATTTTTATAAGATATAAATGACCCATGACACCAAAGACCTGCAAATATTTTAATATAAAGTACTTGTTTTGCAATATATTTTCTCTCATGGAGCATCTGTCTGGTAAGACATTATCTGGCAAACGATATTTAAATAGTGCTAACCAATTTATTTTCTATGTTTCTTTTAAAGGCACATATAATGTCAGATTTATCTTTTTATTGAAAAGAGACAACCAACCTAACCACACTGAACTAATATAATACATTTATTTATTTATTAAACAAAGACCTGTGAGCACAATGTAATGGAGACACAACAGTGAAGCTGACAGACATGGAACCTGCTCCTGTGAATCTTACAGTCTACTGAAAAGATAAAAACAGTTAAATAATTACAAAAAAAAAAAAATCCACAAGTTAGAGAAACTGTCACAGCCACAAAGAGCCCAAGAGAGGCATGATGGTTAAATGTACTGTGGTGTCCTAGATGGCTTTCTGGAACAAGAAACACATCACATGAAAACTAAGGAAACCTGGATTAAACATGGATGATCTTTTTGACAAACGTAGCTTATTAATGCAAGATTTTAATAATAGGGGATATTGGGTGTGGAGTAACTCTCTGTATTATGTGCACAACTTCGCTGGAGATATTAACTGTTCTAAAATAAAAATTTTATCTGTAAAATGTAATTACATGGATTAGCACGGGAGCAAGATGGCAGCAATAGCATTGGTTTTAATTTCTTCAAATCCCCTAACAAATACAGAAAGCACTTGGAGAACCAAATGCTGCTGCTGCTACTACTACTACTACTACAACTACTACTACTACTACTACTGAGAAAATAACTACTACTAATACTAATACTAATACTAATACTAATACTACTACTAATAATAATAAAGAAAATAAAATTTATTTTAAAAAAATTACAGGAGAAAGGGTTCTTGTAAAATAGATAAATACAAGCAAAAACTCCAAGAGTAACACGAGCCATGTGGGTAAAACTGCTATGCAGGAGCAAGCTGAGAGTTTACAAAGGGAGCTTCTGATCATCCTAAGAGCTGTGGAGCAGAAAATGGCTAACAAGGACTCATTATCTAGAGAAGGTCTCCCTGCTGAGAGTGGAGGCCACAACTGGGTCTCTGAGTACTACAGTAAATTTTGAGAGTGGGCTTCAGATGTTTCAGTGCATGGTTAAGTTCAAAGGGCTCTTGGACTCTCTCTTGTATTGTTATATAAGGTGTGATTATATTGTGGGAAGGTCTGATTGTCTGGAAGGGCTTGAATCCTCAGTGTTGTATAAAATAACTGGCAAAAGTCAGAAGCTCATAATGAGAAGAAACTACTGGAAACAGAACAAAGATTAATTAAGGTATGGACTTCAGGGGGAAAGGAGAAAAACGGTTCCAATAACAGTGGGGATGAGGGCCAGGAGAGGCACATAACGAAATGAGCTGGAGAGATCTAGATAGGATGGCATCATTTTTAATTCTTCTTTGTAGCTATGGAAGGGGAGCCTTATAACCATAAGGCTAATAAACCTATTCTAGTGCATTCTCACCATCTTAGGAAGGAGCCATCTGCTAAAAGAGGTAAATCTGTATGACCTTTAATAGCTTTATTTAGGTGTAATTGACTTGCAAAACCCGAATATATGTATAGTTATATCCATATGTACATATAAAGCCGTCACCAGACAGCCAATGAATATATTCATTTCTACCACAAGCTCCCCTTGTCCCTTTATAATAGTTTCCCCACCACCACCCATTCCTCCTTGTGCCCAAGCAATGACTAATCTGCACCTGTCACTATGTTATTTTGTTTTTTCTGGAATTATATATGTAAATGGACTTATGCAGAATGTACTCCTTTTCCCACTTCTCTCTCTCAGCTTTACCATTCTAAGATTTTTCCAAGTCGATGCCTCAATAATTCCTTCCTTTTCATGCTACTGATAGATATTTAGGTTCTTTCTAGTTTGGGGCTATTACAAATAAAGCTTTTATGAATGTTTCTGTGCAAATGTCTTTACGGACCTATCTCTTGGATAAATACCTAGGAGTGCAGTGGCTGAATACATGGGAGGTACACATTTAAATTTTTTAAAAGCTGACAAACTGCTCTCCAAAAATGGTGTATCAGTTAATATTTCCACCAGCTGTGTATGACAGTTCTATTTCTTTCAAATCCTCAGCCACTCTTGGCATGCTCAGAAATTTTAACTTTAGCCAGTTTAAAGGTAGGCTGTAGTACCTCTTTGAAGTTAAAATTTATTTGCCATTTGTATGTCTTCTTTGATAAAGGGTATGTTCAAATTTTTGCATGTTTTTAATTGGGTTGTTTGTTAGTTGAGTTTTGAGAGTCTTTTATACATTCTGGATACAATTCCTTTACGGTATTTACAAATATTTTCTTTTAATTTATGTCTGATCTGCTAATTCTCATAACAGTATCTTTCATAAAGCAGACATTTTGAAGAAGTCTTATGAATTTTTTCTTTTATGTACTGTACTTCTTTGTCATGATTTCAAATAGCTTTGCCCAACTAGAAGTCACAAAGACTTCTTCTATGCTTTCCTCTTGAAAGTTTATAGTTTTAGACTTTACATTTAGGTATACAATTGATTTTGAGTTAATTTTTTTTTTTTTTTGTATGATGCGAGGTATGAATGAATGTTTTTTGGTTTTGTTTTTGTTTTTTTGCTTATAGATACCCAACACCCAAGTATTTTGGCATGATTTGTTGAAAAGTATATTTTTCTTCCCTCCACTAACTTACCTTTGAATCTTTGTTGAAAATTAATCCACCGTATATGTGTGCTCTGTATCTGGACTGTAGTATGCACCTTCGATCTCTCTGTCTTGACACTAATGCTACATTTTCTTGATTACTGTAACTTTGTAACATGTCTCAAATTGAGGGAATGTACGTGCCATGAATTTATTGTTCTCATTTGAAGTTACATTGGATATTCCAGGTTCTTTGAATTTCTATATGGAGTTTAGAATCAGCTTGCCATTTTCTACAAAAAACTCTTGAGATTTTGATAGAGAATGTGTTGAATCTATAATTAATTTAAGGAGAACTGGCATATTATCAATATTAAGTCCTCTGACCCAGGGAAATGGTAGACTTCTAAATTAATTTATTGCTGCTGATGTTTTCTCTCAAAAATTTCATGTAGGTTTCAGTGTGGGATCACACGTGGTTTGTCAGACCTATCCCACAATATTTTACATACTTGATGTAAAAGACATTCCTTATTTTCAATTTCTTGTATTTCTTTATGAGTATATAGAAATACAATTGAATTTTGTATATTTACATATATACTATATTATTGCTAAATTTAATTATTAGTCCTAGATTTTGGGGGGTTTTGCAGATTTAAGATTTTCTTCTTCTAAGGTTATATCAACTACAAATAAAAACAGTTATATCTCTTACTTTCGAGTACTTTTACTTATTTTTATACCATATATTATACTGACTAGAAGGTTGAATGTAAGTGATGAAGAGTGTTCAGTCTTGTTTTGCTTCTGATCTTAGGAGCAAAGCATTTAGTCTTTTACTATTAAAGTATGAATTTATCTGTAGTTATTTTTCAGGATATGATTTATCTGGTTTAGGAGATTCCTTATTATTTCTAGTTTATTGAGATATTTTGTCAGAAATTGATGTTAGATTTTGTCAAATGCTTTTTCTGCATCAATTTATATGATATGAATTCCCATTTTTATCTCTGTTGTCTGGTTGTCTATGTTTCTTTTTGTTTTATTTTAGTGTTTGATTTAGGGTTTGTTCTACATATATGTGTGCATATATACACATATAATTGTGTATACGTAAAGTTATCAGAGTCTACTTTTTAGTAAATTGTACCGCTTGATTTGTAGTATAAGGACCTTACATTAGTAGATCCATTTCTTCCCCCCTCCCCAAGCTTTGTATTGTTGTACATGTTAGGTCACTGTATGTTGTATACACCTCAATATTGTTACTAATTTTGCCTTAAAGGGTTAATCATCTTTTTAAAAGATTTAAATAATAAGAAAAGGTGTAACCATTTACCCATGTAGTTATCACTTCTAATGCCCATCATTTATTTGTGCATATGCAGATTTCTACCTATCAAGTCCTTCTACCTGAATCTTTTCTTGCAGTACAAGTCTGCTGGCAATAATTCTTTTAAATTTTATAGGTCTGAAATGCCTTATTTTATCTTCATTTTTGAAAGATTATCTCTAGCCATAGAATTTTAGGTTGGCAGGTGTGTATGTGCATGTTTTCTTTTTCTTCTCCAGCACTTGAAATACTTTGTTATTTATTTATTCATTTTGAATTGTATTGTTTTCTGGCAAGAAATATGCTGTTACTCTTAGCTTTGTTCTTTTGTATGTATTGTGTCTTTTTTCTCTGGTTGCTTTTAAGGTTTTCTCTTTTTACTGATTTAAAGCAATGTATTTACAATTTGTATTGGTGTGGCATTTTTCATGTTTCTTGATTCATTGAGCTTCTTTAATTTGTGGTCTTATTGTTTATATCAAATTTGAAAATTTTTCTGCCACTATTTTTGCAAGCTATATTTTTGTTTTCCTCCCTTTGCTCTTCTTGAAGAATTCTAATTGCTTATAACAAGCATAGCAAATCACTTAAGGTTGTTCCACACAGTTCACTGATGCCCTGTTCATTTTTTTCCATTATTATTTTTTTCTTCATGTGTTATTTTAGATAATTTCCATTTCTATGTCTTTAATTTTACTAATATTTTTTTCTGCAATGACTAATCTGCTATCAAACCCATTCACTGCATTTTTTCATCTTACATATTTTAACTTTCATCTTTAGAGGTTTTATTTGGATCATTTTATATCTTTTATGTCTCTACATACTGTGTTCAATATTTCTACCACCATCCTAACCCATGGAGTAGAGTTAAATTAACTTGTTTAATGTCTTTGTCTAATAAATCTTTATCTGTCACTTCTGGATTAGTTTTAATTGATTGGATTTTCTCCTCATTATGGTTACAGTTTCCTAATTCTTTGCATGCCTAGAATTTTTTTTTTTTTTTTACTGGATTCCAGACACTGCAAATTTCACCATTTTGGCATGGTGGATACTTTCACATTTCTAAAAATATTATTTTCCTTTTACCTGGGATGCAGTTGACATACTTGGAAATAGTTTTATTTTTTTCAGGTATTGCTTTTAAACCATCTGGGCATGCATTCTGATGAATCCCATGACTTGTGAGGGTTTCCAATTGGCCTGATGGGAACAGGAGATATATCCCAGCCTTGTATGAACTTCATGGATCTCTCTCTCTTATACCTTTAGGTTATTCTTTTCTTGGCCTTGGTAATTTCTACATACGTATGTGTTGATTAATGCACTATAAGACTTGAGGGAGACCCAGTATGAATATCCACTGCTCTCTCTAATTTCAATTTCTGGTATTAATATGCAGTTCTTTCCTCTCTGGTATTCTTTGCAAATTATAGACACTTTGGTCTTCATGGGTTTTCAGCTCCGTTTCTCAATATCAGGAATACCTCTGGGTTCTGCCTGGTTTCCTCCCCTCTGACACATGGCCTGCAAACTCAATTCAGGCAGAAAGCCGGGGTCATTGTAAGGCTCAGTTTATTTCCTGTTTCTCAGGGAATGTTATACTGCTTTTCACTGACTGATACTTAATATCTTGAGTATAATTGTTTCATGTAATTTGACTGATTTTTTTAGTTTTTTTAAAAAATTTATTATTATTATTATTACTATTATTATTATTATTATTATTTTACATTGTAAGATGTTTTGGTGGAGCAGGTGGGGGGAGGGGAGAAGGGAAGGAAGGTGGATGGGGGGAGGAAGAGGAGGAATTGGAAGGGAGCTGTGATCAAGGCCAACGGCATCCCCCTCGTTCCAGCAAGAGAGACCAGGGAGCTTCCAATGGTGGCT
This sequence comes from Cynocephalus volans, assembly GCF_027409185.1. Lineage (NCBI taxonomy): Eukaryota > Metazoa > Chordata > Mammalia > Dermoptera > Cynocephalidae > Cynocephalus > Cynocephalus volans. The sequence goes on from NC_084469.1 coordinate 71,471,813, forward strand.
CTGTCTTGGCTTGGCTGGATGTAGACCTTGGGGAAGGGGGTGCATGGCTGAGGCCCTTGGCCCCCCTTTGACTGATTTTTAAAGTAATTTTCCAGAGGGATAAAAAGTTGGATTCTTATTACTTTATACTGGCAGAATTCAGTTTCTTGTAGTTGTATAACTGAGATCCATGTTTTCTTGCTGGCTGTTAGCTGAGAACTCACATCCCTAGACACATAGTCTTCTCCTTCATCTTCAAAGCCATCAATAGTGGGTCAAGTCCTTTTCAATCATATCACCTTCTGCCCCTTCTTCTGCTGTCCAATATCTCTCTGATCACAGCCAGGGAAGATACTTCACTTTAAATGACTCATTTGATTTAATTTGGTCCACCATGATAATAAAGGAAAATATCCCCATCTCAAGGTCCTTAACCTTAGCAATATCTTCAAAGCCCCTTTCACCTTGTAAGGAATGGACATTTTGGGGAGTCTTTAGTATGCCTAGTCCATATATCTATAAAAATTCCTGAAATTGCCTCTATAATTAGAATTGTATACATTTTACTAACCAAAACCCATGAAACTAGTTTTCCCTCTAGCACTGCAACAGATAACTATTTTTCTAAAGACGTAAAGAAGACTCAAGGTGCCAGGTTGCATGAAAAATACATACGGTATTCTTAAACACTTAAATCATTCTCATCAGAGTAAGCTGTAAAGATTATTAAGGATTTGGGAACCTGAGAAGAGGAGAAAAATGAATCCAGAATCATCTATCTTAAGTTTCTTCTCGTGCATTAGCTTAAGTAGTACAATGGTGGGCAGACACACCTGTGCAGTTCTAATTGTTCTTTCCTTCATTTCCTTATACTATCCCTCTGTCCTTAACTGGATTTCTCCTTACTTCCACCTATCTCTCCTTTTCTAGACATCAGATTAAATAGATAAGTTATAAATAGATATGATGTAGTTTTACCACCATATTCTGATCTTCAGGTCTATACCTAACATTCCTAGAGTAGCATCTGTCTATATCATACAAGCCAACAGCTCCCTCCCCCCTTTTAAGATTGTTTCTCCCTCAGACATTCACTTCAAGAGGCTTGAACAATGATTCTAGCGGTTCAAAGTTTGGAAATGTTTTGATTGAATGGGAAAAGCAAAAGTAAACTAGGGACTTTGAACTAAAGTCTTCAAATGTATTAGCAACATAGGTTAAATTCATAAGATGAGTAAATATGACCTTGCATAACAAAGACATTTCCCATAACCATCACTGCTATCTCCTTGTGACTGGCATAAGAAGTATAAGAAATGCTAGTTACAACACTATTCCACTACCCTTATCATCAGAAGATATTTATTAAATAGCAGACATAGAATTAAATTAAGCAATCTTTATAAACTATCAGGGTTATAGAATAATTCTGCAAGAGAGATGTGATTATCCTTGTTTCACACATGAAGATGCAGAGACAGATAAATTTACCAAACAAACTTCAACACATTGCTAGTGAGTGTCAGGCACAGAAATTTTTACTATTTACTTGGAGCTGTCTAGCCACATCATGCAAGGTTTTTTGTTTTTTTATTGGTTTGTTTGTTCTCAGTAAAGCCTTTGGAAACCTTCATGGGCATACTGGGAAAGACAGAAAAAGCGTACTGTATTAGTTTGCTAGAGATGCTATAACAAAGTACCACAAACTGGGTAGCTTAAAATGACACCAGTTTATTTTCTCACAATTGTGTACATTAGAAGTCTAAAATCAAGATAATAGCCAGCAATCCATGCCATTTCTTGGGATATAAATGCATCACTCTGATTTCTGCCTCCATGTTCATATGGCATTCTCCCTGTGCCTCTATGTCTCCATATAGGCCAAATTCTTGTAAGGGCACCTGTAATATTGGAGCAGGAGCCCACCCTACTCCAGTATAACCTTATCTTAACTAATTATTTCCACACAGACTCTAGTTACAAGTAAGGTCACATTCTGAGCTACCAAGAGTTAGGACTTCAACATTTCTTTCTTGGGGGACAAAATTCGACCCCTGAAAGACAAATTCCTACCTGAATGTGAGAACTGTTCCCTAAAAACCTCACAGGGTCAAACCAGAGGACAGCACTTTAAAAGGTGATTAATCTTTACAAAATACAGGGTAAAAATAAATAGGTCCTTGGCTTCAATAAGAGAAGGTTATTTTTGAACAGCAGTTCTTTAATGCAGCGCTTATATTTTATTAATAATTAATAAATGATTAATGCAGATTGCTTTCTTCCAAATAAATTATCAGAATGTGTTATAACAGATGTGAATAAATCATGGGCTCTAGTTCATGAGTTGTCTGCACAAATGTCAAGAGAATAATATATTATATTTAAATATTACTTGTGTGTCTGGAATATGGGTGAAGACCCAATCATAATATATTAACCACTATTTCTATCAATGAGTTATTAATTTTTGAAATTCAGCACGTTCTGAAATAACTTATGGATGTTTTATTGTCCAAAGCATGTATTGGTACTAATTTAATTTCCCTTTTCCTTTTAGTGGTATATAATTAGATTGGGAAAAAAAAAAAAACATCATCTATAACAATTAGAGACAGTCTAAAATATCAGCAATACAGTAAAAAAAAAAAAAAGTTTTACTATCTTTACTTCCTCCTGTTAAAAATGGAATTTACTCATATGATTCTTTCAATCATTCTTTTAATGGAAACAACGTTCACACAATAGGAATAAGCTGCCAGAATGGTCATCATCTAATTATCGTCACCATCATCATCATCTTTGATACTCTTTGAGTGCTGATTTCGTGCCAGACATTGAGGACAGTGCTCTCAAAAATTTCATTCCAACCTCAAAACAATCTTAAGAATTAGGTATTATTATTCTTCCCATTTTACGCATGAAAAAACTGAGTTTTAAAGATGTTAAAAAGCTTTTCAGGACACAATTAGTAGGTAAGAGCCAAGATCAAACTCAAAAAGTCTACTTCTAGAGACAGTACTGTTAATCTTTTATATCTTGGGAGGTTCTGGTTTTCAGGACAATGAAACTTGAAAAGGTTATGCTGTTTGAAGATGGTGATTCATTAAAACTGTTACAATTTGATATCTCTCACCTATAACCTGAAAGTATTGAAGATAATAACTAACATGCATATAGTGCATACAGTAATATAGTTCTTAGAGTCTTATGTATATGAACTCATTTAACCCTAAAAAATGTGGTAGATTTCATACTTTTACAGATGACAAAACTGAGATCCAGTGATATTAAAAAACTTTTCCAAAGTTATACAGTAATAGTTGTACTAAAATGTGAAACCAAATTCTGGCTGCAAAGTCTCTGCTCCTAATAGTTATACTCTACTATTGCAAATTCAGGGAGGAGGGAGTGATCACATAAAATGGGTGTAATCTGTTGATCATCTTCTGTCATGTACTTTGGTCTGAAACGATATTTCAATTTTGTATTTCAAACTGCCTCCCCTAATATTACTTCATCATAGATTTAATTAACAACCATCATGTGACTGACAGTCTAGCTGTGCACCAAATCCATTTCACCTTCTTCCTGGATCTCCAGCTAACCTGCATTTACCTGCAACTTTGTTCATCACATGGCTGGATCATATAAGCAGAATAATGCTCACTACAACCAAGAATAGCTCACAGAAACCTGTATGGACCCTTCATGTTTTTTATTCCTTTCATGTGTTGGGTATAACATAATAGAGAGGTCTCATTGAAAGTGGCAAAGCCATAAGAAAGAAGAGGTCTAAGTACCTCAACTTACCACCTGCAGTAGAGTTGTCCACTGAGTTTTATTTTATGAGTAAAAATAAACTGTTCTCATGTTTGTACAAGTATATCTTTATGTGGATTTTGTTATAGTAGCCAATCCTAAATAATACATAAACTAAAATAAAGTAGTCAAAAGTTGCCATTGCTGAAGAATACACTTAGGGAAAGCAGCCATTCTCTCTATTTCCCAATTAGCTAAACCTCTGCTTGTGCAGTTTTCTGCTAACCTCTCCAGCATCATTTAATTTTAGTCTTTCTTCAGGTCCACTAAACTCTAGTAAATTCTAAAAATATATATCTAATTTTTC